>NW_027507784.1:267858867-268353867 GCF_037356315.1 Lithobates pipiens | reverse complement strand
GCCCTCACCCACACCAGGGGCTTACATCACTGGGCCCCCTACCTGGCTTTGATGTCCTGAAAATTGTGGCCCTACGCAGAGCACACAGCCAAATCTCCTGTTTCTAATAATAACATTTCTGTCTTAATGATATAATAATTTAGCTTATCTTCCAACCCACTCATCCAAGTATTCAGACATCACCCACATTCCTACAGCCTCATTTCAGCCTGGCTGCTATTCAGCCAGGCCCCTCTGGCTTCCCATTAAAGAGACATTACCAGCATTCTTACATCTCCAATCAGTCAGCATGTTTGAGCTCTCTGAGCTGTACACATCTTTTATTTACATTTCAACAGGAAGCCACTCCCTGGAGGGATTGCCTCCGACAGCTAAACTCCGCCTACAAAGCTTGTGACCTCACAGCAGCAACACAGGATGTGAACAACCATATAAGGACAATCCAATGCAATACAATACAGAATAAAGTGGTGTCTTCAGACAGTCAATCAGACATTTGTTTTCCTTCAAAAGAACCAATCACAGACATGTATACATTGAAATAGTCAGTGACGCAAACAGACTAAATGCTTTCGTTGATGCAAACCATACAAAACCAATGAACGATGACTACAATTCCGTTGATAGAAATCATTAATATACGTTGTTCCAGAGAACAATGTATACCAGGATTATTCTCCTTGTGGATGGAAGGTTATCCAAAGATGTACGCTGCGATCTCCACATGTGGTGATCAGACACTGCAGAGACAATGAGCGCACATCCGCCTACAACCAATCCTTGCAGAGCAAGCATATGCCCCCAGACGATTGTCTGTATCATGTACAGGGGCCCATTCGATGGCTGACATACTCCCACTCCGCAAACACCTCTTTCCAATCCCAGGAAGTTATCTACTACCTAACGGATCTCAACCAGCGTCAATCTGCCCCAGTCAGCTCTTTTAGAGCGGGCTAGGGGAGAATGAACACCAGGTGACTCTTATGACAATACAAATAAAAATACATCTAAAATTTTCCACAACATTGCCCATCTGCAGCTCGGGTGGCAAGGGGCATGCCCTCACCCACACCAGAGGCCTCCCATCACCAGGCCCCCCACCTGGCTTCACTCATCTGCAGCTCGGGTGGCAAGGGGCCTGCCCTCCCCCACACCAGAGGCCTCACACCACGAGCCTCCCACCTATCCAGAGTGCGGGTGGCAAGGGGTATGTCCTCACATCACTGGGCCCCCCACCTGGCTGCACCCATCCGCAGCTCGGGTGGCAAGGGGCCTGCCCTCACCCACACCAGAGGCCTCACACCACCGGGCCCCCCACCTGGCTGTGCTCATCTGCAGTGCAGGTGGCAGGAGGCCTGCCCTCACCCACACCAGAGGCCTCACATCACGGGCCCCCCACCTTGTTTTTCCCATCTACAGCTCGTGTGGCAAGGGGCCTGCCCTCACACACAAACAAGATATTTGGGGGGCACACCCTAAAAAAAATGCATTAAGATGGTGCTGCCATAAGACCATACAACAGAACAAAAATATTACAGCGCACACATTCAAAACTAACATTTACCTCCAGCAAGGCTTTTTAAAAACACCTAGACATTATCAAAAAATATGGGGATTTGGCCACACCATATTGCTATATGGTGCTACCAGGCGATCCAAGATTTAGGTATATTAAGGAATTGGAAAGTATAGTTTAAGTATGGTTTTGAGGCAGATATATAGATGACGTCTTCCTCCTATGGAATGGTACCCTAGAATCCCTGGAGGGATTCATGACTGACCTTAATAGTCATGACAGAGGGATTGAGTTCAAATATTCTGCAAGTCAACATACTATTAACGTCTTAGATCTGACTATATGGAATGAGGGAGATGTACTGGTAACATCTACCTTCTTCAAGAATACGGATTGGAATCCATTTATCCCCGGGGACAGTTGCCATCATAATTCATGGCTAGTGTCAGTGCCTAAGAGCCAATTTATCCGTATGAGGTGCAACTGTACCCGGGTAGAGGATTTCAACACACACGCAGGAATTCTCATTGAGAGATTGATAGAAAAAGGTTGCGATGAGGCAACTTTAAAGGATAAATGTATGGAAGTACGGAGGATTGACTGTGAAGGTCTACTTAAAGAAAGAGAGGCGGTTGACCAAGTTGGTAACATTAATATGAATTTCCAGTGTCCATTCATCACTAGGTATTCTCAACAACATTTCCTGTCGCATCATGGCAGCATACACTCTGGGTTGTGACTCCGCCCCCACAACCTGATAGGACCACATAGCTATAAGATGAAGATACGCCCCCCGCCCCGGTATTCTCTTATTTTTCCTCACCTGTTGGGACCGCACGGATCATCACCCTCTTACAGCTCCGCCCCAGCCAGGTTCTAGCCTCTCCTGGGTGGAAGTCCTTACCGGTACAGCCTCTAAAGGAAGCTAAATGGAAGGAACCCCACTCTGGTGATCTCAGGGGTATGAATACTTTTTCTCTGCAAACAGAGCATTGCCTCTATAGCCGTTGGAAGTAAGCCTTAAACAGGCTGAAGGCATATAACAAAAAGATTGGTCTTTAAGCCTTAAACAGGCTTAGTACCTGCGGTGGTCTCCGGTTTCCTCTTCCTCCCTGGTGTCACTCTGTCTGCAGCTTGACAGCATACTCTCTGCCTTCAGTATCTCTTGTCACCTTAAGTTGCCTGGTGCCTTTCCCCAGTGTTGCCTCTCTGCCATATTTTACCTTTTCCTGAGCTCTGTAGTACCATAGTAGCATCAGCATTCTTCCTGGTCACTCTGCCGCTTTGCACATGCTCACTGTGCACTTTGGGCAGCCTGTGTATGTCTATCTATGTCTTTTCCCTTTTCCAAGATGGCGCCGGCGGCCGCATGGCGCTACTGAGCATGTGCGGGCAGGTCGTGAACCTGGCTCCAATTTTAAAAGGGGAAGATGCCTTTTTTTAATGCAGATGCCTTTTTTGCCTGTTTTTGTGCTCAGCTGAATTTCATGACTGCTGCTTTTCTGTTTTTTCTGCCCCAGTGTTGCCTCTCTGTTTGGTAAGTATCTTCCCTGTATTTTTTCTTCTCTCTATTCCCCTCTTGTTTCTATTGTGGCTTTATCTTCCTTACCCTTTTTGTGTTACCTGTGTCTTCAGGCTTCCTCTGTTCCCTATCCATGGAGACCACTGCTCCAGCAGATCACCACCAGCATAATAGGTAAGAGGGGAGGAGTTTGGTAAGTAGAGAAGATCGAAAAAGAGAGCAGGACGCACTAACGCTACCTAAATGGTTAGCCCCATCAGGTCCGCAAGATCATCTCGCAGAGATTCCTCGCATAGAAGAAGCCGCTCTGGCCAAAGGCGGAGCCATTCGGGTGGAGGAAGTGGCTCAGGGAAAAGGAGTCGCATGAGGAGTCGCTCCAGGTCTCGTTCAAGGCGCAGCCATTCCCGCCAAAGAAGATCCCCTGACCGGAGGCGCCATTCACCAGCACACCACTCCCATCCTTCTGAAAATACCTGCTGGGTATGCGGGGCCATAGCCCTTCCAGACAGGTTGGCATGCCGCAGGTGCTTTGAAGAAGCCACCAGAGAAAAAGGGCAAGAACACAGAGAGCTCACGGAGTCTTCTGCCCCACGTGTCGCTCGGGACATGGAGTTATCTCCACGGGGTGCTTCGCCGGCTCCCCCAAGTACTTCCAGAGCGTATGATTTTCCTTCAGATGAGGAAGAACTAGAGGCTTCAGCTGGCTTTGATTTCTCCCTAATAGAGCCTTTTGTGAGGTCAGTGAAGGAGGCCATTAGCTGGGAGGAACCCCAGGAGGCCCAACCCAAAAAGAAAAAATATTTCCCGTACCTGAAGAGAGAACCCGAAGCCTTCCCCTTCATTGATGAGTTGGAGGAACTTATCAGAGACGAGTGGCAGAGACCCGAGAAGAAAGCAAGTCTTAACAATCGGCTTGCCAAACTATATCCTCTAAAGGAGGCTAAAATTAAATCTCTTGTGTCACCGCCAGTGGTGGATGCATCCCTCATGCGCCTGGCCAGGCACGTTACACTCCCTATCGAGAACGCCGTGTCATTCAAGGACGTCCTAGATAGGAAGATTGATACTGATCTCAAAAGAGCTTACCTAGCAGCAGGAGGCGTATGCAGGCCAGCAGTGGTTCTTGCAGCTGTGGGTAAGGCGATTGCCAGTTGGTCAGCAAGCACAGAAAAGCTTGTATGTGAAGGCGCTGATCAGGACCAGATAGTTAGGGCCCTGCAAGAACTAAGCCTTGCAGGGGATTTTGTGGCAGAGGCATCTGTGGATGCTATTAAGTCTGCATCCAGGGCTATGTTGTCCTCGGTAATGGCCAGACGGGCTCTCTGGCTCAAACCCTGGGTGGCAGATCCTGCTTCCAAGTCCAATTGGTGCCACATCCCATATGATGGCGAGAATCTTTTCGGCGCCAAATTGGACTCTGCTATTTCTAAGGTTACTGGCGGAAAATCAGGGCTTATCCCCTCGGATAGAAAGCCAAAGCTTCAGAGGCCTCCTCCCTTTAAGCGTAACCTCCCGGACAGGTACAGGGATGCCAAGTCCTACAGGCCTGGTAGGGAGTACAGAAGGAACTGGAAGGCCCCTCAAACATCCTTCCTGAAGTTCCAGAAGCCCAGGACCCCGGCATCTACTGACCAGAAGTCCTTTTGAAGGTGCGTCCGCCCAGCCAGCAGTGGTGGGGGCCAGACTGTCAAAGTTCACGCTGGTCTGGGCGGAAATGATAAGCGACCCCTGGACGTTAGCCACCATTCACTTCGGGCACAGATGGTCATTCAGGGGACTTCCCCCGGGGGACTATTTTTGCCCAACAAACCTCCCGTCATCCCGGCAAAAGAGGTTAGCCTTGGCTCAATACGTTCAGGATCTGCTCCAAAAGGAAGCAATTATGGAGGTGCCCCTATCCCAAAGAGGTCAGGGGTACTATTCCCCTCTATTTCTAGTAAAAAAGAAATCGGGGGACCTACGTCCGGTCCTGGATCTAAAAAAATGAAACCGCTCTATCCGGGTAGAAGCTTTCAAAATGGAGAGCCTCCAGTCTATCCTCCAGGCTATAAATCTGGGGGACTGGATGCTCTCCATAGATCTACAGGACGCCTACCTCCATATCCCTATCCATTCAGAACTCCAAAAGTTCCTCCGCTTTTCGCTAAACCACAGACACTTTCAGTTCCGAAGTCTTCCGTTTGGAATTTCTACGGCTCCCAGGACCTTTACAAAGGTCCTTCTTCCCGTTATCGCGCATCTGAGGGAGAGGGGGCTGCGAGTCCACCATTATCTGGACGATATTCTCCTCCTCTCAGACAGCCGGGAGTCGCTGTTACAACGTCGGGAGATCCTCATCTTCACTCTGCAGAATCTGGGATGGCTGATAAACTGGGGGAAAAGCCAGATTCGGCCCACCCAGAGAATGATCTTCTTAGGAGCCCAACTAGATACCCAGTTGAATACAGTGCAGCTGCCTCCGGAGAAGTCTTCCCTGTTGGTTCGGAAGGTGAAGAAGGCCATTTTAGCAAGATCCCTGTCGGCCAGAGTATGCCTCAGCCTTCTAGGCTCCCTATCAGCGACCATTCCTATGGTCCGTTGGGCGCAGTGGCACACCAGACCTCTGCAGAACTCCTTCCTACATCAGTGGGATGGTTCATCCATGACCCAGACGATCAGGATCTCAGAGACAGTCAGGCGCTCATTGCGTTGGTGGACTCGTCCCCACAACTTAAACAATTACAAACACATAGTCATTCCTCCTCAGGAGGTAGTGACCACGGATGCCAGTCTAGAAGGTTGGGGAGCCCACTACCAGTCCCATGTAGTGCAGGGCCGTTGGCCTTTCGAAGTACGGGACTTGGTATCGAACGTGCCGGAGATGAGGGCGGCCCTCCAGGCTCTCCTGGCTTTCAGCTCCCTTTTAAGGGGGAAGCAGGTCCTCTTAAGGATGGACAACAAGGTTGCTGTCGCCTACATAAACAGACAGGGGGGGACCAGGAGTCCCTCCATGATGCAGGAAGTTCTCCCTGTGATGGAATGGGCACAGTTGAACCTGTCGGACCTGAGGGCGACTTACATCCCGGGGGTCGAAAACATCTTAGCCGACACGCTCAGCAGGGAGTTCGCCTCCAACAGCGAGTGGTCCCTGAGCCCTCAGGCCTTCTCCCTCATCTGCCAGACCTGGGGTCAACCAGACATAGACCTTGCTGCGACTCCGGCAAACTCCAAGTGCCGAAGGTTCCTGTCGAGGTTTCCCTTTCACTCAGCGGAGGGGACAGATTGCCTCCAGCATCCCTGGAATTTCCATCTCGGGTATATCTTCCCTCCGACTCCCCTGATAGCGAGATTTCTCTTAAGGCTCAAGAGATCAACAGCATTGGTGATAGCAGTGATTCCTTTTTGGCCCAGGAGGCCATGGTTCACCACCCTCCTACAACTGAGCACAGCAGACCCTCTTGCTCTCCCCCTGTCAGCCGACTTGCTCTCCCAGGGCCAGCTACTACATCCAGATCCGGGGAGGCTACACTTGATGGCTTGGAGGCTGAGAGGGCTAGGTATCTAGGTCAGGGCTGTTCCCAGAAGGTAGTTGATACCCTGCTCCAGGCCAGAAAACCTACCACCAACTGCACCTACCGCAGGGTCTGGGAGAGGTTTGTTTCCTTCTCTCAGGACCTTGGCCGGGATCTATCCTCCCTTTCGGCTCCTCTGATCCTAGAGTTCCTGCAATCAGGCTTAGACAAAGGTCTTGGCTCTAGTACTCTGAAAGTTCAGGTGTCAGCTCTATCCGCCCTGACAGGGGTAAAATGGGCTCATGATCCCCTTGTTATGCAATTTCAGAAGGCCTGTCTTAAACTAAGACCACCTAGGAAGCCCTCCTTTCCAACATGGGACCTATCAGTCGTCTTAGAGGTACTATCCAAAGAACCCTTTTTTCCGCTGGAAAACATCTCCCTCTGGCACCTGACACTAAAAGTTGCCTTCCTGGTCGCAATCACATCAGCGAAGAGAGTTTCAGAGATGCAAGCATTACTGACTAAGGAGCCGTATCTGATCATCCATCCGGACAGGGTAGTTCTAAGACCCTCGGATCGCTTTATCCCAAAGGTGGCATCTTCTTTTCACTTCAACCAGGAAATCAACTTGCCAGCTCTTAACACAGACCACGGCGACCATCATCCTCTGGATGTAAGGGGCAACATCATAAAATATCTTTCCATGTCCGAATCCTTTAGAAGATCGGAAAACCTCTTCATCATTCCCTACGGCCTTAGGAGAGGTCAAGCAGCATCGGCCCGAACCATTGCCTCCTGGTTGGTGAAGACCATTAAAAAAGCCTACTTGCTGAGTGAGCTGCAAATTCCTGAAGACCTGAGGGCTCATTCCACCAGAGCAGTGGCCACCTCCTGGGCAGCGTATTGTAGGGTCTCAGCGGAAACCATCTGCAGAGCGGCCACTTGGTCCTCCAGGAACACCTTTATCTCTCATTACAAGGTGGACTCAGCTCGGCTATCAACAGTAGAATTTGGAAAGTCCATTATTCAAGCCAACTCTTCTATTCCTTGCTAATAAACGTTTACCTTTGCATCTCCCACCCAGTCTGCGAGTTAATCCCCAGAGTGTATGCTGCCATGATGCGACAGGAAACCGGAAAATTGTATACTTACCTTCCCGTAATTTTCCTTTCCTGTCGCATCTTCATGGCAGCATACAATATCCCACCCACAAAGGTGATTCATATATACAGAGAATACCGGGGCGGGGGGCGTATCTTCATCTTATAGCTATGTGGTCCTATCAGGTTGTGGGGGCGGAGTCACAACCCAGAGTGTATGCTGCCATGAAGATGCGACAGGAAAGGAAAATTACGGGAAGGTAAGTATACAATTTTCCGGTTTCTCTATTTAAAAAAATATACAAAGACATTGGCATATTATTAAAAACGATCAAGTATTAGCCGATACCCTTCCTGAGAGACCTCAGGTGGTCTTCAGAGGGGTTTCCTCGATCAAACATAAAGTGGCACCCAATGTGTGCAATCCACCAACAATAAAACCTATGTTTTTTTCAGAATTTAATAGGGTTTTACAAATGCAATAACTGTGTGGTCTGTTCCATTAATAGTATAAAAGAAAGGAAAACTACTGAATTTTGCTCGCTTAACACTAAACAAATGTTCCCTATTAGATCTTATATAACGTGTTCAACAGCGGGGGTAGTTTATCTTTTAACATGCCCCTGCTGGTTACATTATGTGGGGTGCACTGTACACCCACTCCAGGTGAGACTGGGGGAACATTTGGGGAATATTAGAAGGGGGTTCAAAGGACATCCCGTATCCAAACATTATTTGGAAAAGCACAGTCAAAATCCCAAAGGGACGGCCCTTATTGGAATAGATAAATTACCGTGGAGGGGAGGGCCAAAGAGGAGATTGATTCCTAGATTAGAAATCAGTTGGATATATAAGATTAAAAGTCTCAAACCTCTCGGTCTCAATGTAGACATTGAAATTAATGCTTTCATAGATAATGCCTGAGACAATCACTTTTTGATACAAATATAAGATATAAATAGGGGACCCAAAGACAACACTTAGGCCGCGTACACACAAATTAGCATGGACGGACATGGCCACACACGACGAACGAACAGTTTGCTGAAACCGTGCGCGATGACGTGAACGGCACGTACGACGGGACGAAAAATACGACGTCCTATACACTGCATTATAACTTTCGGCGTGAAAATCCTTTCTGAGCATGCGCGCAACTTTGTTTGACGAACAAGCCTACACACGAGCGGACTGTTCGCTGAAACAAGGTTTCAGCGGACAGTTTTACGGAATTTCCGAAAAACCTTGTCCGTCAAACTGTCCGCTGAAACTGTCCGCTGAAAGCCCACACACGAGCGGACTGTCCGCCCAAACACTGTTCAGCGGACAAAGTTGGGCGAACAGTCCGCCCGTGTGTACGCGGCCTTAGAGGATAATCCTTTTTTATTATTATTTTACATCTAATTTGCGGATGGTGCAATATGTATGCTTTGTCTGTACAGGAATGGACCCAGCCTCCTAGGGGGGATTCTGGAGTTTATTTAATTTAGATTTTTTAGTTAATTATTATTATATCTTGGAACAACTTAATAAGGGGTGGTTAGTTGTAAGAATATTAAGGGGAGGAAAATGGAATTTCCCTCTCCGTGTTACTTTCTAAACACCTCCTTACACCATAATTGGAAAAGGGGTATGTGCATAAAAATTGAAAGGAGTCTAATGCCCCGTACACACGAGAGGGATTAAGTCTGACAGACCTCCAAAGGAGTTCCGCCGGAGTTCCGACGGAGTTCTGGCGGACTTTTCGACCGAACGGACTTGACCACACACCATCACACCAAACTCCGACGGAGTCGAACGTGATGACGTACGACTGGATTCGACGTAGGAAGTTCCTAGACAGTAGCCAATAGCTGCCCTAGCGTCGGTTTTAGTCCGTCGGAGTAGCACACACACGAGCGGATTTTTCAAAGGGGACCGGGTCCGGCGGAGTTCCGTCGGGAAAATTTAAAGCATGCTTCATTTCTAAAGTCCGTCAGACTTTAGCTTCGCTAAAGTCCGTTGCAGCCCACACACGATCGGATAGTCCGCCGGACTCAGTCCGTCGGAGTTTGGATGTCGAAAAGTCCGCTCGTGTGTACGGGGCATAAGTTGAGTGCTTAGCACTTAATACGAGAGTGTGGTTTGGTTTACATCCGGACCCCAGCAAAATGGCGACTAGTCTATTCGTGACTACAGGAAAATGGCTTCTAGAGGAAGTCTATTTAGAAAATGGAAGGGGTTTAGGTTGACTATTGTATGTTGAGTATGAGAGAGAGGTCGGGTTCATTTTTGGCCTTCGGAAAAATGGCGTCTGGTTCATTCTTGGACTACATGACAATGGCGTCTAAACTAAATAGAGGCTTGGTTTAGACTCATGGGTATTTAAGTGATGGATCAACATATCACCTGTGCCCCAGGAGGACATAAGGTATTACGAAACATGTCGGGCAATATATGTTGATCCCATCACGTTCTTATGATCCTTATGCACGGGTGTTTATGCTTGTATGTATAACGGTACAGTCACTATTTGAGTCTGTTTGTCTCCCTCCTCCCTTTCACTAAGGGCCGGAGGCCCGAGTGTTTTTTTTTTTTTCTCTGACAGATTGATAGGCTGCAAAGTCTCCCGGTGTCCCAGCGATTTCTCCGCCTAACAGCGAGGAGACGCGATACTACAGCAGGGATTGGCCGGGTTATCTGTCCATTGTTCGGTAACGTTCTGAGATCATCGGCAGACTTTGCGGGTATCCGGAGCCTTTGGAGGATAGGGACGATCCACAAGTGAGTTCCCAGGTTGCCGGGGAGGAAAAGTACGTACACGGAGGATCTGTCCACCCCCGGAGAGGGTATCTCCATACACGTTGCCGACTCTGCTTTTAAGGGTGTCCGCTGGCTCCGGTAAGGACCCACACGTATTTAAAATACCAAGAAAAGGTTTTTCAAGATTTGGGATAAACACATTTGATCCGATAAATGGATTGAGATTTTTATTGACTATTTTCTCACAATTTTTTTCAATTTTTGGCTTTTTTCACATTCAATACGTTTTTTATTATCACCATTGGACTGGTATAGGATTCATTTCTTTTCTGGCTGGTTGTGCAGTTCATGGACTGTTTACAAAGATATATTAGAGTTTATACAGTTTATTGATTACCCACATGGTCTATGTAGATTCATGTATCACTATGTGTATAACTATAATTAAGCTTATTTGGGACTGTTCACAAATACTTTTATATTTTTATTTTTATGTTTGTTTTCCATGTTTATATTTAATGGTGTCTTGCTGCAGCTTGTTTTTTCTTTTCTTAAAGTTTTTTTTCTAGCGCTGTATTATATTTTATTTTTGTACTTATATGGTGCTTAAGCCCACTTACTGCGACAAAGTACCTCATGATTAGTGGGTGGGCCTCACACCACTGGGCTCCCCCCCTGGCTGCGCTAATACAGTGCGGGTGGCAAGGAGCCTGCCCTCATCCACACCAGAGGCATCACAACACCGGGCCCCCCACCTGGCTCCGCTCATCTGCAGCTCGGGTGGCAAGGGGCCTACCCTCACCCATACCAGAAGCCTCACACCACCGAACCCCCCACCTGGCTGTGCTCATCCGCAGCTCGGGTGGCAAGGGGCCTGCCCTCACCCACACCCGAGGCCTCACACCACCGGGCCCCTCATCTGACTGCGTTCATCCGCAGCTTGGGTGGCAAGGGGCCTGCCCTCATCCACACCAGAAGCCTCACACCACTGGACCCACCACCTGGCTCCGCTCATCCACAGCTCGGGTGGCAAGGGGCCTGCCCTCACCAACACCAGAAGCCTCACACCACCGGGTCCCCCACCTGGCTGTGCTCATCCTCAGCTCGGGTGGCAATGGGCCTGCCCTCACCCACACCAAAGGCTTCACACCACCGGGCCCCCCACCTGGCTGTGCTCATCCTCAGCTCGGGTGGCAAGTGGCCTGCCCTCACCCACACCAGAAGCCTCACACCACCAGAACCCCCACCTGGCTCCGCTCATCCGCAGCTCAGGTGGCAAGGGGCCTGCCCTCACCTACACCAGAGGCCTTACAACACCGGGTCCCCCACCTGGCTGTGCTCATCCTCAGCTCGCGTGGCAAGGGGCCTGCCCTCACCCACACCAGAGGCCTCACAACACTGGGTCCCCCACCTGGCTGTGGTCATCCTCAGCTCGGGTGGCAAGGGGCCTGCCCTCACCCACACCAGAGTCCTCACATCACCGGTCCCCCCACCTGGCTGTGCTCATCCTCAGCTCGGATGGCTAGGGGCCTGCCCTCACCCACACCAGAGGCCTCACACCACCGGGTCCCCCACCTG
Organism: Lithobates pipiens; assembly: GCF_037356315.1. Classification (NCBI taxonomy): domain Eukaryota; kingdom Metazoa; phylum Chordata; class Amphibia; order Anura; family Ranidae; genus Lithobates; species Lithobates pipiens. Next base: position 268,341,915 of record NW_027507784.1, on the reverse strand, counting down.
GCTGTGCTCATCCACAGCTCGGGTGGCAAGGGGCCTACCTTCACCCACACCAGAGGCCTCACATCATCGGGCCCCCCACCTGGCTGCTCTCATCCGCAGCTTGGGTGGCAAGGGGCCTGCCCTCACCCACACCAGATGCCTCACAACACTGTGTCCCCCACCTGGCTGTGCTCATCCGCAGCTGGGATGGCAAGGGGCCTGCCTTCACCCACAACAGAGGCTTCACACCACCGGGCCCCCCACCTGGCTGCTCTCATCCGCAGCTCGGGTGGCAAGGGGACTGCCCTCACCCACACCAGAGACCTCACACCACCGGGTCCCCCACCTGGCTGTTCTCATCCGCAGCTCGGGTGGCAAGGGGCCTACCTTCACCCACACCAGAGGCCTCACACCACCGGGCCCCCCACCTTGCTGCGCTTATCCGCAGCTCGGGTGGCAAGGGGCCTGCCCTCACCCACACCAGAAGCCTCACACCACCGGGCCCCCCACTTGGCTGTGCTCATCCTCAGCTCGGGTGGCAAGGGGCCTACCTTCACCCAACACCAGAGGCCTCACATCACTGGGTCCTCCACCTGGTTGTGCTCATCTGCAGCTGGGATGGCAAGGGGCCTGCCCTCACCCACACCAGAGGCCTCACAACACCGGGTCCCCCACCTGGTTGTGCTCATCCGCAGCTCGGGTGGCAAGGGGCCTGCCCTCACCCACACCAGAGGCCTCACACCACCGGGTCCCCCACCTGGCTGTGCTCATCCTCAGCTCGGGTGGCAAGGGGCCTGCCCTCACCCACACCAGAGGCCTCACCCCACCGGGTCCCCCACCTGGCTGTGTTCATCCACAGCTCTGGTGGCAAGGGGCCTGCCCTCACCCAAACCAGAAGCCTCACACCACCGGGCCCCCCACCTGGCTGCGCTCACCTGCAGCTCGGGTGGCAAGGGGCCTGCCCTCACCCACACCAGACGCCTCACAACACCGGATCCCCCACCTGGCTGTGCTCATCCACAGCTCCGGTGGCAAGGGGCCTGACCTCACCCACACCAGAGGCCTCACACCACCGGGTCCCCCACCTGGCTGTGCTCATCCGCAGCTCGGGTGGCAAGGGGACTACCTTCACCAACACCAGAGGCCTCACATCATCGGGCCCCCCACCTGGCTGCTCTCATCCGCAGCTCGGGTGGCAAGGGGCCTGCCCTCACCCACACCAGAAGCCTCACACCACCGGGCCCCCCACCTGGCTGTGCTCATCCACAGCTCGGGTGGCAAGAGGTCTACCTTCACACACACCAGAGGCCTCACATCATCGGGCCCCCCACCTGGCTGCTCTCATCCGCAGCTCGGGTGGCAAGGGGCCTGCCCTCACCCACACCAGATGCTTCACAACACTGGGTCCCCCACCTGGCTGTGCTCATCCGCAGCTGGGATCGCAAGGGGCCTGCCTACACCCACAACAGAGGCTTCACACCACCGGGCCCCCCACCTGGCTGCTCTAATCCGCAGCTCGGGTGGCAAGGGGCCTGCCCTCACCCACACCAGAGGCCTCACACTACCGGGTCCCCCACCTGGCTGTGCTCATCCACAGCTCGGGTGGCAAGGGGCCTGCCTTCACCCACACCAGAGGCCTCACACCACAAGACCTCCCACCTGGCTCCGCTCATCCGCAGCTCGGGTGGCAAGGGGCCTGCCCTCACCCACACCAGAAGCCTCACACCACCGGGCCCCCCAACTGGCTGCGCTCATCCGCAGCTCGGGTGGCAAGGGGCCTGCCCTCACCCACACCAGAAGCCTCACACCACCGGCCCCCCCACCTGGCTGCGCTCATCCGCAGCTCGGGTGGCAAGGGGCCTGCCCTCACCCACACCAGAGGCCTCACACCACCGGGCCCCCAACCTTGCTGCGCTCATCCGCAGCTCGGGTGGCAAGGGGCCTGCCCTCACCCACACCAGAAGCCTCACACCACCGGCCCCCCCACCTGGCTGCGCTCATCCGCAGCTCGGGTGGCAAGGGGCCTGCCCTCACCCACACCAGAGGCCTCACACCACCGGGCCCCCCACCTTGCTGCGCTCATCTGCAGCTCGGGTGGCAAGAGGCCTGCCCTCACCCACACCAGAAGCCTCACACCACCGGGTCCCCCACCTGGCTGTGCTCATCCACAGTCGGGTGGCAAGGGGCCTGCCTTCACCCACACCAGAAGCCTCACCCCACCGGGTCCCCGACCTGGCTGTGTTCACCAACAGCTCTGGTGGCAAGGGGCCTGCCCTCACCCACACCAGAAGCCTCACACCACCGGGCCCCCACCTGACTGCGCTCATCTGCAGCTTGGGTGGCAAGGGGCCTGCCCTCACCCACACCAGAGGCCTCACACCACCGGGCCCCCAACCTTGCTGCGCTCATCCGCAGCTCGGGTGGCAAGGGGCCTGCCCTCACCCACACCAGAAGCCTCACACCACCGGGTCCCCCACCTGGCTGTGCTCATCCACAGCTCGGGTGGCAAGGGGCCTGCCTTCACCCACACCAGAAGCCTCACACCACAAGACCTCCCACCTGGCTCTGCTCATCCGCAGCTCGGGTGGCAAGGGGCCTGCCCTCACCCACACCAGAAGCCTCACACCACCGGGCCCCCTGCCTGGCTGAGCTCATACGCAGCTCGGGTGGCAAGGGGTCTGCCCTCACCCACACCAGAGGCCTCACACCACCAGGCCCCCCACCTGGCTGTGCTCATCCTCAGCTCGGGTGGCAAGGGGCCTACCTTCACCCACACAAGAGGCCTCACATCACCGAATGCCCCACCTGGTTGTGCTCATCCGCAGCTGGGATGGCAAGGGGCCAGCTCTCACCCACACCAGAGGCCTCACTACACCGGGTCCCCCACCTGGCTGCGCTCATCCTCAGCTCGGGTGGCAAGGGGCCTGCCTTCACCCACACCAGAAGCCTCACACCACCGGGCCCCCCACCTGGCTGTGCTCATCCTCAGCTCGGGTGGCAAGGGGCCTACCTTCACCCAACACCAGAGGCCTCACATCACCGGGCACCCCACCTGACTGCTCTCATCCGCAGCTCGGGTGGCAAGGGGCCTGCCCTCACCAACACCAGAGGCCTCACACCACCGGGTCCCCCACCTGGCTGCGCTCATCCGCAGCTCGGGTGGCAAGGGGCCTGCCCTCACCCACACCAGAGGCCTCACATCACCGGGCCCCCCACCTGGCTGCGCTCATCCTCAGCTCGGGTGGCAAGGGGCCTGCCCTCACCCACACCAGAGGCCTCACACCACCGGGCCCCCCACCTGGCTGCTCTCATCCGCAGCTCGGGTGGCAAGGGGCCTGCCCTCACCCACACCAGAGGTCTCACACCACTGGGCCCCCCACCTGGCTGCTCTCATCCGCAGCTCGGGTGGCAAGGGGCCTGCCCTCACCCACACCAGAGGCCTCACACCACCGGGTCCCCTACCTGGCTGTGCTCATCCGCAGCTCGGGTGGCAAGGGGCCTACCTTCACCCACACCAGAGGCCTCACAACACTGGGTCCCCCACCTAGCTGTGCTAATCCGCAGCTGGGATGGCAAGGGGCCTGCCTTCACCCACACCAGAGGCCTCACACCACCAGGTCCCCCACCTGGCTGTGCTCATCCACAGCTCGGGTGGCAAGGGGTCTACCTTCACACACACCAGAGGCCTCACATCATCGGGCCCCCCACCTGGCTGCTCTCATCCGCAGCTTGGGTGGCAAGGGGCCTGCCCTCACCCACACCAGATGCTTCACAACACTGGGTCCCCCACCTGGCTGTGCTCATCCGCAGCTGGGATGGCAAGGGGCCTGCCTTCACCCACAACAGAGGCTTCACATCACCGGGCCCCCCACCTGACTGCTCTCATCTGCAGTTTGGGTGGCAAGGGGCCTGCCCTCACCCACACCAGGGGCCTCACACCACAGGGCCCCCCACCTGACTGATCTCATCCGCAGCTCGGGTGGCAAGGGGCCTGCCCTCACCCACACCAGAGGCCTCACAACACCGGGTCCCCCACCTGGCTGCGCTCATCCTCAGCTCGGGTGGCAAGGGGCCTGCCCTCACCCACACCAGAAGCCTCACACCACGAGACCTCCCACCTGGCTCTGCTCATCCGCAGCTCGGGTGGCAAGGGGCCTGCCCTCACCCACACCAGAGGCCTCACACCACCAGGCCCCCCACCTGGCTGTGCTCATCCTCAGCTCGGGTGGCAAGGGGCCTACCTTCACCCACACCAGAGGCCTCACAACACCGGATCCCCCACCTGGTTGTGCTCATCCGCAGCTGGGATGGCAAGGGGCCAGCCCTCACCCACACCAGAGGCCTCACACCACCGGGCCCCCCACCTGGCTGCGCTCATCCGCAGCTCAGGTGGCAAGGGGTCTGCCCTCACCCACACCAGAGGCCTCACAACACCGGGTCCCCCACCTGGCTGTGCTCATCCTCAGCTCGGGTGGCAAGGGGCCTGCCCTCACCCACACCAGAGGCCTCACAACACCGGGTCCCCCACCTGGTTGTGCTCATCCGCAGCTCGGGTGGCAAGGGGCCTACCTTCACACACACCAAAGGCCTCACATCACCGGGCCCCCCACCTGACTGCTCTCATCTGCAGTTTGGGTGGCAAGGGGCCTGCCCTCACCCACACCAGAGGCCTCACACCACCGGGCCCCCCACCTGGCTGTGCTCATCCTCAGCTCGGGTGGCAAGGGGCCTACCTTCACCCACACCAGAGGCCTCACATCACCGGGTCCCCCACCTGGTTGTGCTCATCCGCAGCTGGGATGGCAAGGGGCCTGCCTTCACCCACAACAGAGGCTTCACACCACCGGGCCCCCCACCTGACTGATCTCATCCGCAGCTCGGGTGGCAAGGGGCCTGCCCTCACCCACACCAGAGGCCTCACAACACCGGGTCCCCCACCTGGCTGCGCTCATCCTCAGCTCGGGTGGCAAGGGGCCTGCCCTCACCCACACCAGAGGCCTCACACCACCGGGTCCCCCACCTGGCTGTGCTCATCCGCAGCTTGGGTGGCAAGGGGCCTGCCCTCACCCACACCAGAGGCCTCACAACACTGGGTCCCCCACCTAGCTGTGCTAATCCGCAGCTGGGATGGCAAGGGGCCTGCCCTCACCCACACCAGAAGCCTCACACCACCGGGCCCCCCACCTGGCTGCGCTCATCCGCAGCTTGGGTGGCAAGGGGCCTGCCCTCACCCACACCAGAAGCCTCACACCACCGGGCCCCCCACCTGGCTGTGCTCATCCTCAGCTCGGGTGGCAAGGGGCCTGCCCTCACCCACACCAGAGGCCTCACACCACCGGGTCCCCCACCTGGCTGTGCTCATCCACAGCTCGGGTGGCAAGGGGTCTACCTTCACACACACCAGAGGCCTCACATCATCGGGCCCCCCACCTGGCTGCTCTCATCCGCAGCTTGGGTGGCAAGGGGCCTGCCCTCACCCACACCAGATGCTTCACAACACTGGGTCCCCCACCTGGCTGTGGTCATTCGCAGCTGGGATGGCAAGGGGCCTGCCTTCACCCACAACAGAGACCTCACACCACCGGGTCCCCCACCTGGCTATGCTCATCCACAGCTCGGGTGGCAAGGGGCCTGCCTTCACCCACACCAGAAGCCTCACACCACAAGACCTCCCACCTGGCTCTGCTCATCCGCAGCTCGGGTGGCAAGGGGCCTGCCCTCACCCACACCAGAAGCCTCACACCACCGGGCCCCCCACCTGGCTGCGCTCATTTGCAGCTCGGGTGGCAAGGGGCCTGCCCTCACCTACACCAGAGGCCTTACAACACCGGGTCCCCCACCTGGCTGTGCTCATCCTCAGCTCGGGTGGCAAGGGGCCTGCCCTCACCCACACCAGAGGCCTCACATCACCGGGCCCCCCACCTGGCTGTGCTCATCCTCAGCTCGGGTGGCAAGGGGCCTGCCCTCACCCACACCAGAAGCCTCACACCACCGGGCCCCCCACCTGGCTGCACTCACCTGCAGCTCGGGTGGCAAGGGGCCTGCCCTCACCCACACCAGACGCCTCACAACACCGGATCCCCCACCTGGCTGTGCTCATCCACAGCTCGGGTGGCAAGGGGCCTGCCTTCACCCACAACAGAGGCTTCACACCACCGGGCCCCCACCTGACTGATCTCATCCGCAGCACGGGTGGCAAGGGGCCTGCCCTCACCCACACCAGAGGCCTCACAACACCGGGTCCCCACACCTGGCTGCGCTCATCCTCAGCTCGGGTGGCAAGGGGCCTGCCCTCACCCACACCAGAGGCCTCACACGACCGGGTCCCCCACCTGGCTGTGCTCATCCGCAGCTTGGGTGGCAAGGGGCCTGCCCTCACCCACACCAGAGGCCTCACCACACTGGGTCCCCCACCTAGCTGTGCTAATCCGCAGCTGGGATGGCAAGTGGCCTGCCTTCACCCACAACAGAGGCTTCACATCACCGGGCCCCCCACCTGGCTGCTCTCATCCGCAGCTCGGGTGGCAAGGGGCCTGCCATCACCCACACCAGAGGCCTCACACCACCGGATCCCCCACCTGGCTGTGCTCATCCGCAGCTCGGGTGGCAAGGGGCCTACCTTCACCAACACCAGAGGCCTCACATCACCGGGCCCCCCACCTGACTGCTCTCATCTGCAGCTTGGGTGGCAAGGGGCCTGCCCTGACCCACACCAGACGCCTCACAACACCGGATCCCCCATCTGGCTGTGCTCATCCACAGCTCGGGTGGCAAGGGGCCTGACCTCACCCACGCCAGAAGCCTGACAGCACTGGATCCCCCACCTGGCTGTGCTCACCTGCAGCTCGGGTGGCAAGGCACCTGCCCTCACCAGAGGCCTCACATCATCGGGCCCCCCACCTGGCTGCTCTCATCCACAGCTTGGGTGGCAAGGGGCCTGCCCTCACCCACACCAGAAGCCTCACACCACCGGGCCCCCCACCTGGCTGTGCTCATCCTCAGCTCGGGTGGCAAGGGGCCTGCCCTCACGCACACCAGAGGCCTCGCACCACCGGGTCCCCCACCTGGCTGTGCTCATCCACAGCTCGGGTGGCAAGGGGTCTACCTTCACACACACCAGAGGCCTCACATCATCGGGCCCCCCACCTGGCTGCTCTCATCCGCAGCTCGGGTGGCAAGGGGCCTGCCCTCACCCACACCAGAGGCCTCACAACACCGGGTCCCCCACCTGGCTGCGCTCATCCGCAGCTCGGGTGGCAAGGGGCCTGCCCTCACCTACACCAGAGGCCTTACAACACCGGGTCCCCCACCTGGCTGTGCTCATCCTCAGCTCGGGTGGCAAGGGGCCTGCCCTCACCCACACCAGAGGCCTCACAACACCGGGTCCCCCACCTGGCTGTGCTCATCCTCAGCTCGGGTGGCAAGGGATCTGCCCTCACCCACACCAGAGGCCTCACATCACCGGTCCCCCCACCTGGCTGTGCTCATCCTCAGCTCGGATGGCTAGGGGCCTGCCCTCACCCACAGCAGAGGCCTCACACCACCGGGTCCCCCACCTGGCTGTGCTCATCTGCAGCTCGGGTGGCAAGGGGCCTGCCCTCACCCACACCAGAGGCCTCACAACACCGGGTCCCCCACCTGGCTGTGCTCATCCACAGCTCGGGTGGCAAGGGGCCTGCCTTCACCCAGACCAGAAGCCTCACACCACAAGACCTCCCACCTGGCTCCGCTCATCCGCAGCTCGGGTGGCAAGGGGCCTGCCCTCACCCACACCAGAAGCCTCACACCACCGGGCCCCCCACCTGGCTGCGCTCATCCTCAGCTCGGGTGGCAAGGTGCCTGCCCTCACCCACACCAGAAGCCTCACACCACCGGGCCCCCCACCTGGCTGCGCTCACCTGCAGCTCGGGTGGCAAGGGGCCTGCCCTCACCCACACCAGACGCCTCACAACACCGGATCCCCCACCTGGCTGTGCTCATCCACAGCTCGGGTGGCAAGGGGCCTGACCTCACCCACACCAGAAGCCTCACACCACCGGCCCCCCACCTGGCTGCGCTCATCCGCAGCTTGGGTGGCAAGGGGCCTACCTTCACCCACACCAGAGGCCTCACATCATCGGGCCCCCCACCTGGCTGCTCTCATCCACAGCTTGGGTGGCAAGGGGCCTGCCCTCACCCACACCAGAAGCCTCACACCACCGGGCCCCCCACCTGGCTGTGCTCATCCTCAGCTCGTGTGGCAAGGGGCCTGCCCTCACCCACACCAGAGGCCTCGCACCACCGGGTCCCCCACCTGGCTGTGCTCATCCACAGCTCGGGTGGCAAGGGGTCTACCTTCACACACACCAGAGGCCTCACATCATCGGGCCCCCCACCTGGCTGCTCTCATCAGCAGCTTGGGTGGCAAGGGGCCTGCCCTCACCCACACCAGATGCTTCACAACACTGGGTCCCCCACCTGGCTGTGCTCATCCGCAGCTGGGATGGCAAGGGGCCTGCCTTCACCCACAACAGAGGCTTCACACCACCGGGCCCCCCACCTGGCTGCTCTCATCCGCAGCCCGGGTGGCAAGGGGCCTGCCCTCACCCACACCAGAGGCCTCACACCACCGGGTCCCCCACCTGGCTGCGCTCATCCGCAGCTCGGGTGGCAAGGGGCCTGCCCTCACCTACACCAGAGGCCTTACAACACCGGGTCCCCCACCTGGCTGCGCTCATCCGCAGCTCAGGTGGCAAGGGGCCTGCCCTCACCTACACCAGAGGCCTTACAACACCGGGTCCCCCACCTGGCTGTGCTCATCCTCAGCTCGGGTGGCAAGGGGCCTGCCCTCACCCACACCAGAGGTCTCACAACACCGGGTCCCCCACCTGGCTGTGCTCATCCACAGCTCGGGTGTCAAGGGGCCTGCCTTCACCCACACCAGAAGCCTCACACCACAAGACCTCCCACCTGGCTCCGCTCATCCGCAGCTCGGGTGGCAAGGGGCCTGCCCTCACCCACACCAGAAGCCTCACACCACCGGGCCCCCCACCTGGCTGCGCTCGTCCGCAGCTCGGGTGGCAAGGGGCCTGCCCTCACCTACACCAGAGGCCTTACAACACCGGGTCCCCCACCTGGCTGTGCTCATTCTCAGCTCGGGTGGCAAGGGGCCTGCCCTCACCCACACCGGAGGCCTCACAACACCGGGTCCCCCACCTGGCTGTGCTCATCCTCAGCTCGGGTGGCAAGGGCCCTGCCCTCACCCACACCAGAGGCCTCACATCACCGGCCCCCCCACCTGGCTGTGCTCATCCTCAGCTCGGGTGGCAAGGGGCCTACCTTCACCCACACCAGAGGCCTCACATCATCGGGCCCCCCACCTGGATGCTCTCATCCGCAGCTTGGGTGGCAAGGGGCCTGCCCTCACCCACACCAGATGCCTCACAACACTGTGTCCCCCACCTGGCTGTGCTCATCCGCAGCTGGGATGGCAAGGGGCCTGCCTTCACCCACAACAGAGGCTTCACACCACCGGGCCCCCCACCTGGCTGCTCTCATCCGCAGCTCGGGTGGCAAGGGGCCTGCCCTCACCCACACCAGAGACCTCACACCACCGGGTCCCCCACCTGGCTGTGCTCATCCGCAGCTCGGGTGGCAAGGGGCCTACCTTCACCCACACCAGAGGCCTCACACCACCGGGCCCCCCACCTTGCTGCGCTCATCCGCAGCTCGGGTGGCAAGGGGCCTGCCCTCACCCACACCAGAAGCCTCACACCACCAGGCCCCCCACCTGGCTGCGCTCACCTGCAGCTCGGGTGGCAAGGGGCCTGCCCTCACCCACACCAGACGCCTCACAACACCGGATCCCCCACCTGGCTGTGCTCATCCACAGCTCGGGTGGCAAGGGGCCTGCCCTCACCCACACCAGAAGCCTCACACCACCGGGCCCCCCACCTGGCTGTGCTCATCCTCAGCTCGGGTGGCAAGGGGCCTGCCCTCACCCTCACCAGAGGCCTCACACCACCGGGTCCCCCACCTGGCTGTGCTCATCCACAGCTCGGGTGGCAAGGGGTCTACCTTCACACACACCAGAGGCCTCACATCATCGGGCCCCCCACCTGGCTGCTCTCATCCGCAGCTTGGGTGGCAAGGGGCCTGCCCTCACCCACACCAGATGCTTCACAACACTGGGTCCCCCACCTGGCTGTGCTCATCTGCAGCTGGGATGGCAAGGGGCCTGCCTTCACCCACAACAGAAGCCTCACACCACAAGACCTCCCACCTGGCTCCGCTCATCCGCAGCTCGGGTGGCAAGGGGCCTGCCCTCACCCACACCAGAAGCCTCACACCACCGGGCCCCCCACCTGGCTGCGCTCGTCCGCAGCTCGGGTGGCAAGGGGCCTGCCCTCACCTACACCAGAGGCCTTACAACACCGGGTCCCCCACCTGGCTGTGCTCATCCTCAGCTCGGGTGGCAAGGGGCCTGCCCTCACCCACACCAGAGGCCTCACAACACCGGGTCCCCCACCTGGCTGTGCTCATCCTCAGCTCGGGTGGCAAGGGCCCTGCCCTCACCCACACCAGAGGCCTCACATCACCGGCCCCCCCACCTGGCTGTGCTCATCCTCAGCTCGGGTGGCAAGGGGCCTACCTTCACCCACACCAGAGGCCTCACATCATCGGGCCCCCCACCTGGATGCTCTCATCCGCAGCTTGGGTGGCAAGGGGCCTGCCCTCACCCACACCAGATGCCTCACAACACTGTGTCCCCCACCTGGCTGTGCTCATCCGCAGCTGGGATGGCAAGGGGCCTGCCTTCACCCACAACAGAGGCTTCACACCACCGGGCCCCCCACCTGGCTGCTCTCATCCGCAGCTCGGGTGGCAAGGGGCCTGCCCTCACCCACACCAGAGACCTCACACCACCGGGTCCCCCACCTGGCTGTGCTCATCCGCAGCTCGGGTGGCAAGGGGCCTACCTTCACCCACACCAGAGGCCTCACACCACCGGGCCCCCCACCTTGCTGCGCTCATCCGCAGCTCGGGTGGCAAGGGGCCTGCCCTCACCCACACCAGAAGCCTCACACCACCGGGCCCCCCACCTGGCTGCGCTCACCTGCAGCTCGGGTGGCAAGGGGCCTGCCCTCACCCACACCAGACGCCTCACAACACCGGATCCCCCACCTGGCTGTGCTCATCCACAGCTCGGGTGGCAAGGGGCCTGCCCTCACCCACACCAGAAGCCTGACACCACCGGGCCCCCCACCTGGCTGTGCTCATCCTCAGCTCGGGTGGCAAGGGGCCTGCCCTCACCCTCACCAGAGGCCTCACACCACCGGGTCCCCCACCTGGCTGTGCTCATCCACAGCTCGGGTGGCAAGGGGTCTACCTTCACACACACCAGAGGCCTCACATCATCGGGCCCCCCACCTGGCTGCTCTCATCCGCAGTTTGGGTGGCAAGGGGCCTGCCCTCACCCACACCAGATGCTTCACAACACTGGGTCCCCCACCTGGCTGTGCTCATCTGCAGCTGGGATGGCAAGGGGCCTGCCTTCACCCACAACAGAAGCCTCACACCACAAGACCTCCCACCTGGCTCCGCTCATCCGCAGCTCGGGTGGCAAGGGGCCTGCCCTCACCCACACCAGAAGCCTCACACCACGGGGCCCCCCACCTGGCTGCGCTCATCCGCAGCTCGGGTGGCAAGGGGCCTGCCCTCACCTACACCAGAGGCCTTACAACACCGGGTCCCCCACCTGGCTGTGCTCATCCTCAGCTCGGGTGGCAAGGGGCCTGCCCTCACCCACACCAGAGGCCTCACAACACCGGGTCCCCCACCTGGCTGTGCTCATCCTCAGCTCGGGTGGCAAGGGATCTGCCCTCACCCACACCAGAGGCCTCACATCACCGGTCCCCCCACCTGGCTGTGCTCATCCTCAGCTCGGATGGCTAGGGGCCTGCCCTCACCCACAGCAGAGGCCTCACACCACCGGGTCCCCCACCTGGCTGTGCTCATCTGCAGCTCGGGTGGCAAGGGGCCTGCCCTCACCCACACCAGAGGCCTCACAACACCGGGTCCCCCACCTGGCTGTGCTCATCCACAGTTTGGGTGGCAAGGGGCCTGCCTTCACCCACACCAGAAGCCTCACACCACAAGACCTCCCACCTGGCTCCGCTCATCCGCAGCTCGGGTGGCAAGGGGCCTGCCCTCACCCACACCAGAAGCCTCACACCACCGGGCCCCCCACCTGGCTGCGCTCATCCGCAGCTCGGGTGGCAAGGGGCCTGCCCTCACCTACACCAGAGGCCTTACAACACCGGGTCCCCCACCTGGCTGTGCTCATCCTCAGCTCGGGTGGCAAGGGGCCTGCCCTCACCCACACCAGAGGCCTCACAACACCGGGTCCCCCACCTGGCTGTGCTCATCCTCAGCTCGGGTGGCAAGGGGCCTGCCCTCACCCACACCAGAGGCCTCACATCACCGGTCCCCCCACCTGGCTGTGCTCATCCTCAGTTCGTATGGATAGGGGCCTGCCCTCACCCACACCAGAGGCCTCACACCACCGGGCCCCCCACCTGGCTGCGCTCATCCGCAGCTCGGGTGGCAAGGGGCCTGCCCTCACCCACACCAGATGCCTCACAACACTGTGTCCCCCACCTGGCTGTGCTCATCCGCAGCTGGGATGGCAAGGGGCCTGCCTTCACCCACAACAGAGGCTTCACACCACCGGGCCCCCCACCTGGCTGCTCTCATCCGCAGCTCGGGTGGCAAGGGGCCTGCCCTCACCCACACCAGAGGCCTCACACCACCGGGTCCCCCACCTGGCTGTGCTCATCCGCAGCTCGGGTGGCAAGGGGCCTACCTTCACCCACACCAGAGGCCTCACACCACCGGGCCCCCCACCTTGCTGCGCTCATCCGCAGCTCGGGTGGCAAGGGGCCTGCCCTCACCCACACCAGAAGCCTCACACCACGGGCCCCCCACCTGGCTGCGCTCACCTGCAGCTCGGGTGGCAAGGGGCCTGCCCTCACCCACACCAGACGCCTCACAACACCGGATCCCCCACCTGGCTGTGCTCATCCACAGCTCGGGTGGCAAGGGGCCTGACCTCACCCACACCAGAGGCCTCACACCACCGGGTCCCCCACCTGGCTGTGCTCATCCACAGCTCGGGTGGCAAGGGGTCTACCTTCACACACACCAGAGGCCTCACATCATCGGGCCCCCCACCTGGCTGCTCTCATACGCAGCTTGGGTGGCAAGGGGCCTGCCCTCACCCACACCAGATGCTTCACAACACTGGGTCCCCCACCTGGCTGTGCTCATCCGCAGCTGGGATGGCAAGGGGCCTGCCTTCACCCACAACAGAGGCTTCACACCACCGGGCCCCCCACCTGGCTGCTCTCATCCGCAGCTCGGGTGGCAAGGGGCCTGCCCTCACCCACACCAGAGGCCTCACACCACCGGGTCCCCCACCTGGCTGTGCTCATCCACAGCTCGGTTGGCAAGGGGCCTGCCTTCACCCACACCAGAAGCCTCACACCACCAGGCCCCCCACCTGGCTGTGCTCATCCTCAGCTCGGGTGGCAAGGGGCCTACCTTCACCCACACCAGAGGCCTCACATCACCGGATCCCCCACCTGGTTGTGCTCATCCGCAGCTGGGATGGCAAGGGGCCAGCGCTCACCCACACCAGAGGCCTCACAACACCGGGTCCCCCACCTGGCTGTACTCATCCGCAGCTCGGGTGGCAAGGGGCCTGCCCTCACCCACACCAGAGGCCTCACATCACCGGTCCCCCCACCTGGCTGTGCTCATCCTCAGCTCGGGTGGCAAGGGGCCTACCTTCACCCACACCAGAGGCCTCACATCATTGGGCCCCCCACCTGGATGCTCTCATCCGCAGCTTGGGTGGCAAGGGGCCTGCCCTCACCCACACCAGATGCCTCACAACACTGTGTCCCCCACCTGGCTGTGCTCATCCGCAGCTGGGATGGCAAGGGGCCTGCCTTCACCCACACCAGAGGCCTCACAACACCGGGTCCCCCACCTGGCTGCTCTCATCCGCAGCTCGGGTGGCAAGGGGCCTGCCCTCACCCACACCAGAGACCTCACACCACCGGGTCCCCCACCTGGCTGTGCTCATCCGCAGCTCGGGTGGCAAGGGGCCTACCTTCACCCACACCAGAGGCCTCACACCACCGGGCCCCCCACCTTGCTGCGCTCATCCGCAGCTCGGGTGGCAAGGGGCCTGCCCTCACCCACACCAGAAGCCTCACACCACCGGGCCCCCCACCTGGCTGCGCTCACCTGCAGCTCGGGTGGCAAGGGGCCTGCCCTCACCCACACCAGACGCCTCACAACACCGGATCCCCCACCTGGCTGTGCTCATCCACAGCTCGGGTGGCAAGGGGCCTGCCCTCACCCACACCAGAAGCCTCACACCACCGGGCCCCCCACCTGGCTGTGCTCATCCTCAGCTCGGGTGGCAAGGGGCCTGCCCTCACCAGAGGCCTCACACCACCGGGTCCCCCACCTGGCTGTGCTCATCCACAGCTCGGGTGGCAAGGGGTCTACCTTCACACACACCAGAGGCCTCACATCATCGGGCCCCCCACCTGGCTGCTCTCATCCGCAGCTTGGGTGGCAAGGGGCCTGCCCTCACCCACACCAGATGCTTCACAACACTGGGTCCCCCACCTGGCTGTGCTCATCCGCAGCTGGGATGGCAAGGGGCCTGCCTTCACCCACAACAGAAGCCTCACACCACAAGACCTCCCACCTGGCTCCGCTCATCCGCAGCTCGGGTGGCAAGGGGCCTGCCCTCACCCACACGAGAAGCCTCACACCACGGGGCCCCCCACCTGGCTGCGCTCATCCGCAGCTCGGGTGGCAAGGGGCCTGCCCTCACCCACACCAGAGGCCTCACAACACCGGGTCCCCCACCTGGCTGTGCTCATCCTCAGCTCGGGTGGCAAGGGCCCTGCCCTCACCCACACCAGAGGCCTCACATCACCGGTCCCCCCACCTGGCTGTGCTCATCCTCAGCTCGGGTGGCAAGGGGCCTACCTTCACCCACACCAGAGGCCTCACATCATTGGGCCCCCCACCTGGATGCTCTCATCCGCAGCTTGGGTGGCAAGGGGCCTGCCCTCACCCACACCAGATGCTTCACAACACTGGGTCCCCCACCTGGCTGTGCTCATCCGCAGCTGGGATGGCAAGGGGCCTGCCTTCACCCACAACAGAGGCTTCACACCACCGGGCCCCCCACCTGGCTGCTCTCATCCGCAGCTCGGGTGGCAAGGGGCCTGCCCTCACCCACACCAGAGGCCTCACACCACCGGGTCCCCCACCTGGCTGTGCTCATCCACAGCTCGGTTGGCAAGGGGCCTGCCTTCACCCACACCAGAAGCCTCACACCACAAGACCTCCCACCTGGCTCCGCTCATCCGCAGCTCGGGTGGCAAGAAGCCTGCCCTCACCCACACCAGAAGCCTCACACCACGGGGCCCCCCACCTGGCTGTGCTCATCCTCAGCTCGGGTGGCAAGGGGCCTGCCCTCACCCACACCAGAGGCCTCACAACACCGGGTCCCCCACCTGGCTGTGCTCATCCTTAGCTCGGGTGGCAAGGGGCCTGCCCTCACCCACACCAGAGGCCTCACATCACCGGTCCCCCCACCTGGCTGTGCTCATCCTCAGCTCGGATGGCTAGGGGCCTGCCCTCACCCACACCAGAGGCCTCACACCACCGGGTCCCCCACCTGGCTGTGCTCATCCGCAGCTCGGGTGGCAAGGGGCCTGCCGTCACCCACACCAGAGGCCTCACAACACCGGGTCCCCCACCTGGCTGTGCTCATCCACAGCTCGGGTGGCAAGGGGCCTGCCCTCACCCACACCAGAAGCCTCACACCACCAGGCCCCCCACCTGGCTGTGCTCATCCTCAGCTCGGGTGGCAAGGGGCCTACCTTCACCCACACCAGAGGCCTCACATCACCGGATCCCCCACCTGGTTGTGCTCATCCGCAGCTGGGATGGCAAGGGGCCAGCGCTCACCCACACCAGAGGCCTCACAACACCGGGTCCCCCACCTGGCTGCGCTCATCCGCAGCTCGGGTGGCAAGGGGCCTGCCCTCACCTACACCAGAGGCCTTACAACACCGGGTCCCCCACCTGGCTGTGCTCATCCTCAGCTCGGGTGGCAAGGGGCCTGCCCTCACCCACACCAGAGGCCTCACAACACCGGGTCCCCCACCTGGCTGTGCTCATCCTCAGCTCGGGTGGCAAGAGATCTGCCCTCACCCACACCAGAGGCCTCACATCACCGGTCCCCCCAACTGGCTGTGCTCATCCTCAGCTCGGATGGCTAGGGGCCTGCCCTCACCCACAGCAGAGGCCTCACACCACCGGGTCCCCCACCTGGCTGTGCTCATCTGCAGCTCGGGTGGCAAGGGGCCTGCCCTCACCCACACCAGAGGCCTCACAACACCGGGTCCCCCACCTGGCTGTGCTCATCCACAGCTCGGGTGGCAAGGGGCCTGCCTTCACCCACACCAGAATCCTCACACCACAAGACCTCCCACCTGGCTCCGCTCATCCGCAGCTCGGGTGGCAAGGGGCCTGCCCTCACCCACACCAGAAGCCTCACACCACCGGGCCCCCCACCTGGCTGCGCTCATCCGCAGCTCGGGTGGCAAGGGGCCTGCCCTCACCTACACCAGAGGCCTTACAACACCGGGTCCCCCACCTGGCTGTGCTCATCCTCAGCTCTGGTGGCAAGGGGCCTGCCCTCATCCACACCAGAGGCCTCACAACACCGGGTCCCCCACCTGGCTGTGCTCATCCTCAGCTCGGGTGGCAAGGGGCCTGCCCTCACCCACACCAGAGGCCTCACATCACCGGTCCCCCCACCTGGCTGTGCTCATCCTCAGCTCGTATGGCTAGGGGCCTGCCCTCACCCACACCAGAGGCCTCACACCACCGGGCCCCCCACCTGGCTGCGCTCATCCGCAGCTCGGGTGGCAAGGGGCCTGCCCTCACCCACACCAGATGCCTCACAACACTGTGTCCCCCACCTGGCTGTGCTCATCCGCAGCTGGGATGGCAAGGGGCCTGCCTTCACCCACAACAGAGGCTTCACACCACCGGGCCCCCCACCTGGCTGCTCTCATCCGCAGCTCGGGTGGCAAGGGGCCTGCCCTCACCCACACCAGAGGCCTCACACCACCGGGCCCCCCACCTTGCTGCGCTCATCCGCAGCTCGGGTGGCAAGGGGCCTGCCCTCACCCACACCAGAAGCCTCACACCACGGGTCCCCCACCTGGCTGCGCTCACCTGCAGCTCGGGTGGCAAGGGGCCTGCCCTCACCCACACCAGACGCCTCACAACACCGGATCCCCCACCTGGCTGTGCTCATCCACAGCTCGGGTGGCAAGGGGCCTGACCTCACCCACACCAGAGGCCTCACACCACCGGGTCCCCCACCTGGCTGTGCTCATCCACAGCTCGGGTGGCAAGGGGTCTACCTTCACACACACCAGAGGCCTCACATCATCGGGCCCCCCACCTGGCTGCTCTCATACGCAGCTTGGGTGGCAAGGGGCCTGCCCTCACCCACACCAGATGCTTCACAACACTGGGTCCCCCACCTGGCTGTGCTCATCCGCAGCTGGGATGGCAAGGGGCCTGCCTTCACCCACAACAGAAGCTTCACACCACCGGGCCCCCCACCTGGCTGCTCTCATCCGCAGCTCGGGTGGCAAGGGGCCTGCCCTCACCCACACCATAAGCCTCACACCACCGGGCCCCCCACCTGGCTGCGCTCATCCGCAGCTCAGGTGGCAAGGGGTCTGCCCTCACCCACACCAGAGGCCTCACAACACCGGGTCCCCCACCTGGCTGTGCTCATCCTCAGCTCGGGTGGCAAGGGGCCTGCCCTCACCCACACCAGAGGCCTCACATCACCGGGCCCCCCACCTGACTGCTCTCATCTGCAGTTTGGGTGGCAAGGGGCCTGCCCTCACCCACACCAGAGGCCTCACACCACAGGGCCCCCCACCTGGCTGTGCTCATCCGCAGCTCGGGTGGCAAGGGGCCTGCCCTCACCCACACCAGAGGCCTCACAACACCGGGTCCCCCACCTGGCTGTGCTCATCCACAGCTCGGGTGGCAAGGGGTCTACCTTCACACACACCAGAGGCCTCACATCATCGGGCCCCCCACCTGGCTGCTCTCATACGCAGCTTGGGTGGCAAGGGGCCTGCCCTCACCCACACCAGATGCTTCACAACACTGGGTCCCCCACCTGGCTGTGCTCATCCGCAGCTGGGATGGCAAGGGGCCTGCCTTCACCCACAACAGAAGCTTCACACCACCGGGCCCCCCACCTGGCTGCTCTCATCCGCAGCTCGGGTGGCAAGGGGCCTGCCCTCACCCACACCATAAGCCTCACACCACCGGGCCCCCCACCTGGCTGCGCTCATCCGCAGCTCAGGTGGCAAGGGGTCTGCCCTCACCCACACCAGAGGCCTCACAACACCGGGTCCCCCACCTGGCTGTGCTCATCCTCAGCTCGGGTGGCAAGGGGCCTGCCCTCACCCACACCAGAGGCCTCACATCACCGGGCCCCCCACCTGACTGCTCTCATCTGCAGTTTGGGTGGCAAGGGGCCTGCCCTCACCCACACCAGAGGCCTCACACCACAGGGCCCCCCACCTGGCTGTGCTCATCCGCAGCTCGGGTGGCAAGGGGCCTGCCCTCACCCACACCAGAGGCCTCACAACACCGGGTCCCCCACCTGGCTGTGCTCATCCTCAGCTCGGGTGGCAAGGGGCCTGCCCTCACCCACACCAGAGGCCTCACACCACCGGGCCCCCCACCTGGCTGTGCTCATCCTCAGCTCGGGTGGCAAGGGGCCTACCTTCACCCACACCAGAGGCCTCACATCACCGGGTCCCCCACCTGGCTCTGCTCATCCGCAGCTCGGGTGGCAAGGGGCCTGCCCTCACCCACACCAGAAGCCTCACACCACCGAGCCCCCCACTGGCAGTGAATGGGGTTAACCACTAGGGGCAATCAAGGGGTTAATGTGTTCCCTATTGTGTGTTCTAACTGAAGGGGTAGGGGACTGTGTAGGGGAGATGACAGATCACTGTTCATATTCTGTATGAACAGACAATCTGTCTGTTCTCCCCTCAGAGAACCGGGATCTGTGTGTTCTCAAGTGATTGTGGGCGAGCAGGGGGCACGTGCGCCCCTAGTGGCCAAACCTAGAAGTGACGTTTCATAAGAGCGTACAATCCCAGTACTCCTTTCCAGACTTAGGGTATGTAGCACACTCAATCCTGGAGTAGAGAAAAAAAAAAGCATGACAAGTGTCAAGCTGCTGCGGTGGCCAGGCCATGTGTACAACCCCAGTACTCCTTTCTAGAATTAGGGTATGTAGCACACTCAATCCTAGGCCCAAAGAAAAGAATGACATGCATTTTCTTCCTTAGTTTGCCGTGGTTATATAGCCTGTAGCGTTCACGGATGTACTGTGCAATGGGCTAAAGAGAGCTTGTAGACAGTCCTCCTTTGGGCTACTTTGGGGAAATTTACTTAACGTGGAATTCCAGCTTAAATCTAAATAGCCTCCCCCCCAACATCCATGCAAGAAAGATACTTATTTTCAGGCCAGTCTGGTCCGGTCACGTGAGTTCTTCTGTGCCAGCTAGTGGCAGTGACCGGACCGGAAAATAGGCAAGTATAGCAATCTTTTTTTCAAAGGTTAGTTAGCACAGAGGTTGTCTCTCCAATGGGACACAGATGCCAAGAAAATCTGACAAAGGTCCTAGGCTTCCCTTACTCTATCCACAATGAAAAAGAAATGTTTTTCTTTTTTGTTCTATTTTCAATTGGGGCAGACAGGACCCAGAGTAGTTGTGCATTGTAATCAGTCACCTTCTCAATTTAGCTTGTTTAATGAAGGTTTGAAAATGAAAACTAGAAGCTGAGTGGTTGTTATGCTCAGCGGCTTCAGATTCTGTCTTGTCCATTTTAAGTAAACTCCCCTCAAAATACTACAAAGCTCTTCACTGCTGTCCCGTCGGTGTGTGCACGCTCGACTGTAAAACGGGGAAGAAGGTGTACCCCTTTACGGAGGACAGACAGCAGGACCTGTTCGCCCAAAGTGTGGTTTTCCCGAGGAACTGACAAGCGACAAACCACCGGCTGCCCTAGTGAAGCACTTTACGGACCTGCTCAAAGTGCGGAAAAGCGGTATAGTATGGTATTGTATGGTATGTAATATGCACGCAAAAGATATGGGGCTTTTAGTTTGATAAGCTTCTTAACTGATGCAGCCCCGGAAGATTTTACCCCCTTCCTGACCAGAGCACTTTTTGCGATTTGGCACTGCATCGCTTCAACTGACAATTGCGCGGTCATGCGATGTTGCACCCATACAAAATTGACATCCTTTTTTCCAACAAATAGAGCTTTCTTTTGGTGGTATTTGATCACCTCTGCCTATTGTTCTGCACTATAAACAAAAAAGAGCCTCAATTTTGAAAAAAAACGCAATCTTTTTTAACGTTTTCTATAATAAGTACCCCCCAAAAATATATAAAAAAAAGATTTTTTCCTCAGTTTAGGCCTATATGTATTCTTCTACATATTTTTGTTAAAAAATTTTTTAATAAGCCTACATTGATTGGTTTGCGCAAAAGTTATAGCATCTAGAAAATAGGCGATAGTTTTACGTCATTTTTAATTATTACATTTTTTTTTAAAAGTAGTGTTGGCGATCTGAGATTTTTATTGTGTTTGCGACATTACGGTGGACACGTTGGACAATTTTGACACATTTTACGGACCATTTGACATTTTTACAGTAATCAGTGCTATAAAAATGCATTGATTACTGTAAAAAAATGTTACTGGCAGTGAAGGGGTTAACCGCTAGAGGGAAATCAAGGGGTTAATGTGTTCCCTATTGTGTGTTCTAACTGAAGGGGGAGGGGACTGTGTAGAACTTGTGTGTTCTCGAGTGATTGTGGGCGAGCAGGAGGCACGTGCGCCCCTAGTGGCCAAATCTAGAAGCGACGTAACATAATGGCAATTCGTGCAGCCGAACCATGTTGCCACAGTACAACTGTGGCAGCTGGTCGGCAACTGGTTAAAGAGGATCTACGGTCATCTTAAAAAAAGAATTAAAAGTCAGCAGCTTCAAATACTGTAGCTGCTGACTTTTAAAAAACAGACATTTACTTGTCCAGGGATCCAGTGCTAGCCTCACCCAGGCAGGTTCTTTTCCGGTCTTCAGGTCCCCTGCACTGTCATGTTGACTGTGGGATACCAGCTGTGACTCCTTGCGACTTCACAGAGGGCCCCCCACCACACATGTATGAGCTGAACTATGATTTGTAAGTTGTCCTGCAGCCTCCTAGGACCTGTGACATGTCCCAGGAGGCTGCGGATGGTGCCACCATGTAGGTGGTAACCATTAACCTAATATAAATGGACATATTATGTTCGTTTATACCGCATTTCACCGAAAATAAGACCTACAATGATATTTGGGGAGGGCTGCAATATAAGAATCCTCACCTTCGCTGCCTGTGTGGGCAGGTCGTGATCGAGCCTGCGCAATTTCCCCTGTAGGAAGCTGCTTCCTATGCGGGCATTTGCTAAAAAGGAGGAGCCAGGAACACCAGTGGGGGATACCAGAAGAGGATTGGGGCTGCTCTGCGCAAACCAATGGAACAGAGATTTTAAATATGATATGTTCATTCATTTAAAAAAATCCATTTATATGTGTTTTTTTTTTTTCAGACCAGAGTGATTCAGATGACTGGAACATGGAAAATGTTTGCAGGGCAGCCTATCGCCACCAACAGGAGCTTTGGAGAAGAGAAGGTGGTTCCCTAGATTCTGCGCCACAACACTGCTGAGAATTCTCACCTTTGTTGTCTGTGTGGACAGCTTGGGCAATCTTCAGTCAGTCAGTGTGTGTGTGTGTATGTATGTAAGGTTGGGCATTTTGATTGTAAGAGCTTTCAGGGCAGGGACTGATGTGAATGAACAATATGGCTCTAGTATGTGTGTGTATAAGGGTGAAAAAACAAATCGATTAATCGACAACTAATCGATTACTATTTTCATAATCGATTAATTGGTCACTAACATAATGGGGTTAAAAACAAGAAAAAGAAATTAGCCCTTTATAGTACAGAAAGAGCAAATCGCTACTGTAAATATTACTTTCACTGTCCCATAGTAAAAAATGAACCCCTTACAGTAGCGATTATTTGCTTTCTTTGTAATAATTTTTTTTTTTTTTAACCCCATTAAGTTACTAAACATCTCAGGCCTGGGTCACACCTCTGTGTTGTTTGGTGCTTTTTGCAGAAACACACTAGAGTTCATTTACATGGTTTCCTATGTGACACGTTCACATCCATGATTTTTTCAGCTGCTGTGTATTTTGAAAAGACAAGGACTTTTTTTTTTAACGCAAAACGATGCTATTTTGTTTTTTTGGTTCAATACACTTCAATGGAGAAGCTGCAGAAAAGCATGTAATGCGTTTTTGCGGCAATTTGTGTTTTTTAATCTGCCCAAAACAAATTGGCCAAAAAAATATGCAAAAATGCAAATTGCAGCAAAATTACCCTTTTTTTTAAGGTTAGTAATCTATTAATTGAAACAACAATCGACCAACTAATCGATTATGAAAATAATCGTTAGTTGCAGCCCTATGTGTGTATGTATGCATGTGATATTAGAAAAGCGGTATAGTATGGTATTGTATGGTATGTAATATGCATGCAAAAGAGATGGGGCTTTTTGTTTGATAAACTTCTTTTTGCAATTTGGCACTGCATCGCTTTAACTGACAATTGTGCGGTCGTGCGACGTTGCACCCAAACAAAATTGACGTCCTTTTTTCCGCACAAATAGAGCTTTCTTTTGATGGTATTTGATCACATCTGCGTTTTTTTATTTATTTTTTTATTTTTTTTGCACTATAAACAAAAAAGAGCCTCAATTTTGAAAAAAACGCAGTCTTTTTTAACTTTTGCTCTAATAAGTACCCCCCCAAAAAATATTAAAAAAATGATTTTTTTCCTCAGTTTAGGCCTATATGTATTCTTCTACATATTTTTGGTAAAAAAATTACCAATAAGCGTATATTGATTGGTTTGCGCAAAAGCTATAGCCTCTACAAAGTGGGGGATAGTTGTACGGCATTTTTAATGATTATTTTTTTTTTTACTGGTAATGTCGGCGATCTACGATTTTTATCAGGACTGCAACATTATGGCGGACACGTCGGACAATTTTGACACATTTTTTCGGACCATTTGGCATTTTTACAGCGATCAGTGCTATAAAAATGCATTGATTACTGTAAAAATGTCACTGGCAGTGAATGGGGTTAACCACTAGGGGCAATCAAGGGGTTATTGTGTTCCCTATTGTGTGTTCTAACTGAAGGGGTAGGGGACTGTGTAGGGGAGATGACAGATCACTGTTCATATTCTGTATGAACAGACAATCTGTCTGTTCTCCCCTCAGAGAACCGGGATCTATGTGTTCTCAAGTGATTGTGGGCGAGCAGGGGGCACGTGCGCCCCTAGTGGCCAAACCTAGAAGTGACGTTTCATAAGAGCGTACAATCTCAGTACTCCTTTCCAGACTTAGGGTATGTAGCACACTCAATCCTGGAGTAGAGAAAAAAAAAGCATGACAAGTGTCAAGCTGCTGCGGTGGCCAGGCCATGTGTACAACCCCAGTACTCCTTTCTAGAATTAGGGTATGTAGCACACTCAATCCTAGACCCAAAGAAAAGAATGACATGCATTTTCTTCCTTAGTTTGCCGTGGTTATATAGCCTGTAGCATTCACGGATGTACTGTGCAATGGGCTATAGAGAGCTTGTAGACAGTCCTCCTTTGGGCTACTTTGGGGAAATTTACTTAAAGTGGAGGGCCACCCTGAAAACACTTTTCACCTTATCCTCTCCCTTTTAATGTCCTAAAAATCATTCTGTAAAAAAAAAAAATTTCACTTACCTGGAACACCCTGTTGCTATGCAGAAGACCTAATCTGCCTTGTTCCTCCTCCGCGGTGGTGTTTTTCTCTTCCTTAGCTGCAGTGCTTCATGGGAAATGAGTGTCATCGTTTCCCATGAGTCTGTGGGCTGGACTGTGCTGAAAACACACGAGATTTGCAGGCAGGAAATGACCCGATTTGAGGCAGACAGCAGCGCCATTTTTAAGAAGGGAACAAAGCCTTTATTGCCAGAACACACGTGGATGTCCTGGGGAGAGCATCTGACCAGATAGGAGAGAAGATCAGTCGGGATTCAAGCAGCTAATTCACCTAGAAGATTTACCCAGAACAGGTAAGTGTTTGTAATAATGAAATGTAGGTCTAAATGTGCTCACTGTGTGTATACATGTCTTGTATAGGTTTCATTTGGATTGTTCCTTCTTTGTTATTTGTAATGTCATTTTATTTTTTATTTTTTTGTCTTCCATTTCTTTCTGCTGTGTGTTAGCATGTATTTTCTCTTTTCTTTGATTAATAGATGTCCTGTTTTGAATTTTTATTTTTCTGCTTGTATATGTAGTATGTCTTTGCAATGCAATTGACTGTTCTAAAAATATATGCAATTATAATGTGTTTATTATTTTTTCTTAATTTTTTTTTTTTTTTTTTTGTAGTGATATATTTTGTTCTGACCGTCCTGAATATTTTTTCTATAATTGTTATAATTCCATCTTTACTCTCTATACCCTGGTATGTCTACAAAAACGATTGGGGGGGGGGTTGTGGTGGTGTGTTTTTTATTTTTTCATCCTCTCCTCTCCACCATTTTGTCCTGTAGTTTCTCCTGTCCTCACTCCTCCGTCCTGCTCTGTCTTCCTCCCTGCTCCTGTTTTACTAAGCCAACAACTACTTACTACTTACTACTACACCTCCCTCCTCCCCTCCTCCATCCTTGTCCTCCCTCCTCCCTCCTCACTCCTCAGTTCTTGTCATTCCTCATTCGTCAGTCCTCTGTCCTTGTCATCACTCCTCTGTCCTTGTCGTCACTCCTCTGTCCTTGTCGTCATTCCTCTGTCCTTGTCGTCATTCCTCTGTCCTTGTCGTCATTCCTCTGTCCTTGTCGTCATTCCTCTGTCCTTGTCGTCATTCCTCTGTCCTTGTCGTCATTCCTCTGTCCTTGTCGTCATTCCTCTGTCCTTGTCGTCATTCCTCTGTCCTTGTCGTCATTCCTCTGTCCTTGTCGTCATTCCTCAGTCCTTGTCATTCCTCACTCCTCTGTCCTTGTCGTCATTCCTCTGTCCTTGTCCTCCCTCCTCAGTCCTTGTCAGTCCTCATTCCTCACTCCTCACTCCTTGTCCTCATTCCTCACTCCTTGTCCTCATTCCTCACTCCGTGTCCTCATTCCTCACTCCTTGTCCTCATTCCTCACTCCTCACTTCTTGTCCTCATTCCTCCTAATTCCTCAGTCCTTGTCCTCATTCCTCCTCATTCCTCAGTCCTAATTCCTCAGTCCTGGTCCTCAGTCCTCAGTCCTTGTCCTCCTCATTCCTCCTAATTCCTCAGTCCTTGTCCTAATTCCTCAGTCCTTGTCCTCCCTCCTCCTCCTCATTCCTCAGTCCTTGTCCTCCCTCCCTCCTATTCATCCTTACTTTATCCACCAACCTCATCTATACTTCTATTCATAACACTTAGACCCCTTTCACACCAGGGCGTTTTGCAGGCGCTATAGCGTTAGAAATAGCGCCTGCAATCCGCCCTAAAGAAGCTGCACCATTATGTGTAGTGTGAAAGCCCCGAGGGCTTTCACACTACAGCGGTGCGCTGGCAGGATGTCAGAAAAAAGTCCTGCCAGCAGCTTCTTTGGAGCAGTGAAGGAGCGGTGTGTTTACCGCTCCTCCACCGCTGCTCCCCATTCAAATCAATGGGGCAGCGCTGTAATGCCGCCGGCAAAACGCCGCTATTGCCGGCGGTTTTAACCCTTTCGCGCCCGCTAGCGGGGGGTAAAAGCGCCCCGCTAGCGGCTGAAATGCGCCGCAAATCTGGCGGTAAAACGCCGCTAAAAATAGCGGCGTTTTACCGCCGACGCCATCAGCGGTGTGGTGTGAAAGGGGTCTTAAGCAACCTCCACTCCTTTCCAAATATATAACGATAACTTTTTTTTTTTTTATTGTTTTTCGTAGATCCAAATTCCATCTGTCCAAAGCGATTGATTGACTTTCATCGACATCTTTTATTGCAGGTATGTTAAACTTTCAGTGCAATTAAATAAACTGTGACATTATCTTAAAATCTGATTAATGCAATTTACAAAAAAGATATGTGTGTGTGTATTTGTTTTAATTTTTTTTTTGGTTAAATTTATTTATCTAATGTTTTTATTATATTTATTAATGCATTATTTATTTATTTTTATTCCATAGATTTGAAGAGACAAGTGGATTTGATTTATTTCAAAACCATGCCTGAAAAATTCAAGTTTAATACATTGGTTTGATTTATTAATTCTGTATCCTAATTTTTTATTTTGGGGGGGGGGGGGCGGAGTTGTGTGTCTCTTTTTCTCACTCGCTCTTCTCTTCTCCTCGCTTGCTCTTCTCGCTCGCTCTTCACTCACTCGCTCACTCTTCTCTGTTTCTCGCTCACTCTTCATTCGCTCACTCTTCTCTGTTTCTCGCTGACTCTATGTTCGCTCTTCACTCGCACGCTCTTCTGTCGCTCGCTCTTCTCTGTTACTCGCTGACTCTTCACTCGCTGACTCTTCACTCGCTGACTCTTCACTCGCTGACTCTTCACTCGCTAACTCTTCACTCTTCTCTGTTTCTCACTGACTCTTCTCTCGCTCGCTCTTTGCTCGTTCTTCTGTTTCTCACTCGCTCTTCACTGGCTCTCTCTTCTCTGTTTCTCGCTCACTCTTCACTCGCTCACTTTTCTGTTGCTCTCGCGCTCTTTGCTCTCGCGCTCTTTGCTCTCGCGCTCTTTGCTCGCTCTTGCTCTTTGCGCTTTCTCTCTCTCGCTCTTTTCTCTCTTTCGCTCTCGCTCTTTTCGCTCTCTCTCGCTCTTTTCTCTCGCTCTCGCTCTTTGCTCTTTTTCTCGCTCTTTGCTCTTTTTCTCGCTCTTTGCTCTTTTTCTCGCTCTCGCTCTTTTTCGCTCTTTTTCTTGCTCTCGCTCTTTTCTCTTTTTCGCTCTTGCTCTCGCTCTTTTCTCTTTTTCGCTCTTGCTCTCGCTCTTTTTTCTCTTTTTCGCTCTTGCTCTCGCTCTTTTTTCTCTTTTTCGCTCTTGCTCTCGCTCTTTTTTCTCTTTTTCGCTCTTGCTCTCGCTCTTTTTTCTCTTTTTCGCTCTTGCTCTCGCTCTTTTTTCTCTTTTTCGCTCTTGCTCTCGCTCTTTTTTTCTCGTGCTCGCTCGTTGCGCTCTCTCTCGCGCGCTCTCTCTCTCTCTCGTTCCTCTCGCTCGCTCTTTTCTCGCTCGCTTACTCTTTTCTTTCTCGCTAGCTCTTTTCTCTCTTGCTCACTGCTCACTGTTGTGTTTTCTTTTTTATTTCTGCCTCTCTCGCTTCCTCTTTTCTTGCTCGCTCTTCACTAGCTGTCTTCACTATTTCTCTCTTTCTCTCAAATTAGGGTCTAAATAGAATTTTTTTTTTCTTTTTAGTTTTGAATAGTAGTGTGTGTGTGTGTGTGTGTGTGTGTGTGTGTGTATATTTTTTTTTTTTAATTTTTTATTTTTTTTTGTAGATTTGTCTTTGAATAAAATGTTTAATAAAATTATTTAAAATTAAATAAAATTCTTCTATTTTAATACTGTTGCTGTCTTTTGTTTTTCTTTGAGTGTGTGTGGGAAAAAAAATATATAATATAATCTAATTTTTCTCTCTTTGTAGTTAAAAAAAATGTATGCCAATATAAATACCAAGTAAATAAATAAATAAAAAAAAAATATATATATATATATATATATATATATATATATACACACACACACACACACACACACACACACACACACACACACACACACACACACACACACACACACACACACACGGTCAAAACCAGCCAGAGCAGAGAATCATAGAGGAGAGAGCGGCGCTGGAGTTAGAGGAAAGGTAAGTATTAAAGATCTTTTACCTTACAGCAAAAAATATTATAAAGATTAATTAAACTTAAATTATTATTATTTTTCATTTATATATTTTAAGTTTAATTTATCTTTATAATATTTTTTGCTGTAAGGTAAAAGCTCTTTTAATATTTACCTTTCCTCTAACTCCAGCGCCGCTCTCTCCTCTGATTCTCCGCTCTAGCTGATTTTGACCTTGTTTATCTTTGTTGCCATCACAACGGGGCGGGACTTCCTACGACGACGCCCGTTGTGATGAGAACCTGTGGGGTTGATGGCGGCGTTACTGCGCATGCGTGAGATTGGCGCTCGAACGGGAGCGGTGCATGCTGGTCCATCAGCAGCACCGTATCCCGGATGACAACGGCAGCATGACTTTTTATAAGTTACATCATGTGTAAAAAAACGGACAGACAAAGTATTTTGAAACAGAACAAGTGAGTGATATAATTGACCATGTTAATCGTGATTTTGCAAAAAAAAAAAAAAATGTTGGAGACAGTGGAACCCCGCTTTAAGCCCACTTACTGTGACAAAGTACCCCATGATTAGTGGGTCCTACACTATCCATAAGCTGGGAGATCCTGCTTCTCTAAACCATGGGAACAATACATTCCTCTATATGGGAGAACTAGAGGTCACCCAAAAGGATTTGGTCAGAATCCATACAATAGACAAACAATATATTTGGGGGCACACCCTAAAAGATGCAGTGATCACAACCCGACAGGGGTTCTAATCCCCCTCCATTCCGCTCTTCTCCAGTTGTATCGGTTCCTCTCCTGGACTGAAATGGCTTCCTCTGATCTCACCGCACACTGTGAGCTTCTCACCATGTGCATTAGAAGTTGCAGCAAATCAGAGAGAGTCCGGCTCATTTCCTGGCCGGGGTGGGGGGGGGGGCAGTCAGCGTTATCTTGCCCTTTCCTCCCCAGCCTGACTGTCACTGACCCCGCCCCTTTCATTTATTGAATTCCAGCCAGGGCTGTCTTTAATATTGATTGGATCCTGGGTATATATTTTCTTAGGCCCTTCCGAATCCACCTATTAAAATGGAGCTCCACCCTCTTTTTTTAAGTCCTCTGCATACCCTGCTTCTCTGCCCCCTTAAACACATTTGGTAGATATATATATATATATATATATATATATATATATATATATATATATTTTTTTTTTTTTTTTTTTTAAACTCACGGTTTTATTGTCAATTGTTTTGTGTGCTTCCTGTTTCCAGCTGCGTTATTGCCCATCCGCTATGCCTCCTGGGACATGATTTTTAGCAATCCCAGAAGGCAATAGGGGCCGCTGGGCTGTAGTATCGCGTTATTTCCAAACCGGAAATGACGCAATACAAGGCTGGCGCCATTTTAAGTAAGGGCGATGTGGCTTTTGTTGCCAGTAAACTCGGAAAGCGGCATCATCGGCAGTACAAGCGCCTTTCTAGTGGAAGATCTACAGCAAGCAGCTACTTCTCGGAGGTAAGTACTTTTGTCATCCATGGAGTGTTATGGGTGCAGTGTCGAGTGGGGCAGATGGAGCTGTGCTGGGGCAGATGATGATGATGATGGTGCTGTGCTGGGGCAGATGATGATGATGATGATGGTGCCGTGCTGGGGCAGATGATGATGATGGTGCCGTGCTGGGACAGATGATGATGGTGCTGTCCTGGGGCAGATGATGATGATGATGATGGTGCTGTGGTGGGGCAGATGATGATGGTGCTGTGCTGGGGCAGATGATAATGATGATGGTGCTGTGCTGGGGCAGATGATGATGGTGATGTGCTGGGGCAGATGATGATGTGCTGGGGCAGATGATGATGTGCTGGGGCAGATGATGATGTGCTGGGGCAGATGATGATGTGCTGGGGCAGATGATGATGTGCTGGGGCAGATGATGATGATGATGTGCTGGGGCAGATGATGATGATGATGTGCTGGGGCAGATGATGATGATGATGTGCTGGGGCAGATGATGGTGATGATGTGCTGGGGCAGATGATGATGATGTGCTGGGGCAGATGATGATGATGATGTGCTGGGGCAGTTGATGTTGATGTGCTGGGGCAGATGATGATGATGTGCTGGGGCAGATGATGATGATGATGATGATGTGCTGGGGCAGATGATGATGATGATGTGCTGGGGCAGATGATGATGTGCTGGGGCAGATGATGATGATGATGTGCTGGGGCAGATGATGATGATGTGCTGGGGCAGATGATGATGATGATGTGCTGGGGCAGATGATGATGTGCTGGGGCAGATGATGATGATGATGTGCTGGGGCAGATGATGATGATGATGTGCTGGGGCAGATGATGATGATGATGTGCTGGGGCAGATGATGATGATGATGTGCTGGGGCAGATGATGATGTGCTGGGGCAGATGATGATGATGATGTGCTGGGGCAGATGATGATGATGATGTGCTGGGGCAGATGATGATGATGATGTGCTGGGGCAGATGATGATGATGATGTGCTGGGGCAGATGATGATGATGATGATGATGTGCTGGGGCAGATGATGATGATGTGCTGGGGCAGATGATGATGATGATGATGATGTGCTGGGGCAGATGATGATGATGATGTGCTGGGGCAGATGATGATGATGATGTGCTGGGGCAGATGATGATGATGTGCTGGGGCAGATGATGATGATGATGTGCTGGGGCAGATGATGATGATGATGTGCTGAGGCAGATGATGATGAT
Source organism: Lithobates pipiens (assembly GCF_037356315.1). Lineage (NCBI taxonomy): Eukaryota > Metazoa > Chordata > Amphibia > Anura > Ranidae > Lithobates > Lithobates pipiens. The sequence goes on along the minus strand of NW_027507784.1, from coordinate 268,311,081 downwards.
GTGCTGGGGCAGATGATGATGATGTGCTGAGGCAGATGATGATGATGTGCTGAGGCAGATGATGATGATGTGCTGAGGCAGATGATGATGATGTGCTGGGGCAGATGATGATGATGTGCTGGGGCAGATGATGATGATGTGCTGGGGCAGATGATGATGGTGCTGGGGCAGATGATGATGATGATGGTGCTGGGGCAGATGATGATGGTGATGTGCTGGGGCAGATGATGATGATCATTATGTGCTGGGGCAGATGATGATGATCATTATGTGCTGGGGCAGATGATGATGATGATGATGTGCTGGGGCAGATGATGATGTGCTGGGGCAGATGATGATGATGATGATGTGCTGGGGCAGATGATGATGATGATGATGATGTGCTGGGGCAGATGATGATGATGATGATGATGTGCTGGGGCAGATGATGATGATGATGATGTGCTGGGCCAGATGATGATGATGATGATGTGCTGGGGCAGTTGATGTTGATGTGCTGGGGCAGATGATGATGATGATGATGTGCTGGGGAAGATGATGATGATGATGATGTGCTGGGGCAGATGATGATGATGATGTGCTGGGGCAGATGATGATGTGCTGGGGCAGATGGTGATGGTGATGTGCTGGGGCAGATGGTGAAGGGGGTGATGTGCTGGGCTGGGGGTGATGATGATGGTGCTGTGCTCGGGGTGCTGCGGGAGATGGTGATGGTGCTGCAGGAGATGGTGGTGATGTGCTGGGATCCCCCCTCTCTCTCCTCCCCCCCCCTCTCTCTCTCTCTCTCTCTCTCTCCCTCCCCCTCTCTCTCACCCCTCTCTCCCTTTATTGTAATTATAAAAAGTCTTTTACAAATATTGTTAAATTTATAAAAATATATTTTTGTGTGTCTTTTTTTATTATTTTAAGATATGGTTATAGGTCATTTTGTATCTCTCACGTAACACTAAGAATATATACATTTATTTCTCTATCACAGGAGATGGCAAACAAAAATCTCTCTCTCTCTCCTATATTTTTTGGTGGAAATTCATTAGTCCTTGTTGTGCACCTGGGCACACTTTTTGACCCTACCATCTGATTGTTAGAACAGAAAATGAGACTCATCAGACCAGTCAACAGTTTTTCAATCTTCTATTGACAAAATTTGGTGATCCTGTGACAATTGTAGCCTCAATATCATCATGTACTTAGATGACTGGAGTGGCACCCAGTGTGGTCTTCTGCTGCTGTAGCCCATCTGCTTGAAGGTTCAAATTTGTTGAGCATAAAGAGATGGTATTCTGCATACCTTGGTTGTAAATAGTGGTTATTTGAGTAACTGTTGCCTTTCTAAAATCTGTACCATTAAAAACTCCGAACTCACATATGAAGTAGGGATTTTAACACACAAATAACAAATGGTCCATAATGGAGACACACTTACCACACCCCCTATCCATGCCCCTATAGGGAGCACCGTGCTCAAAGCCCACCCACTTGTGTGACATTAGCAAATTTAAAATCATTATTGTGACACTGATTTCCTCCCAGTCAATCATGGGAAAAGGGTCCTGAGACACAACTGGGTGGGAGTCCTACCTAAGACCCGATTGGCCGTGATGAGAAGCAAACGCCATGACTCGGTGGAGATGCAGGGGTAAGCCACCATAGCCATGACATAGATGGGGTAAGTGCGGGACTGGCAGGCAGCCAATGGGCGAGCAAAGTGGCGATCAAAGGATGTTGTGTGGGTGGAGTGAGTTTGCTAGGTGGACCACCCCACCCCCCAACAAAAAAAAATTAAGCAAAATCAACCAATGCACATAGATGATGCCCTGTGCATATTTACTCATTTTTTAACATAATTATATATCTATACAACATAGAGAAAGTTGTTTGTGCAAATAGTTGTAAATTAGCACCATCCCATCTAACACCATAACACATGCCCCATTTCTACATTAATATGCTCAGTTTGAATACATTTAGATGCATAAATGAATTTTGTTGCTGAGATTATTATTATTATTATTATTATTTTTTTATGAAAAGGTGTACAGAAAAAAGTAGCCACTGGGTGAAAAATAAAATAATATATATATATATATATATATATATATATTCACACACACACACACACACAACAAGATACATATATAATAAGAGATATATCTACATAGATATATACATACATACACACATAACAAGATACATATATAACAAGATATATATCTCTTGTTATGTAGATATATCTGCACAGAAACAAATGATTTAGTTTACAATTAGTATATATTTAAACCTCCTTCCTTTTGCTGCTAATTTATGTTGTTATAAATGCACTATATTTCCTGGTTCCTGGAGGGAGGAGGGGTTTGCATAGCTAAGGGGCAGCAACTTCCTTTGGTACTGCCGTTGCTATGGAAACCTGACCTGAAACTTATTTCACTGCTTGTGCAGCACTGAGCATGTGCGAGATTTGCAAGGCTGAGATCCAGGAAGAAATACAGTCTGGCTTCAGATGCCCACACCTAAGATGGCCACAGTCTGCTGCAAGTTTATAAAGTTACAAAATACTGTAATAACCTAACAAAACGGACCTTTGTTTACAGACTAACTTTACTAGAATGCATTAAGCTTGTGTATGATAAGTTATTTTTATTTAAAAAATCAAATTTGGCCGGACCACCACTTTAACGTGGAATTCCAGCTTAAATCTAAATAGCCTCCCCCCCAACATCCATGCAAGAAAGATACTTATTTTCAGGCCAGTCTGGTCCGGTCACGTGAGTTCTTCTGTGCCAGCTAGTGGCAGTGACCGGACCGGAAAATAGGCAAGTATAGCAATCTTTTTTTCAAAGGTTAGTTAGCACAGAGGTTGTCTCTCCAATGGGACACAGATGCCAAGAAAATCTGACAAAGGTCCTAGGCTTCCCTTACTCTATCCACAATGAAAAAGAAATGTTTTTCTTTTTTGTTCTATTTTCAATTGGGGCAGACAGGACCCAGAGTAGTTGTGCATTGTAATCAGTCACCTTCTCAATTTAGCTTGTTTAATGAAGGTTTGAAAATGAAAACTAGAAGCTGAGTGGTTGTTATGCTCAGCGGCTTCAGATTCTGTCTTGTCCATTTTAAGTAAACTCCCCTCAAAATACTACAAAGCTCTTCACGGCTGTCCCGTCGGTGTGTGCACGCTCGACTGTAAAACGGGGAAGAAGGTGTACCCCTTTACGGAGGACAGACAGCAGGACCTGTTCGCCCAAAGTGTGGTTTTCCCGAGGAACTGACAAGCGACAAACCACCGGCTGCCCTAGTGAAGCACTTTACGGACCTGTTCAAAGTGCGGAAAAGCGGTATAGTATGGTATTGTATGGTATGTAATATGCACGCAAAAGATATGGGGCTTTTAGTTTGATAAGCTTCTTAACTGATGCAGCCCCGGAAGATTTTACCCCCTTCCTGACCAGAGCACTTTTTGCGATTTGGCACTGCATCGCTTCAACTGACAATTGCGCGGTCATGCGATGTTGCACCCATACAAAATTGACATCCTTTTTTCCAACAAATAGAGCTTTCTTTTGGTGGTATTTGATCACCTCTGCCTATTGTTCTGTACTATAAACAAAAAAGAGCCTCAATTTTGAAAAAAAAAACGCAATCTTTTTTAACGTTTTCTATAATAAGTACCCCCCAAAAATATATAAAAAAAAGATTTTTTCCTCAGTTTAGGCCTATATGTATTCTTCTACATATTTTTGTTAAAAAAAATTGTAATAAGCCTACATTGATTGGTTTGCGCAAAAGTTATAGCATCTAGAAAATAGGCGATAGTTTTATGTCATTTTTAATTATTACATTTTTTTTAAAAGTAGTGTTGGCGATCTGAGATTTTTATTGTGTTTGCGACATTACGGTGGACACGTTGGACAATTTTGACACATTTTACGGACCATTTGACATTTTTACAGTAATCAGTGCTATAAAAATGCATTGATTACTGTAAAAAAATGTTACTGGCAGTGAAGGGGTTAACCGCTAGAGGGAAATCAAGGGGTTAATGTGTTCCCTATTAGTGATGGACGAACTTCCGACGGGACGTTTCGCGAACGCGAAATGCGAACGGACCCAAACGTTCGCGAAACCGAACGTTCGCCGCGGGCCCCATTGACTTCAATGGGAGGCGAACTTTGCAAACCTTCATGTCGAATTTGCGGCCACGTGGTAATTATTAGGGGGTAAAACGTAGTCCCACCATCTGGACAATGACATAATACATGTATGAGGTGAATTTGGGATCGATAACTACAAGCATTTTTATTTTATTTGGGAAATTGTTCTAACAATTCAGGACTATGGAGCTAATGAAGGCAATGGAGGAGAGGGAAGGTCAGGGACCAGGGTAGGCAAAGAAGAGGGTGCAGGAGATGATCACCAGCAGCGTGACATACCGGAATGACACATGCACCGTGATAGAGGCATCTGACAGCAGCACCGTAATACAGAGCACTGACAGCAGCACCGTGACATACAGCGCTGACAGCAGCACCGTGACATACAGCGCTGACAGCAGCACCGTGACATACAGCGCTGACAGCAGCACCGTGACATACAGCGCTGACAGCAGCACCGTGACATACAGCGCTGACAGCAGCACCGTGACATACAGCGCTGACAGCAGCACCGTGACATACAGCGCTGACAGCAGCACCGTGACATACAGCGCTGACAGCAGCACCGTGACATACAGCACTGACAGCAGCACCGTAAGCAGCCCCAGGAGGAAGTCAGCACAGCACAGGGATGGTGTGATCCCCTCATAATAACCCCCAGGAGGAAGTCAGCACAGCACAGGGATAGTGTGATCCCTTCATAATAAGAACCCCCAGGAGGAAGTCAGCACAGCACAGGGATATCATAAGCAGCCCCAGTAGAAATATGACACCGCTCAACCTCTTCAAAGAGGAGGGTAGGGGCATATAGTACGGTGTGCTTTTTTGGGTCAAGGAAGTGAGCCAAATGAATTAAGAAGGTCTGTGTGCTTGATTAAAAAAATAGTTTATAGACATATACATGGTCTACTGGTCACATGTGTTGAATTCCTCCGAGATCCATGCCTCATTCATTTTTAGAAATGTGAGGTAGTTAACACTGTGGTGAGCTAGGCGAGTACGCTTATCGGTCACAATCCCCCCTGCTGCGCTGAACGTCCTTTCGGACAGGACACTGGATGAGGGGCAAGCCAACAGTTCGATTGCAAATTGGGCAAGCTCTGGCCAGAGGTCAAGCCTGCCCACCCAGTAGTCTAGGGGTTCATCACTCCTCAGAGCGTCCACATCGGCCGTTAACCCAATGTAGTCGGACACCTGACGGTCTAGGCGTTCCCTGATGCTGGATCCGGATGACACCTGTCGATGGGTCGGCTGAAAGAATGACCTCATATCCGAAGTCACCAACACATCTTCAAACCGGCCTCTTCTTGCAGGCGCTGTTGGATTGGTACCCGCAAATCCTTCTCTGGGAGTGGGAATTGCTCCTCTGCCAGCGCACGCAAAAGCAGAATGCAGCATTTCTCGAAGCAAGGCCTGGAAGTGCTGCATTCTGACAGCCCTCTGCGACGGCGGTAACATTTCCGCCATTTTGTGTTTGTACCGGGGGTCTAAGTACGTTGCCACCCAGTACTGGTCCTTGACCCTCATGCTTTTTATACGGGGGTCCCTATTAAAACACTGGAGCATGAAGGCCCCCATTTGCACTAAAGTGGAAGCGGTGTGGTGGCCTGGCTCCTGCTCATCATCCAGGATAATGTCGTCCTCTTCATTCTCCTCTCCCCATCCTCGCACAACAGGGATCCCAGAAAGGTTTAAAGCATGCTCTTCTTGCTCCTGCTCATCCGCCCCGGCACCATCCTCCTCTGACTCCTCATCAGACTCCTGTTGTTGACTTGTCTCAGATAGAGTAGCCCCCCCTGGGAATTCATCCAGCATTGCGACTTCCTCATCTTCCCGCTCCTGCTCCTCCACAGCCTGATCAATGACACGACGCAATGCACGCTCCAGAAAGAAGGCATAAGGTACCATGTCACTGATGGCGCCATGGCTGCGACTGACCAGTTTGGTGATCTCCTCAAATGGCCGCAGAAGTCTGCATGTGTCGCGCATGAGCAGCCACTGGCGCGGTGAAAAAAAACCCAGCTCCCCAGAACCGTTTCTTTCGCAGAGTTCATACAGGTAGACGTTAACTGCACGTTTCTGCTGGAGCAGCCTATCAAGCATATAGAAGGTTGAGTTCCATCGCGTCGGGCAATCGCAAATAAGACGTCTGACCGGCAGATGGTGTCGCCGCTGAATGTCAGCAAGGCGAGCCATGGCCGTGTAAGATCTTCTGAAATGGGCCGAGATTTTCCTTGCCTGCCGCAAGATGTCCTGGACCCCAGGGTATTTGACAAGGAATCGCTGCACGACCAAGTTTAAGACGTGTGCCATGCACGGCACGTGCGTGATTTTGCCCTGTTTCAATGCGCTAAGCAGATTGGCACCGTTGTCACACACCACTTTACCAACTGTCAAATTGAGCGGTGTTAGCCACTCATCTGCCTGTGAACGCAAAGCTGAAAGGAGTGCCGGGCCAGTGTGGCTCTTTGCTTCCAGGCACAACAGACGCAGCACGGCATGGCAACGTCTCACCTGGCATGTGGAATAGGTTCTGGGGAGCTTGGGCGGTGCAGTGGAAGAGACGCTAGCAGCGGAAAAGGAGGAGGCAGCTGAGGAGGAGAGGGAGGAGGATGGAGTAGGAGGAGGAGAAGAAGAGTCAGGCCTGCATGCAATCCGTGGCGGTAAAACCAAATCTACACGGGTGCCACGGGTTACATGCTTGACGGCCGTCAGAAGGTTCACCCAGTGGGCAGTAAAACTGATATACCTTCCCTGCCCGTGTTTGCTAGACCACGTGTCTGTGGTCAGATGTATCTTGGCACCGACACTGTGTGCCAGAGATACATTCACTTGCCGCTGAACATGGCCATATAGCTCTGGGATGCCCTTCTCTGAGAAATACTTCCTTCCTGGGACCTTCCATTGTGGTGTTCCAATGGCCACAAATTTGCGAAAGGCCTCCGAGTCCACCAGTTTATATGGCAGTAGTTGGCGGGCTATGAGTTCTGACAAGCCAGCCGCCAACCGTTGGGCAAGAGGGTTATCCGGCGTCATCATTTTTTTACGCTCAAACATTAGGCCCACGGAAGCCTGCCTTTTTGCAGAAAAATGTGAGCTTGGCGTGATGGAAGGTGGAGTGGAGGACAATTGTGAGGAGAGAGGAGAAGGAGAAGTAGAAGACGAGGCTGGACGGTGAGAGCCTGCAGTGTGGCTTTGTGTGTTCCGTTGCTCCCACTGGGCTCGGTGATGGCTGCTCATGTGCCTTCTTAAGGCGGTCGTCCCTAGGTGAGTATTGGGCTTACCGCGACTAACGCGTTGACTGCAAAGATTGCAGATGGCAACGCTATTGTCAGCAGCGGACACGTTAAAAAAAGCCCACACTGCGGAGCCATGTGCCGGTGTCCTGGGAGCGCCAGATGTGACCGTACATGGTCGATGACTCGCTCCTGATACATTTGCAGTCTGCTTTGTCCCTGCTGTGCAATGTAAGTCATTGCTGCTTCTCCTCCCTATCTGCTGGTCCATATCTCCCTCTGAACTCCCCTCCTCTTCCTCTCTTGTGGGCACCCACGTGACATCACTAGACACGTCATCATCAACGTCACCTTCCCCACCGCTATAAGTAGAGATCTCGGAGTAGGCAGCAACACCGGGGACCAACCTCCTCCTTGGGCTGATCTGGGTACTGGCGTCAGACTGCTGAGTAGCGCTTGTTGCTACCTCCTCTTCCTGATCCAATACCAAGAGTGGCTGCGCATCAGAAATGTCCTCTTGATATGGATCGGAAAATAATTCCAGTGACTCAAGCGGAAGGTATGTGGTGGTGGTGGTGGTGGTCGTGTTGTTGGTGGTAGTGTCTTTGGGGGTGCACATAGCAGAGAGTGAAGAAGAGGGTGCAGATCGAGAGGATGAGGAGGGTGCAGAAGAGTAAGGCTGAGCGAGCCACTCAACCAAGTCTGGTGCATCCTTTAAAGTAATTGAACGCACCTTCTGCAACTTCCCACTTTGGCTCAAGCCTGTTGCTCCTGCCCTACCCCTACCACCCCTGCGGAAGGGCCTGCCTCTTCCTCTGCCTGTCATTTTTTAAATGACCCTGTGACAAAACTCTTAGTCCCTATACCGATGAAGGACTGCTGCAGTATAGGGCAGCGGTCAGCAGTGGTGCACGTCAACCCTATCTATTGTGGACCGATAGCGGTCCTTACAGAACAGCAGACTGTACCGCACTCAAGCCTATGTACCGTAGCACCCTATACCAAGTTACCAGTCCTTATAAGAACTTTTGTGGACCAAGCAGGTTGTGTATTAGTGTTTAGCAGACTGTACGTCAGTCCCTATACCGCTGAAGGACTGCTGCAGTATAGGGCAGCGGTCAGCAGTGGTGCACGTCAACCCTATCTATTGTGGACCGATAGCGGTCCTTACAGAACAGCAGACTGTACCGCACTCAAGCCTATGTACCGTAGCACCCTATACCAAGTTACCAGTCCTTATAAGAACTTTTGTGGACCAAGCAGGTTGTGTATTAGTGTTTAGCAGACTGTACGTCAGTCCCTATACCGCTGAAGGACTGCTGCAGTATAGGGCAGCGGTCAGCAGTGGTGCACGTCAACCCTATCTATTGTGGACCGATAGCGGTCCTTACAGAACAGCAGACTGTACCGCACTCAAGCCTATGTACCGTAGCACCCTATACCAAGTTACCAGTCCTTATAAGAACTTTTGTGGAACAAGCAGGTTGTGTGTTAGTGATTAGCAGACTGTACGTCAGTCCCTATACCGCTGAAGGACTGCTGCAGTATAGGGCAGCGGTCAGCAGTGGTGCATGTCAACCCTATCTATTGTGGACCGATAGCGGTCCTTACAGAACAGCAGACTGTACCGCACTCAAGCCTATGTACCGTAGCACCCTATACCAAGTTACCAGTCCTTATAAGAACTTTTGTGGAACAAGTGAGTTGTGAATGTTTAGCAGACTGCAGCAGAAGGGCAGCAGTCAAGTATAATATCCTTTCTATATTTGGAAGAAAGAATATTATACATGTACAAGCCTATTACTGTACCACTGATACCAGTCCTGAAAAGAACCTTTGTGGAACTAATAATAACAGCAAGTCTTTAAAATTACCCTCACTGCCTGACAACACTGCTTCCTTCCTGTCCCTATACAAATTGGCAAAAAAAGAGAACGATTAGTGGTTACTGGAACAGCTCTTTTGTGGACCTTGATAGTAACAGCTAATGATGATGATGATGATGATGATGATGAAAGACTAATCTGGCTGTCCCTGTAGCATACACCGTCCTTTCCCTTTCTCTAAACTAACAAAAGACACTCAGGCTGCTGCAAGAATCAGCAGCACAGCAAACCTATCAACACCTAACACCTATACCAGTCCTGAAAAGAACTTTTGTGTACCAAATAGCTAGTGGTTTATCTCTCCCTACTCCACACAGGAACCTGTCCCTATCGTAACAGAAGAAAGAATGTAAAATGGCCACCGGATCGGGTGTATTTATAGGTTAGGGGGAATGTACAAGTGTCCATGTGCTGTCATGTCTCAATTGGCTGTCCTGTATCACATGATAAACGTGTCACCAAAGGTTAAAGTTCTTGTATACATTAAACACGTAAGTCCGCCGCGGCGAACGACGGAAAAAGGCGTTCGAACGTGCGGACCGCGAATGTCGGAAATTCGCCGCGAAACGACCGCCGGGCGAACCGTTCGGCCATCACTATTCCCTATTGTGTGTTCTAACTGAAGGGGGAGGGGACTGTGTAGAACTTGTGTGTTCTCGAGTGATTGTGGGCGAGCAGGAGGCATGTGCGCCCCTAGTGGCCAAATCTAGAAGCGACGTAACATAATGGCAATTCGTGCAGCCGAACCATGTTGCCACAGTACAACTGTGGCAGCTGGTCGGCAACTGGTTAAAGAGGATCTACGGTCATCTTAAAAAAAGAATTAAAAGTCAGCAGCTTCAAATACTGTAGCTGCTGACTTTTAAAAAACAGACATTTACTTGTCCAGGGATCCAGTGCTAGCCTCACCCAGGTAGGTTCTTTTCCGGTCTTCAGGTCCCCTGCACTGTCATGTTGACTGTGGGATACCAGCTGTGACTCCTTGCGACTTCACAGAGGGCCCCCCACCACACATGTATGAGCTGAACTATGATTTGTAAGTTGTCCTGCAGCCTCCTAGGACCTGTGACATGTCCCAGGAGGCTGCGGATGGTGCCACCATGTAGGTGGTAACCATTAACCTAATATAAATGAACATATTATGTTCGTTTATACCGCATTTCACCGAAAATAAGACCTACAATGATATTTGGGGAGGGCTGCAATATAAGAATCCTCACCTTCGCTGCCTGTGTGGGCAGGTCGTGATCGAGCCTGCGCAATTTCCCCTGTAGGAAGCTGCTTCCTATGCGGGCATTTGCTAAAAAGGAGGAGCCAGGAACACCAGTGGGGGATACCAGAAGAGGATTGGGGCTGCTCTGCGCAAACCAATGGAACAGAGATTTTAAATATGATATGTTCATTCATTTAAAAAAATCCATTTATATGTGTTTTTTTTTTTTCAGACCAGAGTGATTCAGATGACTGGAACATGGAAAATGTTTGCAGGGCAGCCTATCGCCACCAACAGGAGCTTTGGAGAAGAGAAGGTGGTTCCCTAGATTCTGCGCCACAACACTGCTGAGAATTCTCACCTTTGTTGTCTGTGTGGACAGCTTGGGCAATCTTCAGTCAGTCAGTGTGTGTGTGTGTGTGTGTGTGTGTGTGTGTGTGTATGTATGTAAGGCTGGGCATTTTGATTGTAAGAGCTTTCAGGGCAGGGACTGATGTGAATGAACAATATGGCTCTAGTATGTGTGTGTATAAGGGTGAAAAAACGAATCGATTAATGGACAACTAATCGATTACTATTTTCATAATCGATTAATTGGTCACTAACATAATGGGGTTAAAAACAAGAAAAAGAAATTAGCCCTTTATAGTACAGAAAGAGCAAATCGCTACTGTAAATATTACTTTCACTGTCCCATAGTAAAAAATGAACCCCTTACAGTAGCGATTATTTGCTTTCTTTGTAATAATTTTAGTTTTTTTTAACCCCATTATGTTACTAAACATCTCAGGCCTGGGTCACACCTCTGTGTTGTTTGGTGCTTTTTGCAGAAACACACTACAGTTCATTTACATGGTTTCCTATGTGACACATTCACATCCATGATTTTTTCAGCTGCTGTGTATTTTGAAAAGACAAGGACTTTTTTTTAACGCAAAACGATGCTATTTTGTTTTTTTGGTTCAATACACTTCAATGGAGAAGCTGCAGAAAAGCATGTAATGCGTTTTTGCGGCAATTTGTGTTTTTTAATCTGCCCAAAAACAAATTGGCCAAAAAAATATGCAAAAATGCAAATTGCAGCAAAATTACCCTTTTTTTTAAGGTTAGTAATCTATTAATTGAAACAACAATCGACCAACTAATCGATTATGAAAATAATCGTTAGTTGCAGCCCTATGTGTGTATGTATGCATGTGATATTAGAAAAGCGGTATAGTATGGTATTGTATGGTATGTAATATGCATGCAAAAGAGATGGGGCTTTTTGTTTGATAAACTTCTTTTTGCAATTTGGCACTGCATCGCTTTAACTGACAATTGTGCGGTCGTGCGACGTTGCACCCAAACAAAATTGACGTCCTTTTTTCCGCACATATAGAGCTTTCTTTTGATGGTATTTGATCACATCTGCGTTTTTTATTATTTTTTTTATTTTTTTTGCACTATAAACAAAAAAGAGCCTCAATTTTGAAAAAAACGCAATCTTTTTTAACTTTTGCTCTAATAAGTACCCCCCCAAAAAATATTAAAAAGATTTTTTTCCTCAGTTTAGGCCTATATGTATTCTTCTACATATTTTTGGTAAAAAAATTACCAATAAGCGTATATTGATTGGTTTGCGCAAAAGCTATAGCCTCTACAAAATGGGGGATAGTTGTACGGCATTTTTAATGATTATTTTTTTTTTTACTGGTAATGTCGGCGATCTACGATTTTTATCAGGACTGCAACATTATGGCGGACACGTCGGACAATTTTGACAAATTTTTTCGGACCATTTGGCATTTTTACAGCGATCAGTGCTATAAAAATGCATTGATTACTGTAAAAATGTCACTGGCAGTGAATGGGGTTAACCACTAGGGGCAATCAAGGGGTTAATGTGTTCCCTATTGTGTGTTCTAACTGAAGGGGTAGGGGACTGTGTAGGGGAGATGACAGATCACTGTTCATATTCTGTATGAACAGACAATCTGTCTGTTCTCCCCTCAGAGAACCGGGATCTGTGTGTTCTCAAGTGATTGTGGGCGAGCAGGGGGCACGTGCGCCCCTAGTGGCCAAACCTAGAAGTGACATTTCATAAGAGCGTACAATCCCAGTACTCCTTTCCAGACTTAGGGTATGTAGCACACTCAATCCTGGAGTAGAGAAAAAAAAAGCATGACAAGTGTCAAGCTGCTGCGGTGGCCAGGCCATGTGTACAACCCCAGTACTCCTTTCTAGAATTAGGGTATGTAGCACACTCAATCCTAGATCCAAAGAAAAGAATGACATGCATTTTCTTCCTTAGTTTGCCGTGGTTATATAGCCTGTAGCGTTCACGGATGTACTGTGCAATGGGCTAAAGAGAGCTTGTAGACAGTCCTCCTTTGGGCTACTTTGGGGAAATTTACTTAACGTGGAATTCCAGCTTAAATCTAAATAGCCTCCCCCCCAACATCCATGCAAGAAAGATACTTATTTTCAGGCCAGTCTGGTCCGGTCACGTGAGTTCTTCTGTGCCAGCTAGTGGCAGTGACCAGACCGGAAAATAGGCAAGTATAGCAATCTTTTTTCAAAGGTTAGTTAGCACAGAGGTTGTCTCTCCAATGGGACACAGATGCCAAGAAAATCTGACAAAGGTCCTAGGCTTCCCTTACTCTATCCACAATGAAAAAGAAATGTTTTTCTTTTTTGTTCTATTTTCAATTGGGGCAGACAGGACCCAGAGTAGTTGTGCATTGTAATCAGTCACCTTCTCAATTTAGCTTGTTTCATGAAGGTTTGAAAATGAAAACTAGAAGCTGAGTGGTTGTTATGCTCAGCGGCTTCAGATTCTGTCTTGTCCATTTTAAGTAAACTCCCCTCAAAATACTACAAAGCTCTTCACTGCTGTCCCGTCGGTGTGTGCACGCTCGACTGTAAAACGGGGAAGAAGGTGTACCCCTTTACGGAGGATAGACAGCAGGACCTGTTCGCCCAAAGTGTGGTTTTCCCGAGGAACTGACAAGCGACAAACCACCGGCTGCCCTAGTGAAGCACTTTACGGACCTGTTCAAAGTGCGGAAAAGCGGTATAGTATGGTATTGTATGGTATGTAATATGCACGCAAAAGATATAGGGCTTTTAGTTTGATAAGCTTCTTAACTGATGCAGCCCCGGAAGATTTTACCCCCTTCCTGACCAGAGCACTTTTTGCAATTTGGCACTGCATCGCTTCAACTGACAATTGCGCGGTCATGCGATGTTGCACCCATACAAAGTTGACATCCTTTTTTCCAACAAATAGAGCTTTCTTTTGGTGGTATTTGATCACCTCTGCCTATTGTTCTGCACTATAAACAAAAAAGAGCCTCAATTTTGAAAAAAAACGCAATCTTTTTTAACGTTTTCTATAATAAGTACCCCCCAAAAATATATATAAAAAAATATTTTTTCCTCAGTTTAGGCCTATATGTATTCTACATATTTTTGTTAAAAAAAATTGTAATAAGCCTACATTGATTGGTTTGCGCAAAAGTTATAGCATCTAGAAAATAGGCGATAGTTTTATGTCATTTTTAATTATTACATTTTTTTTTTAAAAGTAGTGTTGGCGATCTGAGATTTTTATTGTGTTTGCGACATTACGGTGGACACGTTGGACAATTTTGACACATTTTACGGACCATTTGACATTTTTACAGTAATCAGTGCTATAAAAATGCATTGATTACCGTAATTTTTTTTTACTGGCAGTGAAGGGGTTAACCGCTAGGAGGAAATCAAGGGGTTAATGTGTTCCCTATTGTGTGTTCTAACTGAAGGGGGAGGGGACTGTGTAGAACTTGTGTGTTCTCGAGTGATTGTGGGCGAGCAGAAGGCACGTGCGCCCCTAGTGGCCAAATCTAGAAGCGACGTAACATAATGGCAATTCGTGCAGCCGAACCATGTTGCCACAGTACAACTGTGGCAGCTGGTCGGCAACTGGTTAAAGAGGATCTACGGTCATCTTAAAAAAATAATTAAAAGTCAGCAGCTTCAAATACTGTAGCTGCTGACTTTTAAAAAACAGACATTTACTTGTCCAGGGATCCAGTGCTAGCCTCACCCAGGCAGGTTCTTTTCCGGTCTTCAGGTCCCCTGCACTGTCATGTTGACTGTGGGATACCAGCTGTGACTCCTTGCGACTTCACAGAGGGCCCCCCACCACACATGTATGAGCTGAACTATGATTTGTAAGTTGTCCTGCAGCCTCCTAGGACCTGTGACATGTCCCAGGAGGCTGCGGATGGTGCCACCATGTAGGTGGTAACCATTAACCTAATATAAATGAACATATTATGTTCGTTTATACCGCATTTCACCGAAAATAAGACCTACAATGATATTTGGGGAGGGCTGCAATATAAGAATCCTCACCTTCGCTGCCTGTGTGGGCAGGTCGTGATCGAGCCTGCGCAATTTCCCCTGTAGGAAGCTGCTTCCTATGCGGGCATTTGCTAAAAAGGAGGAGCCAGGAACACCAGTGGGGGATACCAGAAGAGGATTGGGGCTGCTCTGCGCAAACCAATGGAACAGAGATTTTAAATATGATATGTTCATTCATTTAAAAAAATCCATTTATATGTGTTTTTTTTTTTTTCAGACCAGAGTGATTCAGATGACTGGAACATGGAAAATGTTTGCAGGGCAGCCTATCGCCACCAACAGGAGCTTTGGAGAAGAGAAGGTGGTTCCCTAGATTCTGCGCCACAACACTGCTGAGAATTCTCACCTTTGTTGTCTGTGTGGACAGCTTGGGCAATCTTCAGTCAGTCAGTGCGTGTATGTATGTAAGGCTGGGCATTTTGATTGTAAGAGCTTTCAGGGCAGGGACTGATGTGAATGAACAATATGGCTCTAGTATGTGTGTGTATAAGGGTGAAAAAACGAATCGATTAATGGACAACTAATCGATTACTATTTTCATAATCGATTAATTGGTCACTAACATAATGGGGTTAAAAACAAGAAAAAGAAATTAGCCCTTTATAGTACAGAAAGAGCAAATCGCTACTGTAAATATTACTTTCACTGTCCCATAGTAAAAAATGAACCCCTTACAGTAGCGATTATTTGCTTTCTTTGTAATAATTTTAGTTTTTTTTAACCCCATTATGTTACTAAACATCTCAGGCCTGGGTCACACCTCTGTGTTGTTTGGTGCTTTTTGCAGAAACACACTACAGTTCATTTACATGGTTTCCTATGTGACACGTTCACATCCATGATTTTTTCAGCTGCTGTGTATTTTGAAAAGACAAGGACTTTTTTTTTTTAACGCAAAACGATGCTATTTTGTTTTTTTGGTTCAATACACTTCAATGGAGAAGCTGCAGAAAAGCATGTAATGCGTTTTTGCGGCAATTTGTGTTTTTTAATCTGCCCAACAACAAATTGGCCAAAAAAATATGCAAAAATGCAAATTGCAGCAAAATTACCCTTTTTTTTTAAGGTTAGTAATCTATTAATTGAAACAACAATCGACCAACTAATCGATTATGAAAATAATCGTTAGTTGCAGCCCTATGTGTGTATGTATGCATGTGATATTAGAAAAGCGGTATAGTATGGTATTGTATGGTATGTAATATGCATGCAAAAGAGATGGGGCTTTTTGTTTGATAAACTTCTTTTTGCAATTTGGCACTGCATCGCTTTAACTGACAATTGTGCGGTCGTGCGACGTTGCACCCAAACAAAATTGACGTCCTTTTTTCCGCACATATAGAGCTTTCTTTTGATGGTATTTGATCACATCTGCGTTTTTTATTTATTTTTTTATTTTTTTTGCACTATAAACAAAAAAGAGCCTCAATTTTGAAAAAAACGCAATCTTTTTTAACTTTTGCTCTAATAAGTACCCCCCCAAAAAATATTAAAAAAATGATTTTTTTCCTCAGTTTAGGCCTATATGTATTCTTCTACATATTTTTGGTAAAAAAATTACCAATAAGCGTATATTGATTGGTTTGCGCAAAAGCTATAGCCTCTACAAAATGGGGGATAGTTGTACGGCATTTTTAATGATTATTTTTTTTTTACTGGTAATGTCGGCGATCTACGATTTTTATCAGGACTGCAACATTATGGCGGACACGTCGGACAATTTTGACACATTTTTTCGGACCATTTGGCATTTTTACAGCGATCAGTGCTATAAAAATGCATTGATTACTGTAAAAATGTCACTGGCAGTGAATGGGGTTAACCACTAGGGGCAATCAAGGGGTTAATGTGTTCCCTATTGTGTGTTCTAACTGAAGGGGTAGGGGACTGTGTAGGGGAGATGACAGATCACTGTTCATATTCTGTATGAACAGACAATCTGTCTGTTCTCCCCTCAGAGAACCGGGATCTGTGTGTTCTCAAGTGATTGTGGGCGAGCAGGGGGCACGTGCGCCCCTAGTGGCCAAACCTAGAAGTGACGTTTCATAAGAGCGTACAATCCCAGTACTCCTTTCCAGACTTAGGGTATGTAGCACACTCAATCCTGGAGTAGAGAAAAAAAAAGCATGACAAGTGTCAAGCTGCTGCGGTGGCCAGGCCATGTGTACAACCCCAGTACTCCTTTCTAGAATTAGGGTATGTAGCACACTCAATCCTAGATCCAAAGAAAAGAATGACATGCATTTTCTTCCTTAGTTTGCCGTGGTTATATAGCCTGTAGCGTTCACGGATGTACTGTGCAATGGGCTAAAGAGAGCTTGTAGACAGTCCTCCTTTGGGCTACTTTGGGGAAATTTACTTAACGTGGAATTCCAGCTTAAATCTAAATAGCCTCCCCCCCAACATCCATGCAAGAAAGATACTTATTTTCAGGCCAGTCTGGTCCGGTCACGTGAGTTCTTCTGTGCCAGCTAGTGGCAGTGACCAGACCGGAAAATAGGCAAGTATAGCAATCTTTTTTTCAAAGGTTAGTTAGCACAGAGGTTGTCTCTCCAATGGGACACAGATGCCAAGAAAATCTGACAAAGGTCCTAGGCTTCCCTTACTCTATCCACAATGAAAAAGAAATGTTTTTCTTTTTTGTTCTATTTTCAATTGGGGCAGACAGGACCCAGAGTAGTTGTGCATTGTAATCAGTCACCTTCTCAATTTAGCTTGTTTAATGAAGGTTTGAAAATGAAAACTAGAAGCTGAGTGGTTGTTATGCTCAGCGGCTTCAGATTCTGTCTTGTCCATTTTAAGTAAACTCCCCTCAAAATACTACAAAGCTCTTTACTGCTGTCCCGTCGGTGTGTGCACGCTCGACTGTAAAACGGGGAAGAAGGTGTACCCCTTTACGGAGGACAGACAGCAGGACCTGTTCGCCCAAAGTGTGGTTTTCCCGAGGAACTGACAAGCGACAAACCACCGGCTGCCCTAGTGAAGCACTTTACGGACCTGTTCAAAGTGCGGAAAAGCGGTATAGTATGGTATTGTATGGTATGTAATATGCACGCAAAAGATATGGGGCTTTTAGTTTGATAAGCTTCTTAACTGATGCAGCCCCGGAAGATTTTACCCCCTTCCTGACCAGAGCACTTTTTGCGATTTGGTACTGCATCGCTTCAACTGACAATTGCGCGGTCATGCGATGTTGCACCCATACAAAATTGACATCCTTTTTTCCAACAAATAGAGCTTTCTTTTGGTGGTATTTGATCACCTCTGCCTATTGTTCTGCACTATAAACAAAAAAGAGCCTCAATTTTGAAAAAAAACGCAATCTTTTTTAACGTTTTCTATAATAAGTACCCCCCAAAAATATATATAAAAAAAGATTTTTTCCTCAGTTTAGGCCTATATGTATTCTACATATTTTTGTTAAAAAAAATTGTAATAAGCCTACATTGATTGGTTTGCGCAAAAGTTATAGCATCTAGAAAATAGGCGATAGTTTTATGTCATTTTTAATTATTACATTTTTTTTTTAAAAGTAGTGTTGGCGATCTGAGATTTTTATTGTGTTTGCGACATTACGGTGGACACGTTGGACAATTTTGACACATTTTACGGACCATTTGACATTTTTACAGTAATCAGTGCTATAAAAATGCATTGATTACTGTAAAAAAATGTTACTGGCAGTGAAGGGGTTAACTGCTAGGGGGAAATCAAGGGGTTAATGTGTTCCCTATTGTGTGTTCTAACTGAAGGGGGAGGGGACTGTGTAGAACTTGTGTGTTCTCGAGTGATTGTGGGCGAGCAGGAGGCATGTGCGCCCCTAGTGGCCAAATCTAGAAGCGACGTAACATAATGGCAATTCGTGCAGCCGAACCATGTTGCCACAGTACAACTGTGGCAGCTGGTCGGCAACTGGTTAAAGAGGATCTACGGTCATCTTAAAAAAAGAATTAAAAGTCAGCAGCTTCAAATACTGTAGCTGCTGACTTTTAAAAAACAGACATTTACTTGTCCAGGGATCCAGTGCTAGCCTCACCCAGGCAGGTTCTTTTCCGGTCTTCAGGTCCCCTGCACTGTCATGTTGACTGTGGGATACCAGCTGTGACTCCTTGCGACTTCACAGAGGGCCCCCCACCACACATGTATGAGCTGAACTATGATTTGTAAGTTGTCCTGCAGCCTCCTAGGACCTGTGACATGTCCCAGGAGGCTGCGGATGGTGCCACCATGTAGGTGGTAACCATTAACCTAATATAAATGAACATATTATGTTCGTTTATACCGCATTTCACCGAAAATAAGACCTACAATGATATTTGGGGAGGGCTGCAATATAAGAATCCTCACCTTCGCTGCCTGTGTGGGCAGGTCGTGATCGAGCCTGCGCAATTTCCCCTGTAGGAAGCTGCTTCCTATGCGGGCATTTGCTAAAAAGGAGGAGCCAGGAACACCAGTGGGGGATACCAGAAGAGGATTGGGGCTGCTCTGCGCAAACCAATGGAACAGAGATTTTAAATATGATATGTTCATTCATTTAAAAAAATCCATTTATATGTGTTTTTTTTTTTTCAGACCAGAGTGATTCAGATGACTGGAACATGGAAAATGTTTGCAGGGCAGCCTATCGCCACCAACAGGAGCTTTGGAGAAGAGAAGGTGGTTCCCTAGATTCTGCGCCACAACACTGCTGAGAATTCTCACCTTTGTTGTCTGTGCGGACAGCTTGGGCAATCTTCAGTCAGTCAGTGTGTGTGTGTGTGTGTGTGTGTGTGTATGTATGTAAGGCTGGGCATTTTGATTGTAAGAGCTTTCAGGGCAGGGACTGATGTGAATGAACAATATGGCTCTAGTATGTGTGTGTATAAGGGTGAAAAAACGAATCGATTAATGGACAACTAATCGATTACTATTTTCATAATCGATTAATTGGTCACTAACATAATGGGGTTAAAAACAAGAAAAAGAAATTAGCCCTTTATAGTACAGAAAGAGCAAATCGCTACTGTAAATATTACTTTCACTGTCCCATAGTAAAAAATGAACCCCTTACAGTAGCGATTATTTGCTTTCTTTGTAATAATTTTAGTTTTTTTTAACCCCATTATGTTACTAAACATCTCAGGCCTGGGTCACACCTCTGTGTTGTTTGGTGCTTTTTGCAGAAACACACTACAGTTCATTTACATGGTTTCCTATGTGACACGTTCACATCCATGATTTTTTCAGCTGCTGTGTATTTTGAAAAGACAAGGACTTTTTTTTTAACGCAAAACGATGCTATTTTGTTTTTTTGGTTCAATACACTTCAATGGAGAAGCTGCAGAAAAGCATGTAATGCGTTTTTGCGGCAATTTGTGTTTTTTAATCTGCCCAACAACAAATTGGCCAAAAAAATATGCAAAAATGCAAATTGCAGCAAAATTACCCTTTTTTTTAAGGTTAGTAATCTATTAATTGAAACAACAATCGACCAACTAATCGATTATGAAAATAATCGTTAGTTGCAGCCCTATGTGTGTATGTATGCATGTGATATTAGAAAAGCGGTATAGTATGGTATTGTATGGTATGTAATATGCATGCAAAAGAGATGGGGCTTTTTGTTTGATAAACTTCTTTTTGCAATTTGGCACTGCATCGTTTTAACTGACAATTGTGCGGTCGTGCGACGTTGCACCCAAACAAAATTGACGTCCTTTTTTCCGCACATATAGAGCTTTCTTTTGATGGTATTTGATCACATCTGCGTTTTTTATTTTTTTTTTTATTTTTTTTGCACTATAAACAAAAAAGAGCCTCAATTTTGAAAAAAACACAATCTTTTTTAACTTTTGCTCTAATAAGTACCCCCCCCAAAAAATATTAAAAAAATGATTTTTTTCCTCAGTTTAGGCCTATATGTATTCTTCTACATATTTTTGGTAAAAAAATTACCAATAAGCGTATATTGATTGGTTTGCGCAAAAGCTATAGCCTCTACAAAATGGGGGATAGTTGTACGGCATTTTTAATGATTATTTTTTTTTTACTGGTAATGTCAGCGATCTACGATTTTTATCAGGACTGCAACATTATGGCGGACACGTCGGACAATTTTGACACATTTTTTCGGACCATTTGGCATTTTTACAGCGATCAGTGCTATAAAAATGCATTGATTACTGTAAAAATGTCACTGGCAGTGAATGGGGTTAACCACTAGGGGCAATCAAGGGGTTAATGTGTTCCCTATTGTGTGTTCTAACTGAAGGGGTAGGGGACTGTGTAGGGGAGATGACAGATCACTGTTCATATTCTGTATGAACAGACAATCTGTCTGTTCTCCCCTCAGAGAACCGGGATCTGTGTGTTCTCAAGTGATTGTGGGCGAGCAGGGGGCACGTGCGCCCCTAGTGGCCAAACCTAGAAGTGACGTTTCATAAGAGCATACAATCCCAGTACTCCTTTCCAGACTTAGGGTATGTAGCACACTCAATCCTGGAGTAGAGAAAAAAAAAGCATGACAAGTGTCAAGCTGCTGCGGTGGCCAGGCCATGTGTACAACCCCAGTACTCCTTTCTAGAATTAGGGTATGTAGCACACTCAATCCTAGATCCAAAGAAAAGAATGACATGCATTTTCTTCCTTAGTTTGCCGTGGTTATATAGCCTGTAGCGTTCACGGATGTACTGTGCAATGGGCTAAAGAGAGCTTGTAGACAGTCCTCCTTTGGGCTACTTTGGGGAAATTTACTTAACGTGGAATTCCAGCTTAAATCTAAATAGCCTCCCCCCCAACATCCATGCAAGAAAGATACTTATTTTCAGGCCAGTCTGGTCCGGTCATGTGAGTTCTTCTGTGCCAGCTAGTGGCAGTGACCAGACCGGAAAATAGGCAAGTATAGCAATCTTTTTTCAAAGGTTAGTTAGCACAGAGGTTGTCTCTCCAATGGGACACAGATGCCAAGAAAATCTGACAAAGGTCCTAGGCTTCCCTTACTCTATCCACAATGAAAAAGAAATGTTTTTCTTTTTTGTTCTATTTTCAATTGGGGCAGACAGGACCCAGAGTAGTTGTGCATTGTAATCAGTCACCTTCTCAATTTAGCTTGTTTAATGAAGGTTTGAAAATGAAAACTAGAAGCTGAGTGGTTGTTATGCTCAGCGGCTTCAGATTCTGTCTTGTCCATTTTAAGTAAACTCCCCTCAAAATACTACAAAGCTCTTCACTGCTGTCCCGTCGGTGTGTGCACGCTCGACTGTAAAACGGGGAAGAAGGTGTACCCCTTTACGGAGGACAGACAGCAGGACCTGTTCGCCCAAAGTGTGGTTTTCCCGAGGAACTGACAAGCGACAAACCACCGGCTGCCCTAGTGAAGCACTTTACGGACCTGTTCAAAGTGCGGAAAAGCGGTATAGTATGGTATTGTATGGTATGTAATATGCACGCAAAAGATATGGGGCTTTTAGTTTGATAAGCTTCTTAACTGATGCAGCCCCGGAAGATTTTACCCCCTTCCTGACCAGAGCACTTTTTGCGATTTGGCACTGCATCGCTTCAACTGACAATTGCGCGGTCATGCGATGTTGCACCCATACAAAATTGACATCCTTTTTTCCAACAAATAGAGCTTTCTTTTGGTGGTATTTGATCACCTCTGCCTATTGTTCTGCACTATAAACAAAAAAGAGCCTCAATTTTGAAAAAAAACGCAATCTTTTTTAACGTTTTCTATAATAAGTACCCCCCAAAAATATATAAAAAAAAGATTTTTTCCTCAGTTTAGGCCTATATGTATTCTACATATTTTTGTTAAAAAAAATTGTAATAAGCCTACATTGATTGGTTTGCGCAAAAGTTATAGCATCTAGAAAATAGGCGATAGTTTTATGTCATTTTTAATTATTACATTTTTTTTTTAAAAGTAGTGTTGGCGATCTGAGATTTTTATTGTGTTTGCGACATTACGGTGGACACGTTGGACAATTTTGACACATTTTACGGACCATTTGACATTTTTACAGTAATCAGTGCTATAAAAATGCATTGATTACTGTAAAAAAATGTTACTGGCAGTGAAGGGGTTAACCGCTAGGGGGAAATCAAGGGGTTAATGTGTTCCCTATTGTGTGTTCTAACTGAAGGGGGAGGGGACTGTGTAGAACTTGTGTGTTCTCGAGTGATTGTGGGCGAGCAGGAGGCATGTGCGCCCCTAGTGGCCAAATCTAGAAGCGACGTAACATAATGGCAATTCGTGCAGCCGAACCATGTTGCCACAGTACAACTGTGGCAGCTGGTCGGCAACTGGTTAAAGAGGATCTACGGTCATCTTAAAAAAAGAATTAAAAGTCAGCAGCTTCAAATACTGTAGCTGCTGACTTTTAAAAAACAGACATTTACTTGTCCAGGGATCCAGTGCTAGCCTCACCCAGGCAGGTTCTTTTCCGGTCTTCAGGTCCCCTGCACTGTCATGTTGACTGTGGGATACCAGCTGTGACTCCTTGCGACTTCACAGAGGGCCCCCCACCACACATGTATGAGCTGAACTATGATTTGTAAGTTGTCCTGCAGCCTCCTAGGACCTGTGACATGCCCCAGGAGGCTGCGGATGGTGCCACCATGTAGGTGGTAACCATTAACCTAATATAAATGAACATATTATGTTCGTTTATACCGCATTTCACCGAAAATAAGACCTACAATGATATTTGGGGAGGGCTGCAATATAAGAATCCTCACCTTCGCTGCCTGTGTGGGCAGGTCGTGATCGAGCCTGCACAATTTCCCCTGTAGGAAGCTGCTTCCTATGCGGGCATTTGCTAAAAAGGAGGAGCCAGGAACACCAGTGGGGGATACCAGAAGAGGATTGGGGCTGCTCTGCGCAAACCAATGGAACAGAGATTTTAAATATGATATGTTCATTCATTTAAAAAAATCCATTTATATGTGTTTTTTTTTTTCAGACCAGAGTGATTCAGATGACTGGAACATGGAAAATGTTTGCAGGGCAGCCTATCGCCACCAACAGGAGCTTTGGAGAAGAGAAGGTGGTTCCCTAGATTCTGCGCCACAACACTGCTGAGAATTCTCACCTTTGTTGTCTGTGTGGACAGCTTGGGCAATCTTCAGTCAGTCAGTGTGTGTGTGTGTGTGTGTGTGTGTATGTATGTAAGGCTGGGCATTTTGATTGTAAGAGCTTTCAGGGCAGGGACTGATGTGAATGAACAATATGGCTCTAGTATGTGTGTGTATAAGGGTGAAAAAACGAATCGATTAATGGACAACTAATCGATTACTATTTTCATAATCGATTAATTGGTCACTAACATAATGGGGTTAAAAACAAGAAAAAGAAATTAGCCCTTTATAGTACAGAAAGAGCAAATCGCTACTGTAAATATTACTTTCACTGTCCCATAGTAAAAAATGAACCCCTTACAGTAGCGATTATTTGCTTTCTTTGTAATAATTTTAGTTTTTTTTAACCCCATTATGTTACTAAACATCTCAGGCCTGGGTCACACCTCTGTGTTGTTTGGTGCTTTTTGCAGAAACACACTACAGTTCATTTACATGGTTTCCTATGTGACACGTTCACATCCATGATTTTTTCAGCTGCTGTGTATTTTGAAAAGACAAGGACTTTTTTTTTAACGCAAAACGATGCTATTTTGTTTTTTTGGTTCAATACACTTCAATGGAGAAGCTGCAGAAAAGCATGTAATGCGTTTTTGCGGCAATTTGTGTTTTTTAATCTGCCCAACAACAAATTGGCCAAAAAAATATGCAAAAATGCAAATTGCAGCAAAATTACCCTTTTTTTTAAGGTTAGTAATCTATTAATTGAAACAACAATCGACCAACTAATCGATTATGAAAATAATCGTTAGTTGCAGCCCTATGTGTGTATGTATGCATGTGATATTAGAAAAGCGGTATAGTATGGTATTGTATGGTATGTAATATGCATGCAAAAGAGATGGGGCTTTTTGTTTGATAAACTTCTTTTTGCAATTTGGCACTGCATCGTTTTAACTGACAATTGTGCGGTCGTGCGACGTTGCACCCAAACAAAATTGACGTCCTTTTTTCCGCACATATAGAGCTTTCTTTTGATGGTATTTGATCACATCTGCGTTTTTTATTTATTTTTTTTTTTTTTTGCACTATAAACAAAAAAGAGCCTCAATTTTGAAAAAAACACAATCTTTTTTAACTTTTGCTCTAATAAGTACCCCCCCAAAAAATATTAAAAAAATGATTTTTTTCCTCAGTTTAGGCCTATATGTATTCTTCTACATATTTTTGGTAAAAAAATTACCAATAAGCGTATATTGATTGGTTTGCGCAAAAGCTATAGCCTCTACAAAATGGGGGATAGTTGTACGGCATTTTTAATGATTATTTTTTTTTTACTGGTAATGTCGGCGATCTACGATTTTTATCAGGACTGCAACATTATGGCGGACACGTCGGACAATTTTGACACATTTTTTCGGACCATTTGGCATTTTTACAGCGATCAGTGCTATAAAAATGCATTGATTACTGTAAAAATGTCACTGGCAGTGAATGGGGTTAACCACTAGGGGCAATCAAGGGGTTAATGTGTTCCCTATTGTGTGTTCTAACTGTGTAGGGGTCTGTGTAGGGGAGATGACAGATCACTGTTCATATTCTGTATGAACAGACAATCTGTCTGTTCTCCCCTCAGAGAACCGGGATCTGTGTGTTCTCAAGTGATTGTGGGCGAGCAGGGGGCACGTGCGCCCCTAGTGGCCAAACCTAGAAGTGACGTTTCATAAGAGCGTACAATCCCAGTACTCCTTTCCAGACTTAGGGTATGTAGCACACTCAATCCTGGAGTAGAGAAAAAAAAAGCATGACAAGTGTCAAGCTGCTGCGGTGGCCAGGCCATGTGTACAACCCCAGTACTCCTTTCTAGAATTAGGGTATGTAGCACACTCAATCCTAGATCCAAAGAAAAGAATGACATGCATTTTCTTCCTTAGTTTGCCGTGGTTATATAGCCTGTAGCGTTCACGGATGTACTGTGCAATGGGCTAAAGAGAGCTTGTAGACAGTCCTCCTTTGGGCTACTTTGGGGAAATTTACTTAACGTGGAATTCCAGCTTAAATCTAAATAGCCTCCCCCCCAACATCCATGCAAGAAAGATACTTATTTTCAGGCCAGTCTGGTCCGGTCATGTGAGTTCTTCTGTGCCAGCTAGTGGCAGTGACCAGACCGGAAAATAGGCAAGTATAGCAATCTTTTTTTCAAAGGTTAGTTAGCACAGAGGTTGTCTCTCCAATGGGACACAGATGCCAAGAAAATCTGACAAAGGTCCTAGGCTTCCCTTACTCTATCCACAATGAAAAAGAAATGTTTTTCTTTTTTGTTCTATTTTCAATTGGGGCAGACAGGACCCAGAGTAGTTGTGCATTGTAATCAGTCACCTTCTCAATTTAGCTTGTTTAATGAAGGTTTGAAAATGAAAACTAGAAGCTGAGTGGTTGTTATGCTCAGCGGCTTCAGATTCTGTCTTGTCCATTTTAAGTAAACTCCCCTCAAAATACTACAAAGCTCTTCACTGCTGTCCCGTCGGTGTGTGCACGCTCGACTGTAAAACGGGGAAGAAGGTGTACCCCTTTACGGAGGACAGACAGCAGGACCTGTTCGCCCAAAGTGTGGTTTTCCCGAGGAACTGACAAGCGACAAACCACCGGCTGCCCTAGTGAAGCACTTTACGGACCTGTTCAAAGTGCGGAAAAGCGGTATAGTATGGTATTGTATGGTATGTAATATGCACGCAAAAGATATGGGGCTTTTAGTTTGATAAGCTTCTTAACTGATGCAGCCCCGGAAGATTTTACCCCCTTCCTGACCAGAGCACTTTTTGCGATTTGGCACTGCATCGCTTCAACTGACAATTGCGCGGTCATGCGATGTTGCACCCATACAAAATTGACATCCTTTTTTCCAACAAATAGAGCTTTCTTTTGGTGGTATTTGATCACCTCTGCCTATTGTTCTGCACTATAAACAAAAAAGAGCCTCAATTTTGAAAAAAAACGCAATCTTTTTTAACGTTTTCTATAATAAGTACCCCCCAAAAATATATAAAAAAAAGATTTTTTCCTCAGTTTAGGCCTATATGTATTCTACATATTTTTGTTAAAAAAAATTGTAATAAGCCTACATTGATTGGTTTGCGCAAAAGTTATAGCATCTAGAAAATAGGCGATAGTTTTATGTCATTTTTAATTATTACATTTTTTTTTTAAAAGTAGTGTTGGCGATCTGAGATTTTTATTGTGTTTGCGACATTACGGTGGACACGTTGGACAATTTTGACACATTTTACGGACCATTTGACATTTTTACAGTAATCAGTGCTATAAAAATGCATTGATTACTGTAAAAAAATGTTACTGGCAGTGAAGGGGTTAACCGCTAGGGGGAAATCAAGGGGTTAATGTGTTCCCTATTGTGTGTTCTAACTGAAGGGGGAGGGGACTGTGTAGAACTTGTGTGTTCTCGAGTGATTGTGGGCGAGCAGGAGGCATGTGCGCCCCTAGTGGCCAAATCTAGAAGCGACGTAACATAATGGCAATTCGTGCAGCCGAACCATGTTGCCACAGTACAACTGTGGCAGCTGGTCGGCAACTGGTTAAAGAGGATCTACGGTCATCTTAAAAAAAGAATTAAAAGTCAGCAGCTTCAAATACTGTAGCTGCTGACTTTTAAAAAACAGACATTTACTTGTCCAGGGATCCAGTGCTAGCCTCACCCAGGCAGGTTCTTTTCCGGTCTTCAGGTCCCCTGCACTGTCATGTTGACTGTGGGATACCAGCTGTGACTCCTTGCGACTTCACAGAGGGCCCCCCACCACACATGTATGAGCTGAACTATGATTTGTAAGTTGTCCTGCAGCCTCCTAGGACCTGTGACATGCCCCAGGAGGCTGCGGATGGTGCCACCATGTAGGTGGTAACCATTAACCTAATATAAATGAACATATTATGTTCGTTTATACCGCATTTCACCGAAAATAAGACCTACAATGATATTTGGGGAGGGCTGCAATATAAGAATCCTCACCTTCGCTGCCTGTGTGGGCAGGTCGTGATCGAGCCTGCACAATTTCCCCTGTAGGAAGCTGCTTCCTATGCGGGCATTTGCTAAAAAGGAGGAGCCAGGAACACCAGTGGGGGATACCAGAAGAGGATTGGGGCTGCTCTGCGCAAACCAATGGAACAGAGATTTTAAATATGATATGTTCATTCATTTAAAAAAATCCATTTATATGTGTTTTTTTTTTTTCAGACCAGAGTGATTCAGATGACTGGAACATGGAAAATGTTTGCAGGGCAGCCTATCGCCACCAACAGGAGCTTTGGAGAAGAGAAGGTGGTTCCCTAGATTCTGCGCCACAACACTGCTGAGAATTCTCACCTTTGTTGTCTGTGTGGACAGCTTGGGCAATCTTCAGTCAGTCAGTGTGTGTGTGTGTGTGTGTGTGTGTGTGTATGTATGTAAGGCTGGGCATTTTGATTGTAAGAGCTTTCAGGGCAGGGACTGATGTGAATGAACAATATGGCTCTAGTATGTGTGTGTATAAGGGTGAAAAAACGAATCGATTAATGGACAACTAATCGATTACTATTTTCATAATCGATTAATTGGTCACTAACATAATGGGGTTAAAAACAAGAAAAAGAAATTAGCCCTTTATAGTACAGAAAGAGCAAATCGCTACTGTAAATATTACTTTCACTGTCCCATAGTAAAAAATGAACCCCTTACAGTAGCGATTATTTGCTTTCTTTGTAATAATTTTAGTTTTTTTTAACCCCATTATGTTACTAAACATCTCAGGCCTGGGTCACACCTCTGTGTTGTTTGGTGCTTTTTGCAGAAACACACTACAGTTCATTTACATGGTTTCCTATGTGACACGTTCACATCCATGATTTTTTCAGCTGCTGTGTATTTTGAAAAGACAAGGACTTTTTTTTTAACGCAAAACGATGCTATTTTGTTTTTTTGGTTCAATACACTTCAATGGAGAAGCTGCAGAAAAGCATGTAATGCGTTTTTGCGGCAATTTGTGTTTTTTAATCTGCCCAACAACAAATTGGCCAAAAAAATATGCAAAAATGCAAATTGCAGCAAAATTACCCTTTTTTTTAAGGTTAGTAATCTATTAATTGAAACAACAATCGACCAACTAATCGATTATGAAAATAATCGTTAGTTGCAGCCCTATGTGTGTATGTATGCATGTGATATTAGAAAAGCGGTATAGTATGGTATTGTATGGTATGTAATATGCATGCAAAAGAGATGGGGCTTTTTGTTTGATAAACTTCTTTTTGCAATTTGGCACTGCATCGTTTTAACTGACAATTGTGCGGTCGTGCGACGTTGCACCCAAACAAAATTGACGTCCTTTTTTCCGCACATATAGAGCTTTCTTTTGATGGTATTTGATCACATCTGCGTTTTTTATTTTTATTTTTATTTTTTTTGCACTATAAACAAAAAAGAGCCTCAATTTTGAAAAAAACACAATCTTTTTTAACTTTTGCTCTAATAAGTACCCCCCCAAAAAATATTAAAAAAATGATTTTTTTCCTCAGTTTAGGCCTATATGTATTCTTCTACATATTTTTGGTAAAAAAATTACCAATAAGCGTATATTGATTGGTTTGCGCAAAAGCTATAGCCTCTACAAAATGGGGGATAGTTGTACGGCATTTTTAATGATTATTTTTTTTTTACTGGTAATGTCGGCGATCTACGATTTTTATCAGGACTGCAACATTATGGCGGACACGTCGGACAATTTTGACACATTTTTTCGGACCATTTGGCATTTTTACAGCGATCAGTGCTATAAAAATGCATTGATTACTGTAAAAATGTCACTGGCAGTGAATGGGGTTAACCACTAGGGGCAATCAAGGGGTTAATGTGTTCCCTATTGTGTGTTCTAACTGAAGGGGTAGGGGACTGTGTAGGGGAGATGACAG
Source organism: Lithobates pipiens (assembly GCF_037356315.1). Taxonomy (NCBI): domain Eukaryota; kingdom Metazoa; phylum Chordata; class Amphibia; order Anura; family Ranidae; genus Lithobates; species Lithobates pipiens. The sequence continues at coordinate 268,281,191 of NW_027507784.1, read as the reverse complement.
ATCACTGTTCATATTCTGTATGAACAGACAATCTGTCTGTTCTCCCCTCAGAGAACCGGGATCTGTGTGTTCTCAAGTGATTGTGGGCGAGCAGGGGGCACGTGCGCCCCTAGTGGCCAAACCTAGAAGTGACGTTTCATAAGAGCGTACAATCCCAGTACTCCTTTCCAGACTTAGGGTATGTAGCACACTCAATCCTGGAGTAGAGAAAAAAAAAGCATGACAAGTGTCAAGCTGCTGCGGTGGCCAGGCCATGTGTACAACCCCAGTACTCCTTTCTAGAATTAGGGTATGTAGCACACTCAATCCTAGATCCAAAGAAAAGAATGACATGCATTTTCTTCCTTAGTTTGCCGTGGTTATATAGCCTGTAGCGTTCACGGATGTACTGTGCAATGGGCTAAAGAGAGCTTGTAGACAGTCCTCCTTTGGGCTACTTTGGGGAAATTTACTTAACGTGGAATTCCAGCTTAAATCTAAATAGCCTCCCCCCCAACATCCATGCAAGAAAGATACTTATTTTCAGGCCAGTCTGGTCCGGTCATGTGAGTTCTTCTGTGCCAGCTAGTGGCAGTGACCAGACCGGAAAATAGGCAAGTATAGCAATCTTTTTTTCAAAGGTTAGTTAGCACAGAGGTTGTCTCTCCAATGGGACACAGATTCCAAGAAAATCTGACAAAGGTCCTAGGCTTCCCTTACTCTATCCACAATGAAAAAGAAATGTTTTTCTTTTTTGTTCTATTTTCAATTGGGGCAGACAGGACCCAGAGTAGTTGTGCATTTTAATCAGTCACCTTCTCAATTTAGCTTGTTTAATGAAGGTTTGAAAATGAAAACTAGAAGCTGAGTGGTTGTTATGCTCAGCGGCTTCAGATTCTGTCTTGTCCATTTTAAGTAAACTCCCCTCAAAATACTACAAAGCTCTTCACTGCTGTCCCGTCGGTGTGTGCACGCTCGACTGTAAAACGGGGAAGAAGGTGTACCCCTTTACGGAGGACAGACAGCAGGACCTGTTCGCCCAAAGTGTGGTTTTCCCGAGGAACTGACAAGCGACAAACCACCGGCTGCCCTAGGGAAGCACTTTACGGACCTGTTCAAAGTGCGGAAAAGCGGTATAGTATGGTATTGTATGGTATGTAATATGCACGCAAAAGATATGGGGCTTTTAGTTTGATAAGCTTCTTAACTGATGCAGCCCCGGAAGATTTTACCCCCTTCCTGACCAGAGCACTTTTTGCGATTTGGCACTGCATCGCTTCAACTGACAATTGCGCGGTCATGCGATGTTGCACCCATACAAAATTGACATCCTTTTTTCCAACAAATAGAGCTTTCTTTTGGTGGTATTTGATCACCTCTGCCTATTGTTCTGCACTATAAACAAAAAAGAGCCTCAATTTTGAAAAAAAACGCAATCTTTTTTAACGTTTTCTATAATAAGTACCCCCCAAAAATATATATAAAAAAAGATTTTTTCCTCAGTTTAGGCCTATATGTATTCTACATATTTTTGTTAAAAAAAATTGTAATAAGCCTACATTGATTGGTTTGCGCAAAAGTTATAGCATCTAGAAAATAGGCGATAGTTTTATGTCATTTTTAATTATTACATTTTTTTTTTAAAAGTAGTGTTGGCGATCTGAGATTTTTATTGTGTTTGCGACATTACGGTGGACACGTTGGACAATTTTGACACATTTTACGGACCATTTGACATTTTTACAGTAATCAGTGCTATAAAAATGCATTGATTACTGTAAAAAAATGTTACTGGCAGTGAAGGGGTTAACCGCTAGGGGGAAATCAAGGGGTTAATGTGTTCCCTATTGTGTGTTCTAACTGAAGGGGGAGGGGACTGTGTAGAACTTGTGTGTTCTCGAGTGATTGTGGGCGAGCAGGAGGCATGTGCGCCCCTAGTGGCCAAATCTAGAAGCGACGTAACATAATGGCAATTCGTGCAGCCGAACCATGTTGCCACAGTACAACTGTGGCAGCTGGTCGGCAACTGGTTAAAGAGGATCTACGGTCATCTTAAAAAAAGAATTAAAAGTCAGCAGCTTCAAATACTGTAGCTGCTGACTTTTAAAAAACAGACATTTACTTGTCCAGGGATCCAGTGCTAGCCTCACCCAGGCAGGTTCTTTTCCGGTCTTCAGGTCCCCTGCACTGTCATGTTGACTGTGGGATACCAGCTGTGACTCCTTGCGACTTCACAGAGGGCCCCCCACCACACATGTATGAGCTGAACTATGATTTGTAAGTTGTCCTGCAGCCTCCTAGGACCTGTGACATGTCCCAGGAGGCTGCGGATGGTGCCACCATGTAGGTGGTAACCATTAACCTAATATAAATGAACATATTATGTTCGTTTTTACCGCATTTCACCGAAAATAAGACCTACAATGATATTTGGGGAGGGCTGCAATATAAGAATCCTCACCTTCGCTGCCTGTGTGGGCAGGTCGTGATCGAGCCTGCGCAATTTCCCCTGTAGGAAGCTGCTTCCTATGCGGGCATTTGCTAAAAAGGAGGAGCCAGGAACACCAGTGGGGGATACCAGAAGAGGATTGGGGCTGCTCTGCGCAAACCAATGGAACAGAGATTTTAAATATGATATGTTCATTCATTTAAAAAAATCCATTTATATGTGTTTTTTTTTTTTTCAGACCAGAGTGATTCAGATGACTGGAACATGGAAAATGTTTGCAGGGCAGCCTATCGCCACCAACAGGAGATTTGGAGAAGAGAAGGTGGTTCCCTAGATTCTGCGCCACAACACTGCTGAGAATTCTCACCTTTGTTGTCTGTGTGGACAGCTTGGGCAATCTTCAGTCAGTCAGTGTGTGTGTGTGTGTGTGTGTATGTATGTAAGGCTGGGCATTTTGATTGTAAGAGCTTTCAGGGCAGGGACTGATGTGAATGAACAATATGGCTCTAGTATGTGTGTGTATAAGGGTGAAAAAACGAATCGATTAATGGACAACTAATCGATTACTATTTTCATAATCGATTAATTGGTCACTAACATAATGGGGTTAAAAACAAGAAAAAGAAATTAGCCCTTTATAGTACAGAAAGAGCAAATCGCTACTGTAAATATTACTTTCACTGTCCCATAGTAAAAAATGAACCCCTTACAGTAGCGATTATTTGCTTTCTTTGTAATAATTTTAGTTTTTTTTAACCCCATTATGTTACTAAACATCTCAGGCCTGGGTCACACCTCTGTGTTGTTTGGTGCTTTTTGCAGAAACACACTACAGTTCATTTACATGGTTTCCTATGTGACACGTTCACATCCATGATTTTTTCAGCTGCTGTGTATTTTGAAAAGACAAGGACTTTTTTTTTAACGCAAAACGATGCTATTTTGTTTTTTTGGTTCAATACACTTCAATGGAGAAGCTGCAGAAAAGCATGTAATGCGTTTTTGCGGCAATTTGTGTTTTTTAATCTGCCCAACAACAAATTGGCCAAAAAAATATGCAAAAATGCAAATTGCAGCAAAATTACCCTTTTTTTTAAGGTTAGTAATCTATTAATTGAAACAACAATCGACCAACTAATCGATTATGAAAATAATCGTTAGTTGCAGCCCTATGTGTGTATGTATGCATGTGATATTAGAAAAGCGGTATAGTATGGTATTGTATTGTATGTAATATGCATGCAAAAGAGATGGGGCTTTTTGTTTGATAAACTTCTTTTTGCAACTTGGCACTGCATCGCTTTAACTGACAATTGTGCGGTCGTGCGACGTTGCACCCAAACAAAATTGACGTCCTTTTTTCCGCACATATAGAGCTTTCTTTTGATGGTATTTGATCACATCTGCGTTTTTATTTATTTTTTTATTTTTTTTGCACTATAAACAAAAAAGAGCCTCAATTTTGAAAAAAACGCAATCTTTTTTAACTTTTGCTCTAATAAGTACCCCCCCCAAAAAATATTAAAAAAATGATTTTTTTCCTCAGTTTAGGCCTATATGTATTCTTCTACATATTTTTGGTAAAAAAATTACCAATAAGCGTATATTGATTGGTTTGCGCAAAAGCTATAGCCTCTACAAAATGGGGGATAGTTGTACGGCATTTTTAATGATTATTTTTTTTTTACTGGTAATGTCGGCGATCTACGATTTTTATCAGGACTGCAACATTATGGCGGACACGTCGGACAATTTTGACACATTTTTTCGGACCATTTGGCATTTTTACAGCGATCAGTGCTATAAAAATGCATTGATTACTGTAAAAATGTCACTGGCAGTGAATGGGGTTAACCACTAGGGGCAATCAAGGGGTTAATGTGTTCCCTATTGTGTGTTCTAACTGAAGGGGTAGGGGACTGTGTAGGGGAGATGACAGATCACTGTTCATATTCTGTATGAACAGACAATCTGTCTGTTCTCCCCTCAGAGAACCGGGATCTGTGTGTTCTCAAGAGATTGTGGGCGAGCAGGGGGCACGTGCGCCCCTAGTGGCCAAACCTAGAAGTGACGTTTCATAAGAGCGTACAATCCCAGTACTCCTTTCCAGACTTAGGGTATGTAGCACACTCAATCCTGGAGTAGAGAAAAAAAAAGCATGACAAGTGTCAAGCTGCTGCGGTGGCCAGGCCATGTGTACAACCCCAGTACTCCTTTCTAGAATTAGGGTATGTAGCACACTCAATCCTAGATCCAAAGAAAAGAATGACATGCATTTTCTTCCTTAGTTTGCCGTGGTTATATAGCCTGTAGCGTTCACGGATGTACTGTGCAATGGGCTAAAGAGAGCTTGTAGACAGTCCTCCTTTGGGCTACTTCGGGGAAATTTACTTAACGTGGAATTCCAGCTTAAATCTAAATAGCCTCCCCCCCAACATCCATGCAAGAAAGATACTTATTTTCAGGCCAGTCTGGTCCGGTCACGTGAGTTCTTCTGTGCCAGCTAGTGGCAGTGACCAGACCGGAAAATAGGCAAGTATAGCAATCTTTTTTTCAAAGGTTAGTTAGCACAGAGGTTGTCTCTCCAATGGGACACAGATGCCAAGAAAATCTGACAAAGGTCCTAGGCTTCCCTTACTCTATCCACAATGAAAAAGAAATGTTTTTCTTTTTTGTTCTATTTTCAATTGGGGCAGACAGGATCCAGAGTAGTTGTGCATTGTAATCAGTCACCTTCTCAATTTAGCTTGTTTAATGAAGGTTTGAAAATGAAAACTAGAAGCTGAGTGGTTGTTATGCTCAGCGGCTTCAGATTCTGTCTTGTCCATTTTAAGTAAACTCCCCTCAAAATACTACAAAGCTCTTCACTGCTGTCCCGTCGGTGTGTGCACGCTCGACTGTAAAACGGGGAAGAAGGTGTACCCCTTTACGGAGGACAGACAGCAGGACCTGTTCGCCCAAAGTGTGGTTTTCCCGAGGAACTGACAAGCGACAAACCACCGGCTGCCCTAGTGAAGCACTTTACGGACCTGTTCAAAGTGCGGAAAAGCGGTATAGTATGGTATTGTATGGTATGTAATATGCACGCAAAAGATATGGGGCTTTTAGTTTGATAAGCTTCTTAACTGATGCAGCCCCGGAAGATTTTACCCCCTTCCTGACCAGAGCACATTTTGCGATTTGGCACTGCATCGCTTCAACTGACAATTGCGCGGTCATGCGATGTTGCACCCATACAAAATTGACATCCTTTTTTCCAACAAATAGAGCTTTCTTTTGGTGGTATTTGATCACCTCTGCCTATTGTTCTGCACTATAAACAAAAAAGAGCCTCAATTTTGAAAAAAAAACGCAATCTTTTTTAACGTTTTCTATAATAAGTACCCCCCAAAAATATATAAAAAAAAGATTTTTTCCTCAGTTTAGGCCTATATGTATTCTACATATTTTTGTTAAAAAAAATTGTAATAAGCCTACATTGATTGGTTTGCGCAAAAGTTATAGCATCTAGAAAATAGGCGATAGTTTTATGTCATTTTTAATTATTACATTTTTTTTTTAAAAGTAGTGTTGGCGATCTGAGATTTTTATTGTGTTTGCGACATTACGGTGAACACGTTGGACAATTTTGACACATTTTACGGACCATTTGACATTTTTACAGTAATCAGTGCTATAAAAATGCATTGATTACTGTAAAAAAATGTTACTGGCAGTGAAGGGGTTAACCGCTAGGGGGAAATCAAGGGGTTAATGTGTTCCCTATTGTGTGTTCTAACTGAAGGGGGAGGGGACTGTGTAGAACTTGTGTGTTCTCGAGTGATTGTGGGCGAGCAGGAGGCACGTGCGCCCCTAGTTGCCAAATCTAGAAGTGACGTAACATAATGGCAATTCGTGCAGCCGAACCATGTTGCCACAGTACAACTGTGGCAGCTGGTCGGCAACTGGTTAAAGAGGATCTACGGTCATCTTAAAAAAAGAATTAAAAGTCAGCAGCTTCAAATACTGTAGCTGCTGACTTTTAAAAAACAGACATTTACTTGTCCAGGGATCCAGTGCTAGCCTCACCCAGGCAGGTTCTTTTCCGGTCTTTAGGTCCCCTGCACTGTCATGTTGACTGTGGGATACCAGCTGTGACTCCTTGCGACTTCACAGAGGGCCCCCCACCACACATGTATGAGCTGAACTATGATTTGTAAGTTGTCCTGCAGCCTCCTAGGACCTGTGACATGTCCCAGGAGGCTGCAGATGGTGCCACCATGTAGGTGGTAACCATTAACCTAATATAAATGAACATATTATGTTCGTTTATACCGCATTTCACCGAAAATAAGACCTACTATGATATTTGGGGAGGGCTGCAATGTAAGAATCCTCACCTTCGCTGCCTGTGTGGGCAGGTCGTGATCGAGCCTGCGCAATTTCCCCTGTAGGAAGCTGCTTCCTATGCGGGCATTTGCTAAAAAGGAGGAGCTAGGAACACCAGTGGGGGATACCAGAAGAGGATTGGGGCTGCTCTGCGCAAACCAATGGAACAGAGATTTTAAATATGATATGTTCATTCATTTAAAAAAATCCATTTATATGTGTTTTTTTTTTTTTCAGACCAGAGTGATTCAGATGACTGGAACATGGAAAATGTTTGCAGGGCAGCCTATCGCCACCAACAGGAGCTTTGGAGAAGAGAAGGTGGTTCCCTAGATTCTGCGCCACAACACTGCTGAGAATTCTCACCTTTGTTGTCTGTGTGGACAGCTTGGGCAATCTTCAGTCAGTCAGTGTGTGTGTGTGTGTGTGTGTATGTATGTAAGGTTGGGCATTTTGATTGTAAGAGCTTTCAGGGCAGGGACTGATGTGAATGAACAATATGGCTCTAGTATGTGTGTGTATAAGGGTGAAAAAACGAATCGATTAATCGACAACTAATCGATTACTATTTTCATAATAGATTAATTGGTCACTAACCTAATGGGGTTAAAAACAAGAAAAAGAAATTAGCCCTTTATAGTACAGAAAGAGCAAATCGCTACTGTAAATATTACTTTCACTGTCCCATAGTAAAAAATGAACCCCTTACAGTAGCGATTATTTGCTTTCTTTGTAATAATTTTAGTTTTTTTTAACCCCATTATGTTACTAAACATCTCAGGCCTGGGTCACACCTCTGTGTTGTTTGGTGCTTTTTGCAGAAACACACTACAGTTCATTTACATGGTTTCCTATGTGACACGTTCACATCCATGATTTTTTCAGCTGCTGTGTATTTTGAAAAGACAAGGACTTTTTTTTAACGCAAAACGATGCTATTTTGTTTTTTTGGTTCAATACACTTCAATGGAGAAGCTGCAGAAAAGCATGTAATGCGTTTTTGCGGCAATTTGTGTTTTTTAATCTGCCCAACAACAAATTGGGCAAAAAAATATGCAAAAATGCAAATTGCAGCAAAATTACCCTTTTTTTTAAGGTTAGTAATCTATTAATTGAAACAACAATCGACCAACTAATCGATTATGAAAATAATCGTTAGTTCCAGCCCTATGTGTGTATGTATGCATGTGATATTAGAAAAGCGGTATAGTATGGTATTGTATGGTATGTAATATGCATGCAAAAGAGATGGGGCTTTTTGTTTGATAAACTTCTTTTTGCAATTTGGCACTGCATCGCTTTAACTGACAATTGTGCGGTCGTGCGACGTTGCACCCAAACAAAATTGACGTCCTTTTTTCCGCACAAATAGAGCTTTCTTTTGATGGTATTTGATCACATCTGCGTTTTTTTATTTATTTTTTTATTTTTTTTGCACTATAAACAAAAAAGAGCCTCAATTTTGAAAAAAACGCAATCTTTTTTAACTTTTGCTCCAATAAGTACCCCCCCAAAAAATATAAAAAAAATGATTTTTTTCCTCAGTTTAGGCCTATATGTATTCTTCTACATATTTTTGGTAAAAAAATTACCAATAAGCGTATATTGATTGGTTTGCGCAAAAGCTATAGCGTCTACAAAATGGGGGATAGTTGTACGGCATTTTTAATGATTTTTTTTTTTTTACTGGTAATGTCGGCGATCTACGATTTTTATCAGGACTGCAACATTATGGCGGACACGTCGGACAATTTTGACACATTTTTTCGGACCATTTGGCATTTTTACAGCGATCAGTGCTATAAAAATGCATTGATTACTGTAAAAATGTCACTGGCAGTGAATGGGGTTAACCACTAGGGGCAATCAAGGGGTTAATGTGTTCCCTATTGTGTGTCTAACTGAAGGGGTAGGGGACTGTGTAGGGGAGATGACAGATCACTGTTCATATTCTGTATGAACAGACAATCTGTCTGTTCTCCCCTCAGAGAACCGGGATCTGTGTGTTCTCAAGTGATTGTGGGCGAGCAGGGGGCACGTGCGCCCCTAGTGGCCAAACCTAGAAGTGATGTTTCATAAGAGCGTACAATCCCAGTACTCCTTTCCAGACTTAGGGTATGTAGCACACTCAATCCTGGAGTAGAGAGAAAAAAAGCATGACAAGTGTCAAGCTGCTGCGGTGGCCAGGCCATGTGTACAACCCCAGTACTCCTTTCTAGAATTAGGGTATGTAGCACACTCAATCCTAGACCCAAAGAAAAGAATGACATGCATTTTCTTCCTTAGTTTGCCGTGGTTATATAGCCTGTAGCGTTCACGGATGTACTGTGCAATGGGCTAAAGAGAGCTTGTAGACAGTCCTCCTTTGGGCTACTTTGGGGAAATTTACTTAACGTGGAATTCCAGCTTAAATCTAAATAGCCTCCCCCCAACATCCATGCAAGAAAGATACTTATTTTCAGGCCAGTCTGGTCCGGTCACGTGAGTTCTTCTGTGCCAGCTAGTGGCAGTGACCGGACCGGAAAATAGGCAAGTATAGCAATCTTTTTTTCAAAGGTTAGTTAGCACAGAGGTTGTCTCTCCAATGGGACACAGATGCCAAGAAAATCTGACAAAGGTCCTAGGCTTCCCTTACTCTATCCACAATGAAAAAGAAATGTTTTTCTTTTTTGTTCTATTTTCAATTGGGGCAGACAGGACCCAGAGTAGTTGTGCATTGTAATCAGTCACCTTCTCAATTTAGCTTGTTTAATGAAGGTTTGAAAATGAAAACTAGAAGCTGAGTGGTTGTTATGCTCAGCGGCTTCAGATTCTGTCTTGTCCATTTTAAGTAAACTCCCCTCAAAATACTACAAAGCTCTTCACTGCTGTCCCGTCGGTGTGTGCACGCTCGACTGTAAAATGGGGAAGAAGGTGTACCCCTTTACGGAGGACAGACAGCAGGACCTGTTCGCCCAAAGTGTGGTTTTCCCGAGGAACTGACAAGCGACAAACCACCGGCTGCCCTAGTGAAGCACTTTACGGACCTGTTCAAAGTGCGGAAAAGCGGTATAGTATGGTATTGTATGGTATGTAATATGCACGCAAAAGATATGGGGCTTTTAGTTTGATAAGCTTCTTAACTGATGCAGCCCCGGAAGATTTTACCCCCTTCCTGACCAGAGCACTTTTTGCGATTTGGCACTGCATCGCTTCAACTGACAATTGCGCGGTCATGCGATGTTGCACCCATACAAAATTGACATCCTTTTTTCCAACAAATAGAGCTTTCTTTTGGTGGTATTTGATCACCTCTGCCTATTGTTCTGCACTATAAACAAAAAAGAGCCTCAATTTTGAAAAAAAACGCAATCTTTTTTAACGTTTTCTATAATAAGTACCCCCCAAAAATATATAAAAAAAAGATTTTTTCCTCAGTTTAGGCCTATATGTATTCTACATATTTTTGTTAAAAAAAATTGTAATAAGCCTACATTGATTGGTTTGCGCAAAAGTTATAGCATCTAGAAAATAGGCGATAGTTTTATGTCATTTTTAATTATTACATTTTTTTTTTTAAAAGTAGTGTTGGCGATCTGAGATTTTTATTGTGTTTGCGACATTACGGTGGACACGTTGGACAATTTTGACACATTTTACGGACCATTTGACATTTTTACAGTAATCAGTGCTATAAAAATGCATTGATTACTGTAAAAAAATGTTACTGGCAGTGAAGGGATTAACCGCTAGGGGGAAATCAAGGGGTTAATGTGTTCCCTATTGTGTGTTCTAACTGAAGGGGGAGGGGACTGTGTAGAACTTGTGTGTTCTCGAGTGATTGTGGGCGAGCAGGAGGCATGTGCGCCCCTAGTGGCCAAATCTAGAAGCGACGTAACATAATGGCAATTCGTGCAGCCGAACCATGTTGCCACAGTACAACTGTGGCAGCTGGTCGGCAACTGGTTAAAGAGGATCTACGGTCATCTTAAAAAAAGAATTAAAAGTCAGCAGCTTCAAATACTGTAGCTGCTGACTTTTAAAAAACAGACATTTACTTGTCCAGGGATCCAGTCCTAGCCTCACCCAGGCAGGTTCTTTTCCGGTCTTCAGGTCCCCTGCACTGTCATGTTGACTGTGGGATACCAGCTGTGACTCCTTGCGACTTCACAGAGGGCCCCCCACCACACATGTATGAGCTGAACTATGATTTGTAAGTTGTCCTGCAGCCTCCTAGGACCTGTGACATGTCCCAGGAGGCTGCGGATGGTGCCACCATGTAGGTGGTAACCATTAACCTAATATAAATGAACATATTATGTTCGTTTATACCGCATTTCACCGAAAATAAGACCTACAATGATATTTGGGGAGGGCTGCAATATAAGAATCCTCACCTTCGCTGCCTGTGTGGGCAGGTCGTGATCGAGCCTGCGCAATTTCCCCTGTAGGAAGCTGCTTCCTATGCGGGCATTTGCTAAAAAGGAGGAGCCAGGAACACCAGTGGGGGATACCAGAAGAGGATTGGGGCTGCTCTGCGCAAACCAATGGAACAGAGATTTTAAATATGATATGTTCATTCATTTAAAAAAATCCATTTATATGTGTTTTTTTTTTCAGACCAGAGTGATTCAGATGACTGGAACATGGAAAATGTTTGCAGGGCAGCCTATCGCCACCAACAGGAGCTTTGGAGAAGAGAAGGTGGTTCCCTAGATTCTGCGCCACAACACTGCTGAGAATTCTCACCTTTGTTGTCTGTGTGGACAGCTTGGGCAATCTTCAGTCAGTCAGTGTGTGTGTGTGTGTGTGTATGTATGTAAGGCTGGGCATTTTGATTGTAAGAGCTTTCAGGGCAGGGACTGATGTGAATGAACAATATGGCTCTAGTATGTGTGTGTATAAGGGTGAAAAAACGAATCGATTAATGGACAACTAATCGATTACTATTTTCATAATCGATTAATGGGTCACTAACATAATGGGGTTAAAAACAAGAAAAAGAAATTAGCCCTTTATAGTACAGAAAGAGCAAATCGCTACTGTAAATATTACTTTCACTGTCCCATAGTAAAAAATGAACCCCTTACAGTAGCGATTATTTGCTTTCTTTGTAATAATTTTAGTTTTTTTTAACCCCATTATGTTACTAAACATCTCAGGCCTGGGTCACACCTCTGTGTTGTTTGGTGCTTTTTGCAGAAACACACTACAGTTCATTTACATGGTTTCCTATGTGACACGTTCACATCCATGATTTTTTCAGCTGCTGTGTATTTTGAAAAGACAAGGACTTTTTTTTTAACGCAAAACGATGCTATTTTGTTTTTTTGGTTCAATACACTTCAATGGAGAAGCTGCAGAAAAGCATGTAATGCGTTTTTGCGGCAATTTGTGTTTTTTAATCTGCCCAACAACAAATTGGCCAAAAAAATATGCAAAAATGCAAATTGCAGCAAAATTACCCTTTTTTTTAAGGTTAGTAATCTATTAATTGAAACAACAATCGACCAACTAATCGATTATGAAAATAATCGTTAGTTGCAGCCCTATGTGTGTATGTATGCATGTGATATTAGAAAAGCGGTATAGTATGGTATTGTATGGTATGTAATATGCATGCAAAAGAGATGGGGCTTTTTGTTTGATAAACTTCTTTTTGCAATTTGGCACTGCATCGCTTTAACTGACAATTGTGCGGTCGTGCGACGTTGCACCCAAACAAAATTGACGTCCTTTTTTCCGCACATATAGAGCTTTCTTTTGATGGTATTTGATCACATCTGCGTTTTTTATTTATTTTTTTATTTTTTTTGCACTATAAACAAAAAAGAGCCTCAATTTTGAAAAAAACGCAATCTTTTTTAACTTTTGCTCTAATAAGTACCCCCCCAAAAAATATTAAAAAAATGATTTTTTTCCTCAGTTTAGGCCTATATGTATTCTTCTACATATTTTTGGTAAAAAAATTACCAATAAGCGTATATTGATTGGTTTGCGCAAAAGCTATAGCCTCTACAAAATGGGGGATAGTTGTACGGCATTTTTAATGATTATTTTTTTTTTACTGGTAATGTCGGCGATCTACGATTTTTATCAGGACTGCAACATTATGGCGGACACGTCGGACAATTTTGACACATTTTTTCGGACCATTTGGCATTTTTACAGCGATCAGTGCTATAAAAATGCATTGATTACTGTAAAAATGTCACTGGCAGTGAATGGGGTTAACCACTAGGGGCAATCAAGGGGTTAATGTGTTCCCTATTGTGTGTTCTAACTGAAGGGGTAGGGGACTGTGTAGGGGAGATGACAGATCACTGTTCATATTCTGTATGAACAGACAATCTGTCTGTTCTCCCCTCAGAGAACCGGGATCTGTGTGTTCTCAAGTGATTGTGGGCGAGCAGGGGGCACGTGCGCCCCTAGTGGCCAAACCTAGAAGTGACGTTTCATAAGAGCGTACAATCCCAGTACTCCTTTCCAGACTTAGGGTATGTAGCACACTCAATCCTGGAGTAGAGAAAAAAAAAGCATGACAAGTGTCAAGCTGCTGCGGTGGCCAGGCCATGTGTACAACCCCAGTACTCCTTTCTAGAATTAGGGTATGTAGCACACTCAATCCTAGATCCAAAGAAAAGAATGACATGCATTTTCTTCCTTAGTTTGCCGTGGTTATATAGCCTGTAGCGTTCACGGATGTACTGTGCAATGGGCTAAAGAGAGCTTGTAGACAGTCCTCCTTTGGGCTACTTTGGGGAAATTTACTTAACGTGGAATTCCAGCTTAAATCTAAATAGCCTCCCCCCCAACATCCATGCAAGAAAGATACTTATTTTCAGGCCAGTCTGGTCCGGTCACGTGAGTTCTTCTGTGCCAGCTAGTGGCAGTGACCAGACCGGAAAATAGGCAAGTATAGCAATCTTTTTTTTCAAAGGTTAGTTAGCACAGAGGTTGTCTCTCCAATGGGACACAGATGCCAAGAAAATCTGACAAAGGTCCTAGGCTTCCCTTACTCTATCCACAATGAAAAAGAAATGTTTTTCTTTTTTGTTCTATTTTCAATTGGGGCAGACAGGACCCAGAGTAGTTGTGCATTGTAATCAGTCACCTTCTCAATTTAGCTTGTTTAATGAAGGTTTGAAAATGAAAACTAGAAGCTGAGTGGTTGTTATGCTCAGCGGCTTCAGATTCTGTCTTGTCCATTTTAAGTAAACTCCCCTCAAAATACTACAAAGCTCTTCACTGCTGTCCCGTCGGTGTGTGCACGCTCGACTGTAAAACGGGGAAGAAGGTGTACCCCTTTACGGAGGACAGACAGCAGGACCTGTTCGCCCAAAGTGTGGTTTTCCCGAGGAACTGACAAGCGGCAAACCACCGGCTGCCCTAGTGAAGCACTTTACGGACCTGTTCAAAGTGCGGAAAAGCGGTATAGTATGGTATTGTATGGTATGTAATATGCACGCAAAAGATATGGGGCTTTTAGTTTGATAAGCTTCTTAACTGATGCAGCCCCGGAAGATTTTACCCCCTTCCTGACCAGAGCACTTTTTGCGATTTGGCACTGCATCGCTTCAACTGACAATTGCGCGGTCATGCGATGTTGCACCCATACAAAATTGAAATCCTTTTTTCCAACAAATAGAGCTTTCTTTTGGTGGTATTTGATCACCTCTGCCTATTGTTCTGCACTATAAACAAAAAAGAGCCTCAATTTTGAAAAAAAACGCAATCTTTTTTAACGTTTTCTATAATAAGTACCCCCCAAAAATATATAAAAAAAAGATTTTTTCCTCAGTTTAGGCCTATATGTATTCTACATATTTTTGTTAAAAAAAATTGTAATAAGCCTACATTGATTGGTTTGCGCAAAAGTTATAGCATCTAAAAAATAGGCGATAGTTTTATGTCATTTTTAATTATTACATTTTTTTTTTAAAAGTAGTGTTGGCGATCTGAGATTTTTATTGTGTTTGCGACATTACGGTGGACACGTTGGACAATTTTGACACATTTTACGGACCATTTGACATTTTTACAGTAATCAGTGCTATAAAAATGCATTGATTACTGTAAAAAAATGTTACTGGCAGTGAAGGGGTTAACCGCTAGGGGGAAATCAAGGGGTTAATGTGTTCCCTATTGTGTGTTCTAACTGAAGGGGGAGGGGACTGTGTAGAACTTGTGTGTTCTCGAGTGATTGTGGGCGAGCAGGAGGCATGTGCGCCCCTAGTGGCCAAATCTAGAAGCGACGTAACATAATGGCAATTCGTGCAGCCGAACCATGTTGCCACAGTACAACTGTGGCAGCTGGTCGGCAACTGGTTAAAGAGGATCTACGGTCATCTTAAAAAAAGAATTAAAAGTCAGCAGCTTCAAATACTGTAGCTGCTGACTTTTAAAAAACAGACATTTACTTGTCCAGGGATCCAGTGCTAGCCTCACCCAGGCAGGTTCTTTTCCGGTCTTCAGGTCCCCTGCACTGTCATGTTGACTGTGGGATACCAGCTGTGACTCCTTGCGACTTCACAGAGGGCCCCCCACCACACATGTATGAGCTGAACTATGATTTGTAAGTTGTCCTGCAGCCTCCTAGGACCTGTGACATGTCCCAGGAGGCTGCGGATGGTGCCACCATGTAGGTGGTAACCATTAACCTAATATAAATGAACATATTATGTTCGTTTATACCGCATTTCACCGAAAATAAGACCTACAATGATATTTGGGGAGGGCTGCAATATAAGAATCCTCACCTTCGCTGCCTGTGTGGGCAGGTCGTGATCGAGCCTGCGCAATTTCCCCTGTAGGAAGCTGCTTCCTATGCGGGCATTTGCTAAAAAGGAGGAGCCAGGAACACCAGTGGGGGATACCAGAAGAGGATTGGGGCTGCTCTGCGCAAACCAATGGAACAGAGATTTTAAATATGATATGTTCATTCATTTAAAAAAATCCATTTATATGTGTTTTTTTTTTTTCAGACCAGAGTGATTCAGATGACTGGAACATGGAAAATGTTTGCAGGGCAGCCTATCGCCACCAACAGGAGCTTTGGAGAAGAGAAGGTGGTTCCCTAGATTCTGCGCCACAACACTGCTGAGAATTCTCACCTTTGTTGTCTGTGTGGACAGCTTGGGCAATCTTCAGTCAGTCAGTGTGTGTGTGTGTGTGTGTGTGTGTATGTATGTAAGGCTGGGCATTTTGATTGTAAGAGCTTTCAGGGCAGGGACTGATGTGAATGAACAATATGGCTCTAGTATGTGTGTGTATAAGGGTGAAAAAACGAATCGATTAATGGACAACTAATCGATTACTATTTTCATAATCGATTAATTGGTCACTAACATAATGGGGTTAAAAACAAGAAAAAGAAATTAGCCCTTTATAGTACAGAAAGAGCAAATCGCTACTGTAAATATTACTTTCACTGTCCCATAGTAAAAAATGAACCCCTTACAGTAGCGATTATTTGCTTTCTTTGTAATAATTTTAGTTTTTTTTAACCCCATTATGTTACTAAACATCTCAGGCCTGGGTCACACCTCTGTGTTGTTTGGTGCTTTTTGCAGAAACACACTACAGTTCATTTACATGGTTTCCTATGTGACACGTTCACATCCATGATTTTTTCAGCTGCTGTGTATTTTGAAAAGACAAGGACTTTTTTTTTAACGCAAAACGATGCTATTTTGTTTTTTTGGTTCAATACACTTCAATGGAGAAGCTGCAGAAAAGCATGTAATGCGTTTTTGCGGCAATTTGTGTTTTTTAATCTGCCCAACAACAAATTGGCCCAAAAAATATGCAAAAATGCAAATTGCAGCAAAATTACCCTTTTTTTTAAGGTTAGTAATCTATTAATTGAAACAACAATCGACCAACTAATCGATTATGAAAATAATCGTTAGTTGCAGCCCTATGTGTGTATGTATGCATGTGATATTAGAAAAGCGGTATAGTATGGTATTGTATGGTATGTAATATGCATGCAAAAGAGATGGGGCTTTTTGTTTGATAAACTTCTTTTTGCAATTTGGCACTGCATCGCTTTAACTGACAATTGTGCGGTCGTGCGACGTTGCACCCAAACAAAATTGACGTCCTTTTTTCCGCACATATAGAGCTTTCTTTTGATGGTATTTGATCACATCTGCGTTTTTTATTTTTTTTTTTATTTTTTTTGCACTATAAACAAAAAAGAGCCTCAATTTTGAAAAAAACGCAATCTTTTTTAACTTTTGCTCTAATAAGTACCCCCCCAAAAAATATTAAAAAATGATTTTTTTCCTCAGTTTAGGCCTATATGTATTCTTCTACATATTTTTGGTAAAAAAATTACCAATAAGCGTATATTGATTGGTTTGCGCAAAAGCTATAGCCTCTACAAAATGGGGGATAGTTGTACGGCATTTTTAATGATTATTTTTTTTTTACTGGTAATGTCGGCGATCTACGATTTTTATCAGGACTGCAACATTATGGCGGACACGTCGGACAATTTTGACACATTTTTTCGGACCATTTGGCATTTTTACAGCGATCAGTGCTATAAAAATGCATTGATTACTGTAAAAATGTCACTGGCAGTGAATGGGGTTAACCACTAGGGGCAATCAAGGGGTTAATGTGTTCCCTATTGTGTGTTCTAACTGAAGGGGTAGGGGACTGTGTAGGGGAGATGACAGATCACTGTTCATATTCTGTATGAACAGACAATCTGTCTGTTCTCCCCTCAGAGAACCGGGATCTGTGTGTTCTCAAGTGATTGTGGGCGAGCAGGGGGCACGTGCGCCCCTAGTGGCCAAACCTAGAAGTGACGTTTCATAAGAGCGTACAATCCCAGTACTCCTTTCCAGACTTAGGGTATGTAGCACACTCAATCCTGGAGTAGAGAAAAAAAAAGCATGACAAGTGTCAAGCTGCTGCGGTGGCCAGGCCATGTGTACAACCCCAGTACTCCTTTCTAGAATTAGGGTATGTAGCACACTCAATCCTAGATCCAAAGAAAAGAATGACATGCATTTTCTTCCTTAGTTTGCCGTGGTTATATAGCCTGTAGCATTCACGGATGTACTGTGCAATGGGCTAAAGAGAGCTTGTAGACAGTCCTCCTTTGGGCTACTTTGGGGAAATTTACTTAACGTGGAATTCCAGCTTAAATCTAAATAGCCTCCCCCCCAACATCCATGCAAGAAAGATACTTATTTTCAGGCCAGTCTGGTCCGGTCACGTGAGTTCTTCTGTGCCAGCTAGTGGCAGTGACCAGACCGGAAAATAGGCAAGTATAGCAATCTTTTTTTCAAAGGTTAGTTAGCACAGAGGTTGTCTCTCCAATGGGACACAGATGCCAAGAAAATCTGACAAAGGTCCTAGGCTTCCCTTACTCTATCCACAATGAAAAAGAAATGTTTTTCTTTTTTGTTCTATTTTCAATTGGGGCAGACAGGACCCAGAGTAGTTGTGCATTGTAATCAGTCACCTTCTCAATTTAGCTTGTTTAATGAAGGTTTGAAAATGAAAACTAGAAGCTGAGTGGTTGTTATGCTCAGCGGCTTCAGATTCTGTCTTGTCCATTTTAAGTAAACTCCCCTCAAAATACTACAAAGCTCTTCACTGCTGTCCCGTCGGTGTGTGCACGCTCGACTGTAAAACGGGGAAGAAGGTGTACCCCTTTACGGAGGACAGACAGCAGGACCTGTTCGCCCAAAGTGTGGTTTTCCCGAGGAACTGACAAGCGGCAAACCACCGGCTGCCCTAGTGAAGCACTTTACGGACCTGTTCAAAGTGCGGAAAAGCGGTATAGTATGGTATTGTATGGTATGTAATATGCACGCAAAAGATATGGGGCTTTTAGTTTGATAAGCTTCTTAACTGATGCAGCCCCGGAAGATTTTACCCCCTTCCTGACCAGAGCACTTTTTGCGATTTGGCACTGCATCGCTTCAACTGACAATTGCGCGGTCATGCGATGTTGCACCC
Source organism: Lithobates pipiens (assembly GCF_037356315.1). Taxonomy (NCBI): domain Eukaryota; kingdom Metazoa; phylum Chordata; class Amphibia; order Anura; family Ranidae; genus Lithobates; species Lithobates pipiens. The sequence goes on along the minus strand of NW_027507784.1, from coordinate 268,262,434 downwards.
ATACAAAATTGACATCCTTTTTTCCAACAAATAGAGCTTTTTTTTGGTGGTATTTGATCACCTCTGCCTATTGTTCTGCACTATAAACAAAAAAGAGCCTCAATTTTGAAAAAAAACGCAATCTTTTTTAACGTTTTCTATAATAAGTACCCCCCAAAAATATATAAAAAAAAGATTTTTTCCTCAGTTTAGGCCTATATGTATTCTACATATTTTTGTTAAAAAAAATTGTAATAAGCCTACATTGATTGGTTTGCACAAAAGTTATAGCATCTAGAAAATAGGCGATAGTTTTATGTCATTTTTAATTATTACATTTTTTTTTTAAAAGTAGTGTTGGCGATCTGAGATTTTTATTGTGTTTGCGACATTACGGTGGACACGTTGGACAATTTTGACACATTTTACGGACCATTTGACATTTTTACAGTAATCAGTGCTATAAAAATGCATTGATTACTGTAAAAAAATGTTACTGGCAGTGAAGGGGTTAACCGCTAGGGGGAAATCAAGGGGTTAATGTGTTCCCTATTGTGTGTTCTAACTGAAGGGGGAGGGGACTGTGTAGAACTTGTGTGTTCTCGAGTGATTGTGGGCGAGCAGGAGGCATGTGCGCCCCTAGTGGCCAAATCTAGAAGCGACGTAACATAATGGCAATTCGTGCAGCCGAACCATGTTGCCACAGTACAACTGTGGCAGCTGGTCGGCAACTGGTTAAAGAGGATCTACGGTCATCTTAAAAAAAGAATTAAAAGTCAGCAGCTTCAAATACTGTAGCTGCTGACTTTTAAAAAACAGACATTTACTTGTCCAGGGATCCAGTGCTAGCCTCACCCAGGCAGGTTCTTTTCCGGTCTTCAGGTCCCCTGCACTGTCATGTTGACTGTGGGATACCAGCTGTGACTCCTTGCGACTTCACAGAGGGCCCCCCACCACACATGTATGAGCTGAACTATGATTTGTAAGTTGTCCTGCAGCCTCCTAGGACCTGTGACATGTCCCAGGAGGCTGCGGATGGTGCCACCATGTAGGTGGTAACCATTAACCTAATATAAATGAACATATTATGTTCGTTTATACCGCATTTCACCGAAAATAAGACCTACAATGATATTTGGGGAGGGCTGCAATATAAGAATCCTCACCTTCGCTGCCTGTGTGGGCAGGTCGTGATCGAGCCTGCGCAATTTCCCCTGTAGGAAGCTGCTTCCTATGCGGGCATTTGCTAAAAAGGAGGAGCCAGGAACACCAGTGGGGGATACCAGAAGAGGATTGGGGCTGCTCTGCGCAAACCAATGGAACAGAGATTTTAAATATGATATGTTCATTCATTTAAAAAAATCCATTTATATGTGTTTTTTTTTTTTCAGACCAGAGTGATTCAGATGACTGGAACATGGAAAATGTTTGCAGGGCAGCCTATCGCCACCAACAGGAGCTTTGGAGAAGAGAAGGTGGTTCCCTAGATTCTGCGCCACAACACTGCTGAGAATTCTCACCTTTGTTGTCTGTGTGGACAGCTTGGGCAATCTTCAGTCAGTCAGTGCGTGTGTGTGTGTGTGTGTGTGTATGTATGTAAGGCTGGGCATTTTGATTGTAAGAGCTTTCAGGGCAGGGACTGATGTGAATGAACAATATGGCTCTAGTATGTGTGTGTATAAGGGTGAAAAAACGAATCGATTCATGGACAACTAATCGATTACTATTTTCATAATCGATTAATTGGTCACTAACATAATGGGGTTAAAAACAAGAAAAAGAAATTAGCCCTTTATAGTACAGAAAGAGCAAATCGCTACTGTAAATATTACTTTCACTGTCCCATAGTAAAAAATGAACCCCTTACAGTAGCGATTATTTGCTTTCTTTGTAATAATTTTAGTTTTTTTTAACCCCATTATGTTACTAAACATCTCAGGCCTGGGTCACACCTCTGTGTTGTTTGGTGCTTTTTGCAGAAACACACTACAGTTCATTTACATGGTTTCCTATGTGACACGTTCACATCCATGATTTTTTCAGCTGCTGTGTATTTTGAAAAGACAAGGACTTTTTTTTTAACGCAAAACGATGCTATTTTGTTTTTTTGGTTCAATACACTTCAATGGAGAAGCTGCAGAAAAGCATGTAATGCGTTTTTGCGGCAATTTGTGTTTTTTAATCTGCCCAACAACAAATTGGCCCAAAAAATATGCAAAAATGCAAATTGCAGCAAAATTACCCTTTTTTTTTAAGGTTAGTAATCTATTAATTGAAACAACAATCGACCAACTAATCGATTATGAAAATAATCGTTAGTTGCAGCCCTATGTGTGTATGTATGCATGTGATATTAGAAAAGCGGTATAGTATGGTATTGTATGGTATGTAATATGCATGCAAAAGAGATGGGGCTTTTTGTTTGATAAACTTCTTTTTGCAATTTGGCACTGCATCGCTTTAACTGACAATTGTGCGGTCGTGCGACGTTGCACCCAAACAAAATTGACGTCCTTTTTTCCGCACATATAGAGCTTTCTTTTGATGGTATTTGATCACATCTGCGTTTTTTATTTATTTTTTTATTTTTTTTGCACTATAAACAAAAAAGAGCCTCAATTTTGAAAAAAACGCAATCTTTTTTAACTTTTGCTCTAATAAGTACCCCCCCAAAAAATATTAAAAAAATGATTTTTTTCCTCAGTTTAGGCCTATATGTATTCTTCTACATATTTTTGGTAAAAAAATTACCAATAAGCGTATATTGATTGGTTTGCGCAAAAGCTATAGCCTCTACAAAATGGGGGATAGTTGTACGGCATTTTTAATGATTATTTTTTTTTTACTGGTAATGTCGGCGATCTACGATTTTTATCAGGACTGCAACATTATGGCGGACACGTCGGACAATTTTGACACATTTTTTCGGACCATTTGGCATTTTTACAGCGATCAGTGCTATAAAAATGCATTGATTACTGTAAAAATGTCACTGGCAGTGAATGGGGTTAACCACTAGGGGCAATCAAGGGGTTAATGTGTTCCCTATTGTGTGTTCTAACTGAAGGGGTAGGGGACTGTGTAGGGGAGATGACAGATCACTGTTCATATTCTGTATGAACAGACAATCTGTCTGTTCTCCCCTCAGAGAACCGGGATCTGTGTGTTCTCAAGTGATTGTGGGCGAGCAGGGGGCACGTGCGCCCCTAGTGGCCAAACCTAGAAGTGACGTTTCATAAGAGCGTACAATCCCAGTACTCCTTTCCAGACTTAGGGTATGTAGCACACTCAATCCTGGAGTAGAGAAAAAAAAAGCATGACAAGTGTCAAGCTGCTGCGGTGGCCAGGCCATGTGTACAACCCCAGTACTCCTTTCTAGAATTAGGGTATGTAGCACACTCAATCCTAGATCCAAAGAAAAGAATGACATGCATTTTCTTCCTTAGTTTGCCGTGGTTATATAGCCTGTAGCGTTCACGGATGTACTGTGCAATGGGCTAAAGAGAGCTTGTAGACAGTCCTCCTTTGGGCTACTTTGGGGAAATTTACTTAACGTGGAATTCCAGCTTAAATCTAAATAGCCTCCCCCCCAACATCCATGCAAGAAAGATACTTATTTTCAGGCCAGTCTGGTCCGGTCACGTGAGTTCTTCTGTGCCAGCTAGTGGCAGTGACCAGACCGGAAAATAGGCAAGTATAGCAATCTTTTTTTCAAAGGTTAGTTAGCACAGAGGTTGTCTCTCCAATGGGACACAGATGCCAAGAAAATCTGACAAAGGTCCTAGGCTTCCCTTACTCTATCCACAATGAAAAAGAAATGTTTTTCTTTTTTGTTCTATTTTCAATTGGGGCAGACAGGACCCAGAGTAGTTGTGCATTGTAATCAGTCACCTTCTCAATTTAGCTTGTTTAATGAAGGTTTGAAAATGAAAACTAGAAGCTGAGTGGTTGTTATGCTCAGCGGCTTCAGATTCTGTCTTGTCCATTTTAAGTAAACTCCCCTCAAAATACTACAAAGCTCTTCACTGCTGTCCCGTCGGTGTGTGCACGCTCGACTGTAAAACGGGGAAGAAGGTGTACCCCTTTACGGAGGACAGACAGCAGGACCTGTTCGCCCAAAGTGTGGTTTTCCCGAGGAACTGACAAGCGACAAACCACCGGCTGCCCTAGTGAAGCACTTTACGGACCTGTTCAAAGTGCGGAAAAGCGGTATAGTATGGTATTGTATGGTATGTAATATGCACGCAAAAGATATGGGGCTTTTAGTTTGATAAGCTTCTTAACTGATGCAGCCCCGGAAGATTTTACCCCCTTCCTGACCAGAGCACTTTTTGCGATTTGGCACTGCATCGCTTCAACTGACAATTGCGCGGTCATGCGATGTTGCACCCATACGAAATTGACATCCTTTTTTCCAACAAATCGAGCTTTCTTTTGGTGGTATTTGATCACCTCTGCCTATTGTTCTGCACTATAAACAAAAAAGAGCCTCAATTTTGAAAAAAAACGCAATCTTTTTTAACGTTTTCTATAATAAGTACCCCCCAAAAATATATATAAAAAAAGATTTTTTCCTCAGTTTAGGCCTATATGTATTCTACATATTTTTGTTAAAAAAAATTGTAATAAGCCTACATTGATTGGTTTGCGCAAAAGTTATAGCATCTAGAAAATAGGCGATAGTTTTATGTCATTTTTAATTATTAAATTTTTTTTTTTAAAGTAGTGTTGGCGATCTGAGATTTTTATTGTGTTTGCGACATTACGGTGGACACGTTGGACAATTTTGATACATTTTACGGACCATTTGACATTTTTACAGTAATCAGTGCTATAAAAATGCATTGATTACTGTAAAAAAATGTTACTGGCAGTGAAGGGGTTAACCGCTAGGGGGAAATCAAGGGGTTAATGTGTTCCCTATTGTGTGTTCTAACTGAAGGGGGAGGGGACTGTGTAGAACTTGTGTGTTCTCGAGTGATTGTGGGCGAGCAGGAGGCATGTGCGCCCCTAGTGGCCAAATCTAGAAGCGACGTAACATAATGGCAATTCGTGCAGCCGAACCATGTTGCCACAGTACAACTGTGGCAGCTGGTCGGCAACTGGTTAAAGAGGATCTACGGTCATCTTAAAAAAAGAATTAAAAGTCAGCAGCTTCAAATACTGTAGCTGCTGACTTTTAAAAAACAGACATTTACTTGTCCAGGGATCCAGTGCTAGCCTCACCCAGGCAGGTTCTTTTCCGGTCTTCAGGTCCCCTGCACTGTCATGTTGACTGTGGGATACCAGCTGTGACTCCTTGCGACTTCACAGAGGGCCCCCCACCACACATGTATGAGCTGAACTATGATTTGTAAGTTGTCCTGCAGCCTCCTAGGACCTGTGACATGTCCCAGGAGGCTGCGGATGGTGCCACCATGTAGGTGGTAACCATTAACCTAATATAAATGAACATATTATGTTCGTTTATACCGCATTTCACCGAAAATAAGACCTACAATGATATTTGGGGAGGGCTGCAATATAAGAATCCTCACCTTCGCTGCCTGTGTGGGCAGGTCGTGATCGAGCCTGCGCAATTTCCCCTGTAGGAAGCTGCTTCCTATGCGGGCATTTGCTAAAAAGGAGGAGCCAGGAACACCAGTGGGGGATACCAGAAGAGGATTGGGGCTGCTCTGCGCAAACCAATGGAACAGAGATTTTAAATATGATATGTTCATTCATTTAAAAAAATCCATTTATATGTGTTTTTTTTTTTTTCAGACCAGAGTGATTCAGATGACTGGAACATGGAAAATGTTTGCAGGGCAGCCTATCGCCACCAACAGGAGCTTTGGAGAAGAGAAGTTGGTTCCCTAGATTCTGCGCCACAACACTGCTGAGAATTCTCACCTTTGTTGTCTGTGTGGACAGCTTGGGCAATCTTCAGTCAGTCAGTGTGTGTGTGTGTGTGTAGGTATGTAAGGTTGGGCATTTTGATTGTAAGAGCTTTCAGGGCAGGGACTGATGTGAATGAACAATATGACTCTAGTATGTGTGTGTATGTATGCATGTGATATTAGACCTTTAGATTGTAAGCTCTTTAAGGGCAGAGACTGATGACAAAACATAGTATGGTCCTATCCTTGTGTGAATGTATGTGAGGTAGGTCCTTTGCATTGATTGTATGTGTGTGTGTGTGTGTGTGTGTGTGTGTGTGTTTGTTTAAGCCCGCCACCTACTAGTAAATGTTCAAAGGAACATTTGAACAATTATTTATATTAACATTCATACAAAAATTCTCAGTATGTTCGATGACTGGATGAAAGCTGTTTGAAAGTACTTCAAATTATCGCTTGCTTTTAACATTGAATTTTCAAATGAATAGACTTTCCTGATCGATAACTACATACACTGTTATAAATTTGTTAGTTTGAGAGAAAATGTCCATCTTGTTCCCTTGAATTTTCTCCTCACTGCATTTCAAAACAAAGGTCGCATTGACCCCACTAAGAATTAGGAAATCAAAGGAATGTTCTTGAGATGAAATGTTAGAAACAAAATTTTACTACTATATGAGCAGATGTATTTCCTTCCTTCGTTTGCTGTGGTTATATAGCCTGTAGCATTCACGGATGTACTGTGCAATGGGCTAAAGAGAGCTTGTAGACAGTCCTACTTTGGGGAAATTTACTTAACGTGGAATTCCAGCTTAAACCTAAATAGCCTCCCCCCCAACATCCATGCAAGAAAGATACTTATTTTCAGGCCAGTCTGGTCCGGTCACGTGAGTTCTTCTGTGCCAGCTAGTGGCAGTGACTGGACCGGAAAATAGGCAAGTATAGCAATCTTTTTTTCAAAGGTTAGTTAGCACAGAGGTTGTCTCTCCAATGGGACACAGATGCCAAGAAAACCTGACAAAGGTCCTAGGCTTCCCTTACTCTATCCACAATGAAAAAGAAATGTTTTTCATTTTTGTTCTATTTTCAATTGGGGCAGACAGGACCCAGAGTAGTTGTGCATTGTAATCAGTCACCTTCTCAATTTAGCTTGTTTCATGAAGGTTTGAAAATGAAAACTAGAAGCTGAGTGGTTGTTATGCTCAGCGGCTCCAGATTCTGTCTTGTCCATTTTAAAGCGGAGGTCCACCCTAAAGTGGACCTTCCGCTCATCGGAACCCTCCCCCCCTCCGGCGCCACAATTGCCACCTTTCAAGGGGGAGGGGGGTGCAGATACCTGTACAGTACAGTTATCTGCACCCACTTCCGGGATAGCTCTCTGCGAAAAGGGGCGTAGATTACGCCCCTTTCCGCAAGTGCCCGCCCCTTTCCGCAAGTGCCCCGCTGCCTCCTGGGAAACACACAGATCCCAGAGGCAGCGGGGACCGCCCTTATTGCGCAGCGCGACTCGCGCATGCGCAGTAGGGAACCGGGAAATGGAGCCGAAAGGCTCCATTTCCTGATTCCCATACCCAAGATGGCGGCGGCAGCACCCGAGAGACGATCTAGAGATCGGCTTCGGGTGCCGACATCGCGGGCGCGCTGGACAGGTAAGTGTCACTATTTTAAAAGTCAGCAGCTGCAGTATTTGTAGCTGCTGGCTTTTAAAAAAAATAAAAAACGCGGAGTCCCGGCGGACTCCCGCTTTAAGTAAACTCCCCTCAAAATACTACAAAGCTCTTCACTGCTGTCCCGTCTGTGTGTGCACGCTCGACTGTAAAACGGGGAAGAAGGTGTACCCCTTTACGGAGGACAGACAGCAGGACCTGTTCGCCCAAAGTGTGGTTTTCCCGAGGAACAGACAAGCAACAAACCACCGGCTGCCCTAGTGAAGCATTTTACGGACCTGTTCAAAGTGCGGAAAAGCGGTATAGTATGGTATTGTATGGTATGTAATATGCACGCAAAAGAGATGGGGCTTTTAGTTTCATAAGCTTCTTAACTGATGCAGCCCCGGAAGATTTTACCCCCTTCCTGACCAGAGCACTTTTTGCGATTTGGCACTGCATCGCTTCAACTGATAATAGCGCGGTCATGCGATGTTGCACCCATACAAAATTGATGTCCTTTTTTCCAACAAATAGTGCTTTCTTTTGGTGGTATTTGATCACCTCTGCCTATTTTTCTGCACTATAAACAAAAAAGAGCCTCTATTTTGAAAAAAAACGCAATCTTTTTTAACGTTTTCTATAATAAGTACCCCCCAAAAATATATAAAAAAAAGTTTTTTTCCTCAGTTTAGGCCTATATGTATTCTTCTACATATTTTTGTTAAAAAAAATTGTAATAAGCCTACATTGATTGGTTTGCGCAAAAGTTATAGCATCTAGAAAATAGGCGATAGTTTTACGGCATTTTTAATGATTAAATTCTTTTTTTTTACTAGTAGTGTTGGCGATCTGAGATTTTTATTGTGTTTGCGACATTATGGCGGACACGTTGGACAATTTTGACACATTTTACGGACCATTTGACATTTTTACAGTGATCAGTGCTATAAAAATGCATTGATTACTGTAAAAAAATGTCACTGGCAGTGAAGGGGTTAACCGCTAGGGGGAAATCAAGGGGTTAATGTGTTCCCTATTGTGTGTTCTAACTGAAGGGGGAGGGGACTGTGTAGGGGAGATGACAGATCGCTGTTCATATTCTGTATGAACAGACGATTTGTGTGTTCTCGAGTGATTGTGGGCGAGCAGGAGGCACGTGCACCCCTAGTGGCCAAATCTAGAAGCGACGTAACATAATGGCAATTCGTGCAGCCAAACCATGTTGCCACAGTACAACTGTGGCAGCTGGTCGGCAACTGGTTAAAGAGGATCTACGGTCATCTTAAAAAAAGAATTAAAAGTCAGCAGCTTCAAATACTGTAGCTGCTGACTTTTAAAAAACAGACATTTACTTGTCCAGGGATCCAGTGCTAGCCTCACCCAGGCAGGTTCTTTTCCGGTCTTCAGGTCCCCTGCACTGTCATGTTGACTGTGGGATACCAGCTGTGACTCCTTGCGACTTCACAGAGGGCCCCCCACCACACATGTATGAGCTGAACTATGATTTGTAAGTTGTCCTGCAGCCTCCTAGGACCTGTGACATGTCCCAGAAGGCTGTGGATGGTGCCACCATGTAGGTGGTAACCATTAACCTAATATAAATGAACATATTATGTTCGTTTATACCGCATTTCACCGAAAATAAGACCTACTATGATATTTGGGGAGGGCTGCAATATAAGAATCCTCACCTTCGCTGCCTGTGTGGGCAGGTCGTGATCGAGCCTGCGCAATTTCCCCTGTAGGAAGCTGCTTCCTATGCGGGCATTTGCTAAAAAGGAGGAGCCAGGAACACCAGTGGGGGATTCCAGAAGAGGATTGGGGCTGCTCTGCGCAAACCAATGGAACAGAGATTTTAAATATGATATGTTCATTCATTTAAAAAAATCCATTTATATGTGTTTTTTTTTTTTTTCAGACCAGAGTGATTCAGATGACTGGAACATGGAAAATGTTTGCAGGGCAGCCTATCGCCACCAACAGGAGCTTTGGAGAAGAGAAGGTAGTTCCCTAGATTCTGCGCCACAACACTGCTGAGAATTCTCACCTTTGTTGTCTGTGTGGACAGCTTGGGCAATCTTCAGTCAGTCAGTGTGTGTGTGTGTGTGTGTGTGTGTGTGTGTGTGTGTGTGTAGGTATGTAAGGTTGGGCATTTTGATTGTAAGAGCTTTCAGGGCAGGGACTGATGTGAATGAACAATATGGCTCTAGTATGTGTGTGTATAAGGGTGAAAAAACGAATCGATTAATCGACAACTAATCGATTACTATTTTCATAATCGATTAATTGGTCACTAACATAATGGGGTTAAAAACAAGAAAAAGAAATTAGCCCTTTATAGTACAGAAAGAGCAAATCGCTACTGTAAATATTACTTTCACTGTCCCATAGTAAAAAATGAACCCCTTACAGTAGCGATTATTTGCTTTCTTTGTAATAATTTTAGTTTTTTTTAACCCCATTATGTTACTAAACATCTCAGGCCTGGGTCACACCTCTGTGTTGTTTGGTGCTTTTTGCAGAAACACACTACAGTTCATTTACATGGTTTCCTATGTGACACGTTCACATCCATGATTTTTTCAGCTGCTGTGTATTTTGAAAAGACAAGGACTTTTTTTTTTAACGCAAAACGATGCTATTTTGTTTTTTTGGTTCAATACACTTCAATGGAGAAGCTGCAGAAAAGCATGTAATGCGTTTTTGCGGCAATTTGTGTTTTTTAATCTGCCCAACAACAAATTGGCCAAAAAAATATGCAAAAATGCAAATTGCAGCAAAATTACCCTTTTTTTAAGGTTAGTAATCTATTAATTGAAACAACAATCGACCAACTAATCGATTATGAAAATAATCGTTAGTTGCAGCCCTATGTGTGTATGTATGCATGTGATATTAGAAAAGCGGTAGTATAGTATGGTATTGTATGGTATGTAATATGCATGCAAAAGAGATGGGGCTTTTTGTTTGATAAACTTCTTTTTGCAATTTGGCACTGCATCGCTTTAACTGACAATTGTGCGGTCGTGCGACGTTGCACCCAAACAAAATTGACGTCCTTTTTTCCTCACAAATAGAGCTTTCTTTTGATGGTATTTGATCACATCTGCGTTTTTTTATTATTTTTTTTATTTTTTTTGCACTATAAACAAAAAAGAGCCTCAATTTTGAAAAAAACGCAATCTTTTTTAACTTTTGCTCTAATAAGTACCCCCCCAAAAAATATAAAAAAAATGATTTTTTTCCTCAGTTTAGGCCTATATGTATTCTTCTACATATTTTTGGTAAAGAAATTACCAATAAGTGTATATTGATTGGTTTGCGCAAAAGCTATAGCGTCTACAAAATGGGGGATAGTTGTACGGCATTTTTAATGATTTTTTTTTTTACTGGTAATGTCGGCGATCTACGATTTTTATCAGGACTGCAACATTATGGCGGACACGTCGGACAATTTTGACACATTTTTTCGGACCATTTGGCATTTTTACAGCGATCAGTGCTATAAAAATGCATTGATTACTGTAAAAATGTCACTGGCAGTGAATGGGGTTAACCACTAGGGGCAATCAAGGGGTTAATGTGTTCCCTATTGTGTGTTCTAACTGAAGGGGTAGGGGACTGTGTAGGGGAGATGACAGATCACTGTTCATATTCTGTATGAACAGACAATCTGTCTGTTCTCCCCTCAGAGAACCGGGATCTGTATGTTCTCAAGTGATTGTGGGCGAGCAGGGGGCACGTGCGCCCCTAGTGGCCAAACCTAGAAGTGACGTTTCATAAGAGCGTACAATCCCAGTACTCCTTTCCAGACTTAGGGTATGTAGCACACTCAATCCTGGAGTAGAGAAAAAAAAAGCATGACAAGTGTCAAGCTGCTGCGGTGGCCAGGCCATGTGTACAACCCCAGTACTCCTTTCTAGAATTAGGGTATGTAGCACACTCAATCCTAGACCCAAAGAAAAGAATGACATGCATTTTCTTCCTTAGTTTGCCGTGGTTATATAGCCTGTAGCGTTCACGGATGTACTGTGCAATGGGCTAAAGAGAGCTTGTAGACAGTCCTCCTTTGGGCTACTTTGGGGAAATTTACTTAATGTGGAATTCCAGCTTAAATCTAAATAGCCTCCCCCCCAACATCCATGCAAGAAAGATACTTATTTTCAGGCCAATCTGGTCCGGTCACGTGAGTTCTTCTGTGCCAGCTAGTGACAGTGACCGGACCGGAAAATAGGCAAGTATAGCAATCTTTTTTTCAAAGGTTAGTTAGCACAGAGGTTGTCTCTCCAATGGGACACAGATGCCAAGAAAATCTGACAAAGGTCCTAGGCTTCCCTTACTCTATCCACAATGAAAAAGAAATGTTTTTCTTTTTTGTTCTATTTTCAATTGGGGCAGACAGGACCCAGAGTAGTTGTGCATTTTAATCAGTCACCTTCTCAATTTAGCTTGTTTAATGAAGGTTTGAAAATGAAAACTAGAAGCTGAGTGGTTGTTATGCTCAGCGGCTTCAGATTCTGTCTTGTCCATTTTAAGTAAACTCCCCTCAAAATACTACAAAGCTCTTCACTGCTGTCCCGTCGGTGTGTGCACGCTCGACTGTAAAACGGGGAAGAAGGTGTACCCCTTTACGGAGGACAGACAGCAGGACCTGTTCGCCCAAAGTGTGGTTTTCCCGAGGAACTGACAAGCGACAAACCACCGGCTGCCCTAGTGAAGCACTTTACGGACCTGTTCAAACTGCAGAAAAGCGGTATAGTATGGTATTGTATGGTATGTAATATGCACGCAAAAGATATGGGGCTTTTAGTTTGATAAGCTTCTTAACTGATGCAGCCCCGGAAGATTTTACCCCCTTCCTGACCAGAGCACTTTTTGCGATTTGGCACTGCATCGCTTCAACTGACAATTGCGCGGTCATGCGATGTTGCACCCATACAAAATTGACATCCTTTTTTCCAACAAATAGAGCTTTCTTTTGGTGGTATTTGATCACCTCTGCCTATTGTTCTGCACTATAAACAAAAAAGAGCATCCATTTTGAAAAAAAAAGCAATCATTTTTAACGTTTTCTATAATAAGTACCCCCCAAAAATATATAAAAAAAAGATTTTTTCCTCAGTTTAGGCCTATATGTATTCTTCTACATATTTTTGTTAAAAAAAATTGTAATAAGCCTACATTGATTGGTTTGCGCAAAAGTTATAGCATCTAGAAAATAGGCGATAGTTTTACAGCATTTTTAATGATTAAATTCTTTTTTTTTACTAGTAGTGTTGGCGATCTGAGATTTTTATTGTGTTTGCGACATTATGGCGGACACGTTGGACAATTTTGACACATTTTACGGACCATTTGACATTTTTACAGTGATCAGTGCTATAAAAATGCATTGATTACTGTAAAAAAATGTCACTGGCAGTGAAGGGGTTAACCGCTAGGGGGAAATCAAGGGGTTAATGTGTTCCCTATTGTGTGTTCTAACTGAAGGGGGAGGGGACTGTGTAGGTGAGATGACAGATCGCTGTTCATATTCTGTATGAACAGACGATTTGTGTGTTCTCGAGTGATTGTGGGCGAGCAGGAGGCACGTGCGCCCCTAGTGGCCAAATCTAGAAGCGACGTAACATAATGGCAATTCGTGCAGCCGAACCATGTTGCCACAGTACAACTGTGGCAGCTGGTCGGCAACTGGTTAAAGAGGATCTACGGTCATCTTAAAAAAAGAATTAAAAGTCAGCAGCTTCAAATACTGTAGCTGCTGACTTTTAAAAAACAGACATTTACTTGTCCAGGGATCCAGTGCTAGTCTCACCCAGGCAGGTTCTTTTCCGGTCTTCAGGTCCCCTGCACTGTCATGTTGACTGTGGGATACCAGCTGTGACTCCTTGCGACTTCACAGAGGGCCCCCCACCACACATGTATGAGCTGAACTATGATTTGTAAGTTGTCCTGCAGCCTCCTAGGACCTATGACATGTCCCAGGAGGCTGCGGATGGTGCCACCATGTAGGTGGTAACCATTAACCTAATATAAATGAACATATTATGTTCGTTTATACCTCATTTCACCGAAAATAAGACCTACTATGATATTTGGGGAGGGCTGCAATATAAGAATCCTCACCTTCGCTGCCTGTGTGGGCAGGTCGTGATCGAGCCTGCGCAATTTCCCCTGTAGGAAGCTGCTTCCTATGCGGGCATTTGCTAAAAAGGAGGAGCCAGGAACACCAGTGGGGGATACCAGAAGAGGATTGGGGCTGCTCTGCGCAAACCAATGGAACAGAGATTTTAAATATGATATGTTCATTCATTTAAAAAAATCCATTTATATGTGGTTTTTTTTTTCAGACCAGAATGATTCAGATGACTGGAACATGGAAAATGTTTGCAGGGCAGCCTATCGCCACCAACAGGAGCTTTGGAGAAGAGAAGGTGGTTCCCTAGATTCTGCGCCACAACACTGCTGAGAATTCTCACCTTTGTTGTCTGTGTGGACAGCTTGGGCAATCTTCAGTCAGTCAGTGTGTGTGTGTGTGTGTGTGTGTATGTATGTAAGGTTAGGCATTTTGATTGTAAGAGCTTTCAGGGCAGGGACTGATGTGAATGAACAATATGGCTCTAGTATGTGTGTGTATAAGGGTGAAAAAACGAATCGATTAATGGACAACTAATCGATTACTATTTTCATAATCGATTAATTGGTCACTAACATAATGGGGTTAAAAACAAGAAAAAGAAATTAGCCCTTTATAGTACAGAAAGAGCAAATCGCTACTGTAAATATTACTTTCACTGTCCCATAGTAAAAAATGAACCCCTTACAGTAGCGATTATTTGCTTTCTTTGTAATAATTTTAGTTTTTTTTAACCCCATTATGTTACTAAACATCTCAGGCCTGGGTCACACCTCTGTGTTGTTTGGTGCTTTTTGCAGAAACACACTACAGTTCATTTACATGGTTTCCTATGTGACACGTTCACATCCATGATTTTTTCAGCTGCTGTGTATTTTGAAAAGACAAGGACTTTTTTTTTAACGCAAAACGATGCTATTTTGTTTTTTTGGTTCAATACACTTCAATGGAGAAGCTGCAGAAAAGCATGTAATGCGTTTTTGCGGCAATTTGTGTTTTTTAATCTGCCCAACAACAAATTGGCCAAAGAAATATGCAAAAATGCAAATTGCAGCAAAATTACCCTTTTTTTTAAGGTTAGTAATCTATTAATTGAAACAACAATCGACCAACTAATCGATTATGAAAATAATCGTTAGTTGCAGCCCTATGTGTGTATGTATGCATGTGATATTAGAAAAGCGGTATAGTATGGTATTGTATGGTATGTAATATGCATGCAAAAGAGATGGGGCTTTTTGTTTGATAAACTTCTTTTTGCAATTTGGCACTGCATCGCTTTAACTGACAATTGTGCGGTCGTGCAACGTTGCACCAAAAACAAAATTGACGTCCTTTTTTCCGCACAAATAGAGCTTTCTTTTGATGGTATTTGATCACATCTGCGTTTTTTTATTTATTTTTTTATTTTTTTTGCACTATAAACAAAAAAGAGCCTCAATTTTGAAAAAACGCAATCTTTTTTAACTTTTGCTCTAATAAGTACCCCCCCAAAAAATATAAAAAAAAAGATTTTTTTCCTCAGTTTAGGCCTATATGTATTCTTCTACATATTTTTGGTAAAAAAATTACCAATAAGCGTATATTGATTGGTTTGTGCAAAAGCTATAGCGTCTACAAAATGGGGGATAGTTGTACGGCATTTTTAATGATTTTTTTTTTTTACTGGTAATGTCGGCGATCTACGATTTTTATCAGGACTGCAACATTATGGCGGACACGTCGGACAATTTTGACACATTTTTTCGGACCATTTGGCATTTTTACAGCGATCAGTGCTATAAAAATGCATTGATTACTGTAAAAATGTCACTGGCAGTGAATGGGGTTAACCACTAGGGGCAATCAAGGGGTTAATGTGTTCCCTATTGTGTGTTCTAACTGAAGGGGTAGGGGACTGTGTAGGGGAGATGACAGATCACTGTTCATATTCTGTATGAACAGACAATCTGTCTGTTCTCCCCTCAGAGAACCGGGATCTGTGTGTTCTCAAGTGATTGTGGGCGAGCAGGGGGCACGTGCGCCCCTAGTGGCCAAACCTAGAAGTGACGTTTCATAAGAGCGTACAATCCCAGTACTCCTTTCCAGACTTAGGGTATGTAGCACACTCAATCCTGGAGTAGAGAAAAAAAAAGCATGACAAGTGTCAAGCTGCTGCGGTGGCCAGGCCATGTGTACAACCCCAGTACTCCTTTCTAGAATTAGGGTATGTAGCACACTCAATCCTAGACCCAAAGAAAAGAATGACATGCATTTTCTTCCTTAGTTTGCCGTGGTTATATAGCCTGTAGTGTTCACGGATGTACTGTGCAATGGGCTAAAGAGAGCTTGTAGACAGTCCTCCTTTGGGCTACTTTGGGGAAATTTACTTAACGTGGAATTCCAGCTTAAATCTAAATAGCCTCCCCCACAACATCCATGCAAGAAAGATACTTATTTTCAGGCCAGTCTGGTCCGGTCACGTGAGTTCTTCTGTGCCAGCTAGTGGCAGTGACCGGACCAGAAAATAGGCAAGTATAGCAATCTTTTTTTCAAAGGTTAGTTAGCACAGAGGTTGTCTCTCCAATGGGACACAGATGCCAAGAAAATCTGACAAAGGTCCTAGGCTTCCCTTACTCTATCCACAATGAAAAAGAAATGTTTTTCTTTTTTGTTCTATTTTCAATTTGGGCAGACAGGACCCAGAGTAGTTGTGCATTGTAATCAGTCACCTTCTCAATTTAGCTTGTTTAATGAAGGTTTGAAAATGAAAACTAGAAGCTGAGTGGTTGTTATGCTCAGCGGCTTCAGATTCTGTCTTGTCCATTTTAAGTAAACTCCCCTCAAAATACTACAAAGCTCTTCACTGCTGTCCCGTCAGTGTGTGCACGCTCGACTGTAAAACGGGGAAGAAGGTGTACCCCTTTACGGAGGACAGACAGCAGGACCTGTTCGCCCAAAGTGTGGTTTTCCCGAGGAACTGACAAGCGACAAACCACCGGATGCCCTAGTGAAGCACTTTACGTACCTGTTCAAAGTGCGGAAAAGCGGTATAGTATGGTATTGTATGGTATGTAATATGCACGCAAAAGATATGGGGCTTTTAGTTTGATAAGCTTCTTAACTGATGCAGCCCCGGAAGATTTTACCCCCTTCCTGACCAGAGCACTTTTTGCGATTTGGCACTGCATCGCTTCAACTGACAATTGCGCGGTCATGCGATGTTGCACCCATACAAAATTGACATCCTTTTTTCCAACAAATAGAGCTTTCTTTTGGGGGTATTTGATCACCTCTGCCTATTGTTCTGCACTATAAACAAAAAAGAGCCTCAATTTAAAAAAAAAAACGCAATCATTTTTAACGTTTTCTATAATAAGTACCCCACAAAAATATATAAAAAAAAGATTTTTTCCTCAGTTTAGGCCTATATGTATTCTTCTACATATTTTTGTTAAAAAAAATTGTAATAAGCCTACATTGATTGGTTTGCGCAAAAGTTATAGCATCTAGAAAATAGGCGATAGTTTTACGTCATTTTTAATTATTACATTTTTTTTTAAAAGTAGTGTTGGCGATCTGAGATTTTTATTGTGTTTGCGACATTACGGAGGACACGTTGGACAATTTTGACACATTTTACGGACCATTTGACATTTTTACAGTAATCAGTGTTATAAAAATGCATTGATTACTGTAAAAAAATGTTACTGGCAGTGAAGGGGTTAACCTCTAGGGGGAAATCAAGGGGTTAATGTGTTCCCTATTGTGTGTTCTAACTGAAGGGGGAGGGGACTGTGTAGAACTTGTGTGTTCTCGAGTGATTGTGGGCGAGCAGGAGGCACGTGCGCCCCTAGTGGCCAAATCTAGAAGCGACGTAACATAATGGCAATTCGTGCAGCCGAACCATGTTGCCACAGTGCAACTGTGGCAGCTGGTCGGCAACTGGTTAAAGAGGATCTACGGTCATCTTAAAAAAAGAATTAAAAGTCAGCAGCTTCAAATACTGTAGCTGCTGACTTTTAAAAAACAGACATTTACTTGTCCAGGGATCCAGTGCTAGCCTCACCCAGGCAGGTTCTTTTCCGGTCTTCAGGTCCCCTGCACTGTCATGTTGACTGTGGGATACCAGCTGTGACTCCTTGCGACTTCACAGAGGGCCCCCCACCACACATGTATGAGCTGAACTATGATTTGTAAGTTGTCCTGCAGCCTCCTAGGACCTATGACATGTCCCAGGAGGCTGCGGATGGTGCCACCATGTAGGTGGTAACCATTAACCTAATATAAATTAACATATTATGTTCGTTTATACCGCATTTCACCGAAAATAAGACCTACTATGATATTTGGGGAGGGCTGCAATATAAGAATCCACACCTTCGCTGCCTGTGTGGGCAGGTCGTGATCGAGCCTGCGCAATTTCCCCTGTAGGAAGCTGCTTCCTATGCGGGCATTTGCTAAAAAGGAGGAGCCAGGAACACCAGTGGGGGATACCAGAAGAGGATTGGGGCTGCTCTGCGCAAACCAATGGAACAGAGATGCTATGGGCAGCACAGTGGTGTAGTGGTTAGCACTCTCACCTAGCAGTAAGAAGGGTCACTGGTTCAAATCCCAACCATGACACTGCCTGCCTGGAGTTTGCATGTTCTCCCTGTGCCTGTGTGGGTTTCCTCCGGGTACTCCGGTTTCCTCCCACAATCAAAAGACATGCAGGTAGGTTAATTGGCTTCTGTCCAAAATTGGCCCTAGTATATGAATGGGGACCTTGGATTGTGGGCTGCTTGAGGGTAGGGACCGATGTGAGTGTACAATATACAGGGATGGGGACAATTGTAGACACTCACTCAGGTTGAACTGGATGGACTGGTGTCTTTATTCAACCTAACAAACTATGAAACTATAACTATGAAACTATGAAACTATGAAATATGATATGTTCATTCATTTAAAAAAATCCATTTATATGTGTTGTTTTTTTTCAGACCAGAATGATTCAGATGACTGGAACATGGAAAATGTTTGCAGGGCAGCCTATCGCCACCAACAGGAGCTTTGGAGAAGAGAAGGTGGTTCCCTAGATTCTGCGCCACAACACTGCTGAGAATTCTCACCTTTGTTGTCTGTGTGGACAGCTTGGGCAATCTTCAGTCAGTCAGTGTGTGTGTGTGTGTGTGTGTGTGTATGTATGTAAGGTTGGGCATTTTGATTGTAAGAGCTTTCAGGGCAGGGACTGATGTGAATGAACAATATGGCTCTAGTATGTGTGTGTATAAGGGTGAAAAAACGAATCGATTAATCAACAACTAATCGATTACTATTTTCATAATCGATTAATTGGTCACTAACATAATGGGGTTAAAAACAAGAAAAAGAAATTAGCCCTTTATAGTACAGAAAGAGCAAATCGCTACTGTAAATATTACTTTCACTGTCCCATAGTAAAAAATGAACCCCTTACAGTAGCGATTATTTTCTTTCTTTGTAATAATTTTAGTTTTTTTTAACCCCATTATGTTACTAAACATCTCAGGCCTGGGTCACACCTCTGTGTTGTTTGGTGCTTTTTGCAGAAACACACTACAGTTCATTTACATGGTTTCCTATGTGACACGTTCACATCCATGATTTTTTCAGCTGCTGTGTATTTTGAAAAGACAAGGACTTTTTTTTTAACGCAAAACGATGCTATTTTTTTTTTTTGGTTCAATACACTTCAATGGAGAAGCTGCAGAAAAGCATGTAATGCGTTTTTGCGGCAATTTGTGTTTTTTAATCTGCCCAACAACAAATTGGCCAAAAAAATATGCAAAAATGCAAATTGCAGCAAAATTACCCTTTTTTTTAAGGTTAGTAATCTATTAATTGAAACAACAATCGACCAACTAATCGATTATGAAAATAATCGTTAGTTGCAGCCCTATGTGTGTATGTATGCATGTGATATTAGAAAAGCGGTATTGTATGGTATGTAATATGCATGCAAAAGAGATGGGGCTTTTTGTTTGATAAACTTCTTTTTGCAATTTGGCACTGCATCGCTTTAACTGACAATTGTGCGGTCGTGCGACGTTGCACCCAAACAAAATTGACGTCCTTTTTTCCGCACAAATAGAGCTTTCTTTTGATGGTATTTGATCACATCTGCGTTTTTTTATTCATTTTTTTATTTTTTTTGCACTATAAACAAAAAAGAGCCTCAATTTTGAAAAAAACGCATTCTTTTTTAACTTTTGCTCTAATAAGTACCCCCCCCAAAAAATATTTAAAAAATGATTTTTTTCCTCAGTTTAGGCCTATATGTATTCTTCTACATATTTTTGGTAAAAAAATTACCAATAAGCGTATATTGATTGGTTTGCGCAAAAGCTATAGCGTCCACAAAATGGGGGATAGTTGTACGGCATTTTTAATGATTATTTTTTTTTACTGGTAATGTCGGCGATCTACGATTTTTATCAGGACTGCAACATTATGGCGGACACGTCGGACAATTTTGACACATTTTTTCGGACCATTTGACATTTTTACAGTAATCAGTGCTATAAAAATGCATTGATTAGCGTAATTTTTTTTTACTGGCAGTGAAGGGGTTAACTGCTAGGGGGAAATCAAGGGGTTAATGTGTTCCCTATTGGGTGTTCTAACCGAAGGGGGAGGGGACTGTGTAGAACTTGTGTGTTCTCGAGTGATTGTGGGCGAGCAGGAGGCACGTGCGCCCCTAGTGGCCAAATCTAGAAGCGACGTAACATAATGGCAATTCGTGCAGCCGAACCATGTTGCCACAGTACAACTGTGGCAGCTGGTCGGCAACTGGTTAAAGAGGATCTACGGTCATCTTAAAAAAAGAATTAAAAGTCAGCAGCTTCAAATACTGTAGCTGCTGACTTTTAAAAAACAGACATTTACTTGTCCAGGGATCCAGTGCTAGCCTCACCCAGGCAGGTTCTTTTCCGGTCTTTAGGTCCCCTGCACTGTCATGTTGACTGTGGGATACCAGCTGTGACTCCTTGCGACTTCACAGAGGGCCCCCCACCACACATGTATGAGCTGAACTATGATTTGTAAGTTGTCCTGCAGCCTCCTAGGACCTGTGACATGTCCCAGGAGGCTGCGGATGGTGCCACCATGTAGGTGGTAACCATTAACCTAATATAAATGAACATATTATGTTCGTTTATACCGCATTTCACCGACAATAAGACCTACTATGATATTTGGGGAGGGCTGCAATATAAGAATCCTCACCTTCGCTGCCTGTGTGGGCAGGTCGTGATCGAGCCTGCGCAATTTCCCCTGTAGGAAGCTGCTTCCTATGCGGGCATTTGCTAAAAAGGAGGAGCCAGGAACACCAGTGGGGGATACTAGAAGAGGATTGGGGCTGCTCTGCGCAAACCAATGGAACAGAGATTTTAAATATGATATGTTCATTCATTTAAAAAAATCCATTTATATGTGTTTTTTTTTTTTTCAGACCAGAGTGATTCAGATGACTGGAACATGGAAAATGTTTGCAGGGCAGCCTATCGCCACCAACAGGAGCTTTGGAGAAGAGAAGGTGGTTCCCTAGATTCTGCGCCACAACACTGCTGAGAATTCTCACCTTTGTTGTCTGTGTGGACAGCTTGGGCAATCTTCAGTCAGTCAGTGTGTGTGTGTGTGTGTGTGTGTAGGTACGTAAGGTTGGGCATTTTGATTGTAAGAGCTTTCAGGGCAGGGACTGATGTGAATGAACAATATGGCTCTAGTATGTGTGTGTATAAGGGTGAAAAAACGAATCGATTAATCGACAACTAATCGTTTACTATTTTCATAATCGATTAATTGGTCACTAACATAATGGGGTTAAAAACAAGAAAAAGAAATTAGCCCTTTATAGTACAGAAAGAGCAAATCGCTACTGTAAATATTACTTTCACTGTCCCATAGTAAAAAATGAACCCCTTACAGTAGCGATTATTTGCTTTCTTTGTAATAATTTTAGTTTTTTTTAACCCCATTATGTTACTAAACATCTCAGGCCTGGGTCACACCTCTGTGTTGTTTGGTGCTTTTTGCAGAAACACACTACAGTTCATTTACATGGTTTCCTATGTGACACGTTCACATCCATGATTTTTTCAGCTGCTGTGTATTTTGAAAAGACAAGGACTTTTTTTTTAACGCAAAACGATGCTATTTTGTTTTTTTGGTTCAATACACTTCAATGGAGAAGCTGCAGAAAAGCATGTAATGCGTTTTTGCGGCAATTTGTGTTTTTTAATCTGCCCAACAACAAATTGGCCAAAAAAATATGCAAAAATGCAAATTGCAGCAAAATTACCCTTTTTTTTAAGGTTAGTAATCTATTAATTGAAACAACAATCGACCAACTAATCGATTATGAAAATAATCGTTAGTTACAGCCCTATGTGTGTATGTATGCATGTGATATTAGAAAAGCGGTATAGTATGGTATTGTATTGTATGGTATGTAATATGCATGCAAAAGAGATGGGGCTTTTTGTTTGATAAACTTCTTTTTGCAATTTGGCACTGCATCGCTTTAACTGACAATTGTGCGGTCGTGCGACGTTGCACCCAAACAAAATTGACGTCCTTTTTTCCGCACAAATAGAGCTTTCTTTTGATGGTATTTGATCACATCTGCGTTTTTTTATTTATTTATTTATTTTTTTTGCACTATAAACAAAAAAGAGCCTCAATTTTGAAAAAAACGCAATCTTTTTTAACTTTTGCTCTAATAAATACCCCCCCAAAAAATATTTAAAAAATGATTTTTTTCCTCAGTTTAGGCCTATATGTATTCTTCTACATATTTTTGGTAAAAAAAATTACCAATAAGCGTATATTGATTGGTTTGCGCAAAAGCTATAGCGTCTACAAAATGGGGGATAGTTGTACGGCATTTTTAATGATTTTTTTTTTTTTACTGGTAATGTCGGCGATCTACGATTTTTATCAGGACTGCAACATTATGGCGGACACGTCGGACAATTTTGACACATTTTTTCGGACCATTTGGCATTTTTACAGCGATCAGTGCTATAAAAATGCATTGATTACTGTAAAAATGTCACTGGCAGTGAATGGGGTTAACCACTAGGGGCAATCAAGGGGTTAATGTGTTCCCTATTGTGTGTTCTAACTGAAGGGGTAGGGGACTGTGTAGGGGAGATGACAGATCACTGTTCATATTCTGTATGAACAGACAATCTGTCTGTTCTCCCCTCAGAGAACCGGGATCTGTGTGTTCTCAAGTGATTGTGGGCGAGCAGGGGGCATGTGCGCCCCTAGTGGCCAAACCTCGAAGTGACGTTTCATAAGAGCGTACAATCCCAGTACTCCTTTCCAGACTTAGGGTATGTAGCACACTCAATCCTGGAGTAGAGAAAAAAAAAGCATGACAAGTGTCAAGCTGCTGCGGTGGCCAGGCCATGTGTACAACCCCAGTACTCCTTTCTAGAATTAGGGTATGTAGCACACTCAATCCTAGACCCAAAGAAAAGAATGACATGCATTTTCTTCCTTAGTTTGCCGTGGTTATATAGCCTGTAGCGTTCACGGATGTACTGTGCAATGGGCTAAAGAGAGCTTGTAGACAGTCCTCCTTTGGGCTACTTTGGGGAAATTTACTTAACGTGGAATTCCAGCTTAAATCTAAATAGCCTCCCCCCCAACATCCATGCAAGAAAGATACTTATTTTCAGGCCAGTCTGGTCCGGTCACGTGAGTTCTTCTGTGCCAGCTAGTGGCAGTGACCGGACCGGAAAATAGGCAAGTATAGCAATCTTTTTTTCAAAGGTTAGTTAGCACAGAGGTTGTCTCTCCAATGGGACACAGATGCCAAGAAAATCTGACAAAGGTCCTAGGCTTCCCTTACTCTATCCACAATGAAAAAGAAATGTTTTTCTTTTTTGTTCTATTTTCAATTGGGGCAGACAGGACCCAGAGTAGTTGTGCATTGTAATCAGTCACCTTCTCAATTTAGCTTGTTTAATGAAGGTTTGAAAATGAAAACTAGAAGCTGAGTGGTTGTTATGCTCAGCGGCTTCAGATTCTGTCTTGTCCATTTTAAGTAAACTCCCCTCAAAATACTACAAAGCTCTTCACTGCTGTCCCGTCGGTGTGTGCACGCTCGACTGTAAAACGGGGAAGAAGGTGTACCCCTTTACGGAGGACAGACAGCAGGACCTGTTCGCCCAAAGTGTGGTTTTCCCGAGGAACTGACAAGCGACAAACCACCGGCTGCCCTAGTGAAGCACTTTACGGACCTGCTCAAAGTGCGGAAAAGCGGTATAGTATGGTATTGTATGGTATGTAATATGCACGCAAAAGATATGGGGCTTTTAGTTTGATAAGCTTCTTAACTGATGCAGCCCCGGAAGATTTTACCCCCTTCCTGACCAGAGCACTTTTTGCGATTTGGCACTGCATCGCTTCAACTGACAATTGCGCGGTCATGCGATGTTGCACCCATACAAAATTGACATCCTTTTTTCCAACAAATAGAGCTTTCTTTTGGTGGTATTTGATCACCTCTGCCTATTGTTCTGCACTATAAACAAAAAAGAGCCTCAATTTTGAAAAAAAACGCAATCTTTTTTAACGTTTTCTATAATAAGTACCCCCCAAAAATATATAAAAAGAAGATTTTTTCCTCAGTTTAGGCCTATATGTATTCTTCTACATATTTTTGTTAAAAAAAATTGTAATAAGCCTACATTGATTGGTTTGCGCAAAAGTTATAGCATCTAGAAAATAGGCGATAGTTTTACGTCATTTTTAATTATTACATTTTTTTAAAAAAGTTGTGTTGGCGATCTGAGATTTTTATTGTGTTTGCGACATTACGGTGGACACGTTGGACAATTTTGACACATTTTACGGACCATTTGACATTTTTACAGTAATCAGTGCTATAAAAATGCATTGATTAGCGTAATTTTTTTTTTACTGGCAGTGAAGGGGTTAACCGCTAGGGGGAAATCAAGGGGTTAATGTGTTCCCTATTGGGTGTTCTAACCGAAGGGGGAGGGGACTGTGTAGAACTTGTGTGTTCTCGAGTGATTGTGGGCGAGCAGGAGGCACGTGCGCCCCTAGTGGCCAAATCTAGAAGCGACGTAACATAATGGCAATTCGTGCAGCCAAACCATGTTGCCACAGTACAACTGTGGCAGCTGGTCGGCAACTGGTTAAAGAGGATCTACGGTCATCTTAAAAAAAGAATTAAAAGTCAGCAGCTTCAAATACTGTAGCTGCTGACTTTTAAAAAACAGACATTTACTTGTCCAGGGATCCAGTGCTAGCCTCACCCAGGCAGGTTCTTTTCCGGTCTTTAGGTCCCCTGCACTGTCATGTTGACTGTGGGATACCAGCTGTGACTCCTTGCGACTTCACAGAGGGCCCCCCACCACACATGTATGAGCTGAACTATGATTTGTAAGTTGTCCTGCAGCCTCCTAGGACCTGTGACATGTCCCAGGAGGCTGCGGATGGTGCCACCATGTAGGTGGTAACCATTAACCTAATATAAATGAACATATTATGTTCGTTTATACCGCATTTCACCGAAAATAAGACCTACTATGATATTTGGGGAGGGCTGCAATATAAGAATCCTCACCTTCGCTGCCTGTGTGGGCAGGTCGTGATCGAGCCTGCGCAATTTCCCCTGTAGGAAGCTGCTTCCTATGCGGGCATTTGCTAAAAAGGAGGAGCCAGGAACACCAGTGGGGGATACTAGAAGAGGATTGGGGCTGCTCTGCGCAAACCAATGGAACAGAGATTTTAAATATGATATGTTCATTCATTTTAAAAAATCCATTTATATGTGTTTTTTTTTTTTTTTCAGACCAGAGTGATTCAGATGACTGGAACATGGAAAATGTTTGCAGGGCAGCCTATCGCCACCAACAGGAGCTTTGGAGAAGAGAAGGTGGTTCCCTAGATTCTGCGCCACAACACTGCTGAGAATTCTCACCTTTGTTGTCTGTGTGGACAGCTTGGGCAATCTTCAGTCAGTCAGTGTGTGTGTGTGTGTGTGTGTGTGTGTGTGTGTAGGTACGTAAGGTTGGGCATTTTGATTGTAAGAGCTTTCAGGGCAGGGACTGATGTGAATGAACAATATGGCTCTAGTATGTGTGTGTATAAGGGTGAAAAAACGAATCGATTAATCGACAACTAATCGTTTACTATTTTCATAATCGATTAATTGGTCACTAACATAATGGGGTTAAAAACAAGAAAAAGAAATTAGCCCTTTATAGTACAGAAAGAGCAAATCGCTACTGTAAATATTACTTTCACTGTCCCATAGTAAAAAATGAACCCCTTACAGTAGCGATTATTTGCTTTCTTTGTAATAATTTTAGTTTTTCTTAACCCCATTATGTTACTAAACATCTCAGGCCTGGGTCACACCTCTGTGTTGTTTGGTGCTTTTTGCAGAAACACACTACAGTTCATTTACATGGTTTCCTATGTGACACGTTCACATCCATGATTTTTTCAGCTGCTGTGTATTTTGAAAAGACAAGGACTTTTTTTTTAACGCAAAACGATGCTATTTTGTTTTTTTGGTTCAATACACTTCAATGGAGAAGCTGCAGAAAAGCATGTAATGCGTGTTTGCGGCAATTTGTGTTTTTTAATCTGCCCAACAACAAATTGGCCAAAAAAATATGCAAAAATGCAAATTGCAGCAAAATTACCCTTTTTTTTAAGGTTAGTAATCTATTAATTGAAACAACAATCGACCAACTAATCGATTATGAAAATAATCGTTAGTTACAGCCCTATGTGTGTATGTATGCATGTGATATTAGAAAAGCGGTATAGTATGGTATTGTATTGTATGGTATGTAATATGCATGCAAAAGAGATGGGGCTTTTTGTTTGATAAACTTCTTTTTGCAATTTGGCACTGCATCGCTTTAACTGACAATTGTGCGGTCGTGCGACGTTGCACCCAAACAAAATTGACGTCCTTTTTTCCGCACAAATAGAGCTTTCTTTTGATGGTATTTGATCACATCTGCGTTTTTTTATTTTTTATTTTTTATTTTTTTGCACTATAAACAAAAAAGAGCCTCAATTTTGAAAAAAACGCAATCTTTTTTAACTTTTGCTCTAATAAGTACCCCCCCAAAAAATATTTAAAAAATGATTTTTTTCCTCAGTTTAGGCCTATATGTATTCTTCTACATATTTTTGGTAAAAAAAATTACCAATAAGCGTATATTGATTGGTTTGCGCAAAAGCTATAGCGTCTACAAAATGGGGGATAGTTGTACGGCATTTTTAATGATTTTTTTTTTTTTTACTGGTAATGTCGGCGATCTACGATTTTTATCAGGACTGCAACATTATGGCGGACACGTCGGACAATTTTGACACATTTTTTCGGACCATTTGGCATTTTTACAGCGATCAGTGCTATAAAAATGCATTGATTACTGTAAAAATGTCACTGGCAGTGAATGGGGTTAACCACTAGGGGCAATCAAGGGGTTAATGTGTTCCCTATTGTGTGTTCTAACTGAAGGGGTAGGGGACTGTGTAGGGGAGATGACAGATCACTGTTCATATTCTGTATGAACAGACAATCTGTCTGTTCTCCCCTCAGAGAACCGGGATCTGTGTGTTCTCAAGTGATTGTGGGCGAGCAGGGGGCACGTGCGCCCCTAGTGGCCAAAACTAGAAGTGACGTTTCATAAGAGCGTACAATCCCAGTACTCCTTTCCAGACTTAGGGTATGTAGCACACTCAATCCTGGAGTAGAGAAAAAAAAAAGCATGACAAGTGTCAAGCTGCTGCGGTGGTCAGGCCATGTGTACAACCCCAGTACTCCTTTCTAGAATTAGGGTATGTAGCACACTCAATCCTAGACCCAAAGAAAAGAATGACATGCATTTTCTTCCTTAGTTTGCCGTGGTTATATAGCCTGTAGCGTTCACGGATGTACTGTGCAATGGGCTAAAGAGAGCTTGTAGACAGTCCTCCTTTGGGCTACTTTGGGGAAATTTACTTAACGTGGAATTCCAGCTTAAATCTAAATAGCCTCCCCCCCAACATCCATGCAAGAAAGATACTTATTTTCAGGCCAGTCTGGTCCGGTCACGTGAGTTCTTCTGTGCCAGCTAGTGGCAGTGACCGGACCGGAAAATAGGCAAGTATAGCAATCTTTTTTTCAAAGGTTAGTTAGCACAGAGGTTGTCTCTCCAATGGGACACAGATGCCAAGAAAATCTGACAAAGGTCCTAGGCTTCCCTTACTCTATCCACAATGAAAAAGAAATGTTTTTCTTTTTTGTTCTATTTTCAATTGGGGCAGACAGGACCCAGAGTAGTTGTGCATTGTAATCAGTCACCTTCTCAATTTAGCTTGTTTAATGAAGGTTTGAAAATGAAAACTAGAAGCTGAGTGGTTGTTATGCTCAGCGGCTTCAGATTCTGTCTTGTCCATTTTAAGTAAACTCCCCTCAAAATACTACAAAGCTCTTCACTGCTGTCCCGTCGGTGTGTGCACGCTCGACTGTAAAACGGGGAAGAAGGTGTACCCCTTTACGGAGGACAGACAGCAGGACCTGTTCGCCCAAAGTGTGGTTTTCCCGAGGAACTGACAAGCGACAAACCACCGGCTGCCCTAGTGAAGCACTTTACGGACCTGCTCAAAGTGCGGAAAAGCGGTATAGTATGGTATTGTATGGTATGTAATATGCACGCAAAAGATATGGGGCTTTTAGTTTGATAAGCTTCTTAACTGATGCAGCCCCGGAAGATTTTACCCCCTTCCTGACCAGAGCACTTTTTGCGATTTGGCACTGCATCGCTTCAACTGACAATTGCGCGGTCATGCGATGTTGCACCCATACAAAATTGACATCCTTTTTTCCAACAAATAGAGCTTTCTTTTGGTGGTATTTGATCACCTCTGCCTATTGTTCTGCACTATAAACAAAAAAGAGCCTCAATTTTGAAAAAAACCGCAATCTTTTTTAACGTTTTCTATAATAAGTACCCCCCAAAAATATATAAAAAGAAGATTTTTTCCTCAGTTTAGGCCTATATGTATTCTTCTACATATTTTTGTTAAAAAAAATTGTAATAAGCCTACATTGATTGGTTTGCGCAAAAGTTATAGCATCTAGAAAATAGGCGATAGTTTTACGTCATTTTTAATTATTACATTTTTTTTAAAAAGTTGTGTTGGCGATCTGAGATTTTTATTGTGTTTGCGACATTACGGTGGACACGTTGGACAATTTTGACACATTTTACGGACCATTTGACATTTTTACAGTAATCAGTGCTATAAAAATGCATTGATTAGCGTAATTTTTTTTTTACTGGCAGTGAAGGGGTTAACCGCTAGGGGGAAATCAAGGGGTTAATGTGTTCCCTATTGGGTGTTCTAACCGAAGGGGGAGGGGACTGTGTAGAACTTGTGTGTTCTCGAGTGATTGTGGGCGAGCAGGAGGCACGTGCGCCCCTAGTGGCCAAATCTAGAAGCGACGTAACATAATGGCAATTCGTGCAGCCAAACCATGTTGCCACAGTACAACTGTGGCAGCTGGTCGGCAACTGGTTAAAGAGGATCTACGGTCATCTTAAAAAAAGAATTAAAAGTCAGCAGCTTCAAATACTGTAGCTGCTGACTTTTAAAAAACAGACATTTACTTGTCCAGGGATCCAGTGCTAGCCTCACCCAGGCAGGTTCTTTTCCGGTCTTCAGGTCCCCTGCACTGACATGTTGACTGTGGGATACCAGCTGTGACTCCTTGCGACTTCACAGAGGGCCCCCCACCACACATGTATGAGCTGAACTATGATTTGTAAGTTGTCCTGCAGCCTCCTAGGACCTGTGACATGTCCCAGGAGGCTGCGGATGGTGCCACCATGTAGGTGGTAACCATTAACCTAATATAAATGAACATATTATGTTCGTTTATACCGCATTTCACCGAAAATAAGACCTACTATGATATTTGGGGAGGGCTGCAATATAAGAATCCTCACCTTCGCTGCCTGTGTGGGCAGGTCGTGATCGAGCCTGCGCAATTTCCCCTGTAGGAAGCTGCTTCCTATGCGGGCATTTGCTAAAAAGGAGGAGCCAGGAACACCAGTGGGGGATACTAGAAGAGGATTGGGGCTGCTCTGCGCAAACCAATGGAACAGAGATTTTAAATATGATATGTTCATTCATTTTAAAAAATCCATTTATATGTGTTTTTT
The DNA here is from genome assembly GCF_037356315.1 of Lithobates pipiens. NCBI lineage: Eukaryota > Metazoa > Chordata > Amphibia > Anura > Ranidae > Lithobates > Lithobates pipiens. The sequence continues at coordinate 268,232,577 of NW_027507784.1, read as the reverse complement.
TTTTTTTTTCAGACCAGAGTGATTCAGATGACTGGAACATGGAAAATGTTTGCAGGGCAGCCTATCGCCACCAACAGGAGCTTTGGAGAAGAGAAGGTGGTTCCCTAGATTCTGCGCCACAACACTGCTGAGAATTCTCACCTTTGTTGTCTGTGTGGACAGCTTGGGCAATCTTCAGTCAGTCAGTGTGTGTGTGTGTGTGTGTGTGTGTGTGTGTGTGTAGGTACGTAAGGTTGGGCATTTTGATTGTAAGAGCTTTCAGGGCAGGGACTGATGTGAATGAACAATATGGCTCTAGTATGTGTGTGTATAAGGGTGAAAAAACGAATCGATTAATCGACAACTAATCGTTTACTATTTTCATAATCGATTAATTGGTCACTAACATAATGGGGTTAAAAACAAGAAAAAGAAATTAGCCCTTTATAGTACAGAAAGAGCAAATCGCTACTGTAAATATTACTTTCACTGTCCCATAGTAAAAAATGAACCCCTTACAGTAGCGATTATTTGCTTTCTTTGTAATAATTTTAGTTTTTCTTAACCCCATTATGTTACTAAACATCTCAGGCCTGGGTCACACCTCTGTGTTGTTTGGTGCTTTTTGCAGAAACACACTACAGTTCATTTACATGGTTTCCTATGTGACACGTTCACATCCATGATTTTTTCAGCTGCTGTGTATTTTGAAAAGACAAGGACTTTTTTTTAACGCAAAACGATGCTATTTTGTTTTTTTGGTTCAATACACTTCAATGGAGAAGCTGCAGAAAAGCATGTAATGCGTGTTTGCGGCAATTTGTGTTTTTTAATCTGCCCAACAACAAATTGGGCAAAACAATATGCAAAAATGCAAATTGCAGCAAAATTACCCTTTTTTTTAAGGTTAGTAATCTATTAATTGAAACAACAATCGACCAACTAATCGATTATGAAAATAATCGTTAGTTACAGCCCTATGTGTGTATGTATGCATGTGATATTAGAAAAGTGGTATAGTATGGTATTGTATTGTATGGTATGTAATATGCATGCAAAAGAGATGGGGCTTTTTGTTTGATAAACTTCTTTTTGCAATTTGGCACTGCATCGCTTTAACTGACAATTGTGCGGTCGTGCGACGTTGCACCCAAACAAAATTGACGTCCTTTTTTCCGCACAAATAGAGCTTTCTTTTGATGGTATTTGATCACATCTGCGTTTTTTTATTTTTATTTTTTTATTTTTTTGCACTATAAACAAAAAAGAGCCTCAATTTTGAAAAAAACGCAATCTTTTTTAACTTTTGCTCTAATAAGTACCCCCCCAAAAAATATTTAAAAAATGATTTTTTTCCTCAGTTTAGGCCTATATGTATTCTTCTACATATTTTTGGTAAAAAAAATTACCAATAAGCGTATATTGATTGGTTTGCGCAAAAGCTATAGCGTCTACAAAATGGGGGATAGTTGTACGGCATTTTTAATGATTTTTTTTTTTTTACTGGTAATGTCGGCGATCTACGATTTTTATCAGGACTGCAACATTATGGCGGACACGTCGGACAATTTTGACACATTTTTTCGGACCATTTGGCATTTTTACAGCGATCAGTGCTATAAAAATGCATTGATTACTGTAAAAATGTCACTGGCAGTGAATGGGGTTAACCACTAGGGGCAATCAAGGGGTTAATGTGTTCCCTATTGTGTGTTCTAACTGAAGGGGTAGGGGACTGTGTAGGGGAGATGACAGATCACTGTTCATATTCTGTATGAACAGACAATCTGTCTGTTCTCCCCTCAGAGAACCGGGATCTGTGTGTTCTCAAGTGATTGTGGGCGAGCAGGGGGCACGTGCGCCCCTAGTGGCCAAAACTAGAAGTGACGTTTCATAAGAGCGTACAATCCCAGTACTCCTTTCCAGACTTAGGGTATGTAGCACACTCAATCCTGGAGTAGAGAAAAAAAAAAGCATGACAAGTGTCAAGCTGCTGCGGTGGTCAGGCCATGTGTACAACCCCAGTACTCCTTTCTAGAATTAGGGTATGTAGCACACTCAATCCTAGACCCAAAGAAAAGAATGACATGCATTTTCTTCCTTAGTTTGCCGTGGTTATATAGCCTGTAGCGTTCACGGATGTACTGTGCAATGGGCTAAAGAGAGCTTGTAGACAGTCCTCCTTTGGGCTACTTTGGGGAAATTTACTTAACGTGGAATTCCAGCTTAAATCTAAATAGCCTCCCCCCCAACATCCATGCAAGAAAGATACTTATTTTCAGGCCAGTCTGGTCCGGTTCACGTGAGTTCTTCTGTGCCAGCTAGTGGCAGTGACCGGACCGGAAAATAGGCAAGTATAGCAATCTTTTTTTCAAAGGTTAGTTAGCACAGAGGTTGTCTCTCCAATGGGACACAGATGCCAAGAAAATCTGACAAAGGTCCTAGGCTTCCCTTACTCTATCCACAATGAAAAAGAAATGTTTTTCTTTTTTGTTCTATTTTCAATTGGGGCAGACAGGACCCAGAGTAGTTGTGCATTGTAATCAGTCACCTTCTCAATTTAGCTTGTTTAATGAAGGTTTGAAAATGAAAACTAGAAGCTGAGTGGTTGTTATGCTCAGCGGCTTCAGATTCTGTCTTGTCCATTTTAAGTAAACTCCCCTCAAAATACTACAAAGCTCTTCACTGCTGTCCCGTCGGTGTGTGCACGCTCGACTGTAAAACGGGGAAGAAGGTGTACCCCTTTACGGAGGACAGACAGCAGGACCTGTTCGCCCAAAGTGTGGTTTTCCCGAGGAACTGACAAGCGACAAACCACCGGCTGCCCTAGTGAAGCACTTTACGGACCTGCTCAAAGTGCGGAAAAGCGGTATAGTATGGTATTGTATGGTATGTAATATGCACGCAAAAGATATGGGGCTTTTAGTTTGATAAGCTTCTTAACTGATGCAGCCCCGGAAGATTTTACCCCCTTCCTGACCAGAGCACTTTTTGCGATTTGGCACTGCATCGCTTCAACTGACAATTGCGCGGTCATGCGATGTTGCACCCATACAAAATTGACATCCTTTTTTCCAACAAATAGAGCTTTCTTTTGGTGGTATTTGATCACCTCTGCCTATTGTTCTGCACTATAAACAAAAAAGAGCCTCAATTTTGAAAAAAAACGCAATCTTTTTTAACGTTTTCTATAATAAGTACCCCCCAAAAATATATAAAAAGAAGATTTTTTCCTCAGTTTAGGCCTATATGTATTCTTCTACATATTTTTGTTAAAAAAAATTGTAATAAGCCTACATTGATTGGTTTGCGCAAAAGTTATAGCATCTAGAAAATAGGCGATAGTTTTACGTCATTTTTAATTATTACATTTTTTTTAAAAAGTTGTGTTGGCGATCTGAGATTTTTATTGTGTTTGCGACATTACGGTGGACACGTTGGACAATTTTGACACATTTTACGGACCATTTGACATTTTTACAGTAATCAGTGCTATAAAAATGCATTGATTAGCGTAATTTTTTTTTTACTGGCAGTGAAGGGGTTAACCGCTAGGGGGAAATCAAGGGGTTAATGTGTTCCCTATTGGGTGTTCTAACCGAAGGGGGAGGGGACTGTGTAGAACTTGTGTGTTCTCGAGTGATTGTGGGCGAGCAGGAGGCACGTGCGCCCCTAGTGGCCAAATCTAGAAGCGACGTAACATAATGGCAATTCGTGCAGCCAAACCATGTTGCCACAGTACAACTGTGGCAGCTGGTCGGCAACTGGTTAAAGAGGATCTACGGTCATCTTAAAAAAAGAATTAAAAGTCAGCAGCTTCAAATACTGTAGCTGCTGACTTTTAAAAAACAGACATTTACTTGTCCAGGGATCCAGTGCTAGCCTCACCCAGGCAGGTTCTTTTCCGGTCTTTAGGTCCCCTGCACTGTCATGTTGACTGTGGGATACCAGCTGTGACTCCTTGCGACTTCACAGAGGGCCCCCCACCACACATGTATGAGCTGAACTATGATTTGTAAGTTGTCCTGCAGCCTCCTAGGACCTGTGACATGTCCCAGGAGGCTGCGGATGGTGCCACCATGTAGGTGGTAACCATTAACCTAATATAAATGAACATATTATGTTCGTTTATACCGCATTTCACCGAAAATAAGACCTACTATGATATTTGGGGAGGGCTGCAATATAAGAATCCTCACCTTCGCTGCCTGTGTGGGCAGGTCGTGATCGAGCCTGCGCAATTTCCCCTGTAGGAAGCTGCTTCCTATGCGGGCATTTGCTAAAAAGGAGGAGCCAGGAACACCAGTGGGGGATACTAGAAGAGGATTGGGGCTGCTCTGCGCAAACCAATGGAACAGAGATTTTAAATATGATATGTTCATTCATTTTAAAAAATCCATTTATATGTGTTTTTTTTTTTTTTTCAGACCAGAGTGATTCAGATGACTGGAACATGGAAAATGTTTGCAGGGCAGCCTATCGCCACCAACAGGAGCTTTGGAGAAGAGAAGGTGGTTCCCTAGATTCTGCGCCACAACACTGCTGAGAATTCTCACCTTTGTTGTCTGTGTGGACAGCTTGGGCAATCTTCAGTCAGTCAGTGTGTGTGTGTGTGTGTAGGTACGTAAGGTTGGGCATTTTGATTGTAAGAGCTTTCAGGGCAGGGACTGATGTAAATGAACAATATGGCTCTAGTATGTGTGTGTATAAGGGTGAAAAAACGAATCAATTAATCGACAACTAATCGTTTACTATTTTCATAATCGATTAATTGGTCACTAACATAATGGGGTTAAAAACAAGAAAAAGAAATTAGCCCTTTATAGTACAGAAAGAGCAAATCGCTACTGTAAATATTACTTTCACTGTCCCATAGTAAAAAATGAACCCCTTACAGTAGCGATTATTTGCTTTCTTTGTAATAATTTTAGTTTTTCTTAACCCCATTATGTTACTAAACATCTCAGGCCTGGGTCACACCTCTGTGTTGTTTGGTGCTTTTTGCAGAAACACACTACAGTTCATTTACATGGTTTCCTATGTGACACGTTCACATCCATGATTTTTTCAGCTGCTGTGTATTTTGAAAAGACAAGGACTTTTTTTTTAACGCAAAACGATGCTATTTTGTTTTTTTGGTTCAATACACTTCAATGGAGAAGCTGCAGAAAAGCATGTAATGCGTGTTTGCGGCAATTTGTGTTTTTTAATCTGCCCAACAACAAATTGGCCAAAAAATATGCAAAAATGCAAATTGCAGCAAAATTACCCTTTTTTTTAAGGTTAGTAATCTATTAATTGAAACAACAATCGACCAACTAATCGATTATGAAAATAATCGTTAGTTACAGCCCTATGTGTGTATGTATGCATGTGATATTAGAAAAGCGGTATAGTATGGTATTGTATTGTATGGTATGTAATATGCATGCAAAAGAGATGGGGCTTTTTGTTTGATAAACTTCTTTTTGCAATTTGGCACTGCATCGCTTTAACTGACAATTGTGCGGTCGTGCGACGTTGCACCCAAACAAAATTGACGTCCTTTTTTCCGCACAAATAGAGCTTTCTTTTGATGGTATTTGATCACATCTGCGTTTTTTTTTTTTTTTTTTTTTTTTTTTTTGCACTATAAACAAAAAAGAGCCTCAATTTTGAAAAAAACGCAATCTTTTTTAACTTTTGCTCTAATAAGTACCCCCCCAAAAAATATTTAAAAAATGATTTTTTTCCTCAGTTTAGGCCTATATGTATTCTTCTACATATTTTTGGTAAAAAAAATTACCAATAAGCGTATATTGATTGGTTTGCGCAAAAGCTATAGCGTCTACAAAATGGGGGATAGTTGTACGGCATTTTTAATGATTTTTTTTTTTTTACTGGTAATGTCGGCGATCTATGATTTTTATCAGGACTGCAACATTATGGCGGACACGTCGGACAATTTTGACACATTTTTTCGGACCATTTGGCATTTTTACAGCGATCAGTGCTATAAAAATGCATTGATTACTGTAAAAATGTCACTGGCAGTGAATGGGGTTAACCACTAGGGGCAATCAAGGGGTTAATGTGTTCCCTATTGTGTGTTCTAACTGAAGGGGTAGGGGACTGTGTAGGGGAGATGACAGATCACTGTTCATATTCTGTATGAACAGACAATCTGTCTGTTCTCCCCTCAGAGAACCGGGATCTGTGTGTTCTCAAGTGATTGTGGGCGAGCAGGGGGCACGTGCGCCCCTAGTGGCCAAAACTAGAAGTGACGTTTCATAAGAGCGTACAATCCCAGTACTCCTTTCCAGACTTAGGGTATGTAGCACACTCAATCCTGGAGTAGAGAAAAAAAAAAGCATGACAAGTGTCAAGCTGCTGCGGTGGTCAGGCCATGTGTACAACCCCAGTACTCCTTTCTAGAATTAGGGTATGTAGCACACTCAATCCTAGACCCAAAGAAAAGAATGACATGCATTTTCTTCCTTAGTTTGCCGTGGTTATATAGCCTGTAGCGTTCACGGATGTACTGTGCAATGGGCTAAAGAGAGCTTGTAGACAGTCCTCCTTTGGGCTACTTTGGGGAAATTTACTTAACGTGGAATTCCAGCTTAAATCTAAATAGCCTCCCCCCCAACATCCATGCAAGAAAGATACTTATTTTCAGGCCAGTCTGGTCCGGTCACGTGAGTTCTTCTGTGCCAGCTAGTGGCAGTGACCGGACCGGAAAATAGGCAAGTATAGCAATCTTTTTTTCAAAGGTTAGTTAGCACAGAGGTTGTCTCTCCAATGGGACACAGATGCCAAGAAAATCTGACAAAGGTCCTAGGCTTCCCTTACTCTATCCACAATGAAAAAGAAATGTTTTTCTTTTTTGTTCTATTTTCAATTGGGGCAGACAGGACCCAGAGTAGTTGTGCATTGTAATCAGTCACCTTCTCAATTTAGCTTGTTTAATGAAGGTTTGAAAATGAAAACTAGAAGCTGAGTGGTTGTTATGCTCAGCGGCTTCAGATTCTGTCTTGTCCATTTTAAGTAAACTCCCCTCAAAATACTACAAAGCTCTTCACTGCTGTCCCGTCGGTGTGTGCACGCTCGACTGTAAAACGGGGAAGAAGGTGTACCCCTTTACGGAGGACAGACAGCAGGACCTGTTCGCCCAAAGTGTGGTTTTCCCGAGGAACTGACAAGCGACAAACCACCGGCTGCCCTAGTGAAGCACTTTACGGACCTGCTCAAAGTGCGGAAAAGCGGTATAGTATGGTATTGTATGGTATGTAATATGCACGCAAAAGATATGGGGCTTTTAGTTTGATAAGCTTCTTAACTGATACAGCCCCGGAAGATTTTACCCCCTTCCTGACCAGAGCACTTTTTGCGATTTGGCACTGCATCGCTTCAACTGACAATTGCGCGGTCATGCGATGTTGCACCCATACAAAATTGACATCCTTTTTTCCAACAAATAGAGCTTTCTTTTGGTGGTATTTGATCACCTCTGCCTATTGTTCTGCACTATAAACAAAAAAGAGCCTCAATTTTGAAAAAAAACGCAATCTTTTTTAACGTTTTCTATAATAAGTACCCCCCAAAAATATATAAAAAGAAGATTTTTTCCTCAGTTTAGGCCTATATGTATTCTTCTACATATTTTTGTTAAAAAAAATTGTAATAAGCCTACATTGATTGGTTTGCGCAAAAGTTATAGCATCTAGAAAATAGGCGATAGTTTTACGTCATTTTTAATTATTACATTTTTTTAAAAAAGTTGTGTTGGCGATCTGAGATTTTTATTGTGTTTGCGACATTACGGTGGACACGTTGGACAATTTTGACACATTTTACGGACCATTTGACATTTTTACAGTAATCAGTGCTATAAAAATGCATTGATTAGCGTAATTTTTTTTTTACTGGCAGTGAAGGGGTTAACCGCTAGGGGGAAATCAAGGGGTTAATGTGTTCCCTATTGGGTGTTCTAACCGAAGGGGGAGGGGACTGTGTAGAACTTGTGTGTTCTCGAGTGATTGTGGGCGAGCAGGAGGCACGTGCGCCCCTAGTGGCCAAATCTAGAAGCGACGTAACATAATGGCAATTCGTGCAGCCAAACCATGTTGCCACAGTACAACTGTGGCAGCTGGTCGGCAACTGGTTAAAGAGGATCTACGGTCATCTTAAAAAAAGAATTAAAAGTCAGCAGCTTCAAATACTGTAGCTGCTGACTTTTAAAAAAACAGACATTTACTTGTCCAGGGATCCAGTGCTAGCCTCACCCAGGCAGGTTCTTTTCCGGTCTTTAGGTCCCCTGCACTGTCATGTTGACTGTGGGATACCAGCTGTGACTCCTTGCGACTTCACAGAGGGCCCCCCACCACACATGTATGAGCTGAACTATGATTTGTAAGTTGTCCTGCAGCCTCCTAGGACCTGTGACATGTCCCAGGAGGCTGCGGATGGTGCCACCATGTAGGTGGTAACCATTAACCTAATATAAATGAACATATTATGTTCGTTTATACCGCATTTCACCGAAAATAAGACCTACTATGATATTTGGGGAGGGCTGCAATATAAGAATCCTCACCTTCGCTGCCTGTGTGGGCAGGTCGTGATCGAGCCTGCGCAATTTCCCCTGTAGGAAGCTGCTTCCTATGCGGGCATTTGCTAAAAAGGAGGAGCCAGGAACACCAGTGGGGGATACTAGAAGAGGATTGGGGCTGCTCTGCGCAAACCAATGGAACAGAGATTTTAAATATGATATGTTCATTCATTTTAAAAAATCCATTTATATGTGTTTTTTTTTTTTTTTCAGACCAGAGTGATTCAGATGACTGGAACATGGAAAATGTTTGCAGGGCAGCCTATCGCCACCAACAGGAGCTTTGGAGAAGAGAAGGTGGTTCCCTAGATTCTGCGCCACAACACTGCTGAGAATTCTCACCTTTGTTGTCTGTGTGGACAGCTTGGGCAATCTTCAGTCAGTCAGTGTGTGTGTGTGTGTGTCTGTGTGTGTGTAGGTACGTAAGGTTGGGCATTTTGATTGTAAGAGCTTTCAGGGCAGGGACTGATGTGAATGAACAATATGGCTCTAGTATGTGTGTGTATAAGGGTGAAAAAACAAATCGATTAATCGACAACTAATCGTTTACTATTTTCATAATCGATTAATTGGTCACTAACATAATGGGGTTAAAAACAAGAAAAAGAAATTAGCCCTTTATAGTACAGAAAGAGCAAATCGCTACTGTAAATATTACTTTCACTGTCCCATAGTAAAAAATGAACCCCTTACAGTAGCGATTATTTGCTTTCTTTGTAATAATTTTAGTTTTTCTTAACCCCATTATGTTACTAAACATCTCAGGCCTGGGTCACACCTCTGTGTTGTTTGGTGCTTTTTGCAGAAACACACTACAGTTCATTTACATGGTTTCCTATGTGACACGTTCACATCCATGATTTTTTCAGCTGCTGTGTATTTTGAAAAGACAAGGACTTTTTTTTTAACGCAAAACGATGCTATTTTGTTTTTTTGGTTCAATACACTTCAATGGAGAAGCTGCAGAAAAGCATGTAATGCGTGTTTGCGGCAATTTGTGTTTTTTAATCTGCCCAACAACAAATTGGCCAAAAAAATATGCAAAAATGCAAATTGCAGCAAAATTACCCTTTTTTTTTAAGGTTAGTAATCTATTAATTGAAACAACAATCGACCAACTAATCGATTATGAAAATAATCGTTAGTTACAGCCCTATGTGTGTATGTATGCATGTGATATTAGAAAAGCGGTATAGTATGGTATTGTATTGTATGGTATGTAATATGCATGCAAAAGAGATGGGGCTTTTTGTTTGATAAACTTCTTTTTGCAATTTGGCACTGCATCGCTTTAACTGACAATTGTGCGGTCGTGCGACGTTGCACCCAAACAAAATTGACGTCCTTTTTTCCGCACAAATAGAGCTTTCTTTTGATGGTATTTGATCACATCTGCGTTTTTTTATTTTTTATTTTTTATTTTTTTGCACTATAAACAAAAAAGAGCCTCAATTTTGAAAAAAACGCAATCTTTTTTAACTTTTGCTCTAATAAGTACCCCCCCAAAAAATATTTAAAAAATGATTTTTTTCCTCAGTTTAGGCCTATATGTATTCTTCTACATATTTTTGGTAAAAAAAATTACCAATAAGCGTATATTGATTGGTTTGCGCAAAAGCTATAGCGTCTACAAAATGGGGGATAGTTGTACGGCATTTTTAATGATTTTTTTTTTTTTACTGGTAATGTCGGCGATCTACGATTTTTATCAGGACTGCAACATTATGGCGGACACGTCGGACAATTTTGACACATTTTTTCGGACCATTTGGCATTTTTACAGCGATCAGTGCTATAAAAATGCATTGATTACTGTAAAAATGTCACTGGCAGTGAATGGGGTTAACCACTAGGGGCAATCAAGGGGTTAATGTGTTCCCTATTGTGTGTTCTAACTGAAGGGGTAGGGGACTGTGTAGGGGAGATGACAGATCACTGTTCATATTCTGTATGAACAGACAATCTGTCTGTTCTCCCCTCAGAGAACCGGGATCTGTGTGTTCTCAAGTGATTGTGGGCGAGCAGGGGGCACGTGCGCCCCTAGTGGCCAAAACTAGAAGTGACGTTTCATAAGAGCGTACAATCCCAGTACTCCTTTCCAGACTTAGGGTATGTAGCACACTCAATCCTGGAGTAGAGAAAAAAAAAAGCATGACAAGTGTCAAGCTGCTGCGGTGGTCAGGCCATGTGTACAACCCCAGTACTCCTTTCTAGAATTAGGGTATGTAGCACACTCAATCCTAGACCCAAAGAAAAGAATGACATGCATTTTCTTCCTTAGTTTGCCGTGGTTATATAGCCTGTAGCGTTCACGGATGTACTGTGCAATGGGCTAAAGAGAGCTTGTAGACAGTCCTCCTTTGGGCTACTTTGGGGAAATTTACTTAACGTGGAATTCCAGCTTAAATCTAAATAGCCTCCCCCCCAACATCCATGCAAGAAAGATACTTATTTTCAGGCCAGTCTGGTCCGGTCACGTGAGTTCTTCTGTGCCAGCTAGTGGCAGTGACCGGACCGGAAAATAGGCAAGTATAGCAATCTTTTTTTCAAAGGTTAGTTAGCACAGAGGTTGTCTCTCCAATGGGACACAGATGCCAAGAAAATCTGACAAAGGTCCTAGGCTTCCCTTACTCTATCCACAATGAAAAAGAAATGTTTTTCTTTTTTGTTCTATTTTCAATTGGGGCAGACAGGACCCAGAGTAGTTGTGCATTGTAATCAGTCACCTTCTCAATTTAGCTTGTTTAATGAAGGTTTGAAAATGAAAACTAGAAGCTGAGTGGTTGTTATGCTCAGCGGCTTCAGATTCTGTCTTGTCCATTTTAAGTAAACTCCCCTCAAAATACTACAAAGCTCTTCACTGCTGTCCCGTCGGTGTGTGCACGCTCGACTGTAAAACGGGGAAGAAGGTGTACCCCTTTACGGAGGACAGACAGCAGGACCTGTTCGCCCAAAGTGTGGTTTTCCCGAGGAACTGACAAGCGACAAACCACCGGCTGCCCTAGTGAAGCACTTTACGGACCTGCTCAAAGTGCGGAAAAGCGGTATAGTATGGTATTGTATGGTATGTAGTATGCACGCAAAAGATATGGGGCTTTTAGTTTGATAAGCTTCTTAACTGATGCAGCCCCGGAAGATTTTACCCCCTTCCTGACCAGAGCACTTTTTGCGATTTGGCACTGCATCGCTTCAACTGACAATTGCGCGGTCATGCGATGTTGCACCCATACAAAATTGACATCCTTTTTTCCAACAAATAGAGCTTTCTTTTGGTGGTATTTGATCACCTCTGCCTATTGTTCTGCACTATAAACAAAAAAGAGCCTCAATTTTGAAAAAAAACGCAATCTTTTTTAACGTTTTCTATAATAAGTACCCCCCAAAAATATATAAAAAGAAGATTTTTTCCTCAGTTTAGGCCTATATGTATTCTTCTACATATTTTTGTTAAAAAAAATTGTAATAAGCCTACATTGATTGGTTTGCGCAAAAGTTATAGCATCTAGAAAATAGGCGATAGTTTTACGTCATTTTTAATTATTACATTTTTTTTAAAAAGTTGTGTTGGCGATCTGAGATTTTTATTGTGTTTGCGACATTACGGTGGACACGTTGGACAATTTTGACACATTTTACGGACCATTTGACATTTTTACAGTAATCAGTGCTATAAAAATGCATTGATTAGCGTAATTTTTTTTTTACTGGCAGTGAAGGGGTTAACCGCTAGGGGGAAATCAAGGGGTTAATGTGTTCCCTATTGGGTGTTCTAACCGAAGGGGGAGGGGACTGTGTAGAACTTGTGTGTTCTCGAGTGATTGTGGGCGAGCAGGAGGCACGTGCGCCCCTAGTGGCCAAATCTAGAAGCGACGTAACATAATGGCAATTCGTGCAGCCAAACCATGTTGCCACAGTACAACTGTGGCAGCTGGTCGGCAACTGGTTAAAGAGGATCTACGGTCATCTTAAAAAAAGAATTAAAAGTCAGCAGCTTCAAATACTGTAGCTGCTGACTTTTAAAAAACAGACATTTACTTGTCCAGGGATCCAGTGCTAGCCTCACCCAGGCAGGTTCTTTTCCGGTCTTTAGGTCCCCTGCACTGTCATGTTGACTGTGGGATACCAGCTGTGACTCCTTGCGACTTCACAGAGGGCCCCCCACCACACATGTATGAGCTGAACTATGATTTGTAAGTTGTCCTGCAGCCTCCTAGGACCTGTGACATGTCCCAGGAGGCTGCGGATGGTGCCACCATGTAGGTGGTAACCATTAACCTAATATAAATGAACATATTATGTTCGTTTATACCGCATTTCACCGAAAATAAGACCTACTATGATATTTGGGGAGGGCTGCAATATAAGAATCCTCACCTTCGCTGCCTGTGTGGGCAGGTCGTGATCGAGCCTGCGCAATTTCCCCTGTAGGAAGCTGCTTCCTATGCGGGCATTTGCTAAAAAGGAGGAGCCAGGAACACCAGTGGGGGATACTAGAAGAGGATTGGGGCTGCTCTGCGCAAACCAATGGAACAGAGATTTTAAATATGATATGTTCATTCATTTTAAAAAATCCATTTATATGTGTTTTTTTTTTTTTTTCAGACCAGAGTGATTCAGATGACTGGAACATGGAAAATGTTTGCAGGGCAGCCTATCGCCACCAACAGGAGCTTTGGAGAAGAGAAGGTGGTTCCCTATATTCTGCGCCACAACACTGCTGAGAATTCTCACCTTTGTTGTCTGTGTGGACAGCTTGGGCAATCTTCAGTCAGTCAGTGTGTGTGTGTGTGTGTGTGTGTGTGTGTGTGTAGGTACGTAAGGTTGGGCATTTTGATTGTAAGAGCTTTCAGGGCAGGGACTGATGTGAATGAACAATATGGCTCTAGTATGTGTGTGTATAAGGGTGAAAAAACGAATCGATTAATCGACAACTAATCGTTTACTATTTTCATAATCGATTAATTGGTCACTAACATAATGGGGTTAAAAACAAGAAAAAGAAATTAGCCCTTTATAGTACAGAAAGAGCAAATCGCTACTGTAAATATTACTTTCACTGTCCCATAGTAAAAAATGAACCCCTTACAGTAGCGATTATTTGCTTTCTTTGTAATAATTTTAGTTTTTCTTAACCCCATTATGTTACTAAACATCTCAGGCCTGGGTCACACCTCTGTGTTGTTTGGTGCTTTTTGCAGAAACACACTACAGTTCATTTACATGGTTTCCTATGTGACACGTTCACATCCATGATTTTTTCAGCTGCTGTGTATTTTGAAAAGACAAGGACTTTTTTTTTAACGCAAAACGATGCTATTTTGTTTTTTTGGTTCAATACACTTCAATGGAGAAGCTGCAAAAAAGCATGTAATGCGTGTTTGCGGCAATTTGTGTTTTTTAATCTGCCCAACAACAAATTGGCCAAAAAAATATGCAAAAATGCAAATTGCAGCAAAATTACCCTTTTTTTTAAGGTTAGTAATCTATTAATTGAAACAACAATCGACCAACTAATCGATTATGAAAATAATCGTTAGTTACAGCCCTATGTGTGTATGTATGCATGTGATATTAGAAAAGCGGTATAGTATGGTATTGTATTGTATGGTATGTAATATGCATGCAAAAGAGATGGGGCTTTTTGTTTGATAAACTTCTTTTTGCAATTTGGCACTGCATCGCTTTAACTGACAATTGTGCGGTCGTGCGACGTTGCACCCAAACAAAATTGACGTCCTTTTTTCCGCACAAATAGAGCTTTCTTTTGATGGTATTTGATCACATCTGCGTTTTTTTTTTTTTTTTTTTTTTTGCACTATAAACAAAAAAGAGCCTCAATTTTGAAAAAAACGCAATCTTTTTTAACTTTTGCTCTAATAAGTACCCCCCAAAAAAATATTTAAAAAATGTTTTTTTTCCTCAGTTTAGGCCTATATGTATTCTTCTACATATTTTTGGTAAAAAAAAAATTACCAATAAGCGTATATTGATTGGTTTGCGCAAAAGCTATAGCGTCTACAAAATGGGGGATAGTTGTACGGCATTTTTAATGATTTTTTTTTTTTACTGGTAATGTCGGCGATCTACGATTTTTATCAGGACTGCAACATTATGGCGGACACGTCGGACAATTTTGACACATTTTTTCGGACCATTTGGCATTTTTACAGCGATCAGTGCTATAAAAATGCATTGATTACTGTAAAAATGTCACTGGCAGTGAATGGGGTTAACCACTAGGGGCAATCAAGGGGTTAATGTGTTCCCTATTGTGTGTTCTAACTGAAGGGGTAGGGGACTGTGTAGGGGAGATGACAGATCACTGTTCATATTCTGTATGAACAGACAATCTGTCTGTTCTCCCCTCAGAGAACCGGGATCTGTGTGTTCTCAAGTGATTGTGGGCGAGCAGGGGGCACGTGCGCCCCTAGTGGCCAAAACTAGAAGTGACGTTTCATAAGAGCGTACAATCCCAGTACTCCTTTCCAGACTTAGGGTATGTAGCACACTCAATCCTGGAGTAGAGAAAAAAAAAAGCATGACAAGTGTCAAGCTGCTGCGGTGGTCAGGCCATGTGTACAACCCCAGTACTCCTTTCTAGAATTAGGGTATGTAGCACACTCAATCCTAGACCCAAAGAAAAGAATGACATGCATTTTCTTCCTTAGTTTGCCGTGGTTATATAGCCTGTAGCGTTCACGGATGTACTGTGCAATGGGCTAAAGAGAGCTTGTAGACAGTCCTCCTTTGGGCTACTTTGGGGAAATTTACTTAACGTGGAATTCCAGCTTAAATCTAAATAGCCTCCCCCCCAACATCCATGCAAGAAAGATACTTATTTTCAGGCCAGTCTGGTCCGGTCACGTGAGTTCTTCTGTGCCAGCTAGTGGCAGTGACCGGACCGGAAAATAGGCAAGTATAGCAATCTTTTTTTCAAAGGTTAGTTAGCACAGAGGTTGTCTCTCCAATGGGACACAGATGCCAAGAAAATCTGACAAAGGTCCTAGGCTTCCCTTACTCTATCCACAATGAAAAAGAAATGTTTTTCTTTTTTGTTCTATTTTCAATTGGGGCAGACAGGACCCAGAGTAGTTGTGCATTGTAATCAGTCACCTTCTCAATTTAGCTTGTTTAATGAAGGTTTGAAAATGAAAACTAGAAGCTGAGTGGTTGTTATGCTCAGCGGCTTCAGATTCTGTCTTGTCCATTTTAAGTAAACTCCCCTCAAAATACTACAAAGCTCTTCACTGCTGTCCCGTCGGTGTGTGCACGCTCGACTGTAAAACGGGGAAGAAGGTGTACCCCTTTACGGAGGACAGACAGCAGGACCTGTTCGCCCAAAGTGTGGTTTTCCCGAGGAACTGACAAGCGACAAACCACCGGCTGCCCTAGTGAAGCACTTTACGGACCTGCTCAAAGTGCGGAAAAGCGGTATAGTATGGTATTGTATGGTATGTAATATGCACGCAAAAGATATGGGGCTTTTAGTTTGATAAGCTTCTTAACTGATGCAGCCCCGGAAGATTTTACCCCCTTCCTGACCAGAGCACTTTTTGCGATTTGGCACTGCATCGCTTCAACTGACAATTGCGCGGTCATGCGATGTTGCACCCATACAAAATTGACATCCTTTTTTCCAACAAATAGAGCTTTCTTTTGGTGGTATTTGATCACCTCTGCCTATTGTTCTGCACTATAAACAAAAAAGAGCCTCAATTTTGAAAAAAAACGCAATCTTTTTTAACGTTTTCTATAATAAGTACCCCCCAAAAATATATAAAAAGAAGATTTTTTCCTCAGTTTAGGCCTATATGTATTCTTCTACATATTTTTGTTAAAAAAAATTGTAATAAGCCTACATTGATTGGTTTGCGCAAAAGTTATAGCATCTAGAAAATAGGCGATAGTTTTACGTCATTTTTAATTATTACATTTTTTTAAAAAAGTTGTGTTGGCGATCTGAGATTTTTATTGTGTTTGCGACATTACGGTGGACACGTTGGACAATTTTGACACATTTTACGGACCATTTGACATTTTTACAGTAATCAGTGCTATAAAAATGCATTGATTAGCGTAATTTTTTTTTTACTGGCAGTGAAGGGGTTAACCGCTAGGAGGAAATCAAGGGGTTAATGTGTTCCCTATTGGGTGTTCTAACCGAAGGGGGAGGGGACTGTGTAGAACTTGTGTGTTCTCGAGTGATTGTGGGCGAGCAGGAGGCACGTGCGCCCCTAGTGGCCAAATCTAGAAGCGACGTAACATAATGGCAATTCGTGCAGCCAAACCATGTTGCCACAGTACAACTGTGGCAGCTGGTCGGCAACTGGTTAAAGAGGATCTACGGTCATCTTAAAAAAAGAATTAAAAGTCAGCAGCTTCAAATACTGTAGCTGCTGACTTTTAAAAAACAGACATTTACTTGTCCAGGGATCCAGTGCTAGCCTCACCCAGGCAGGTTCTTTTCCGGTCTTTAGGTCCCCTGCACTGTCATGTTGACTGTGGGATACCAGCTGTGACTCCTTGCGACTTCACAGAGGGCCCCCCACCACACATGTATGAGCTGAACTATGATTTGTAAGTTGTCCTGCAGCCTCCTAGGACCTGTGACATGTCCCAGGAGGCTGCGGATGGTGCCACCATGTAGGTGGTAACCATTAACCTAATATAAATGAACATATTATGTTCGTTTATACCGCATTTCACCGAAAATAAGACCTACTATGATATTTGGGGAGGGCTGCAATATAAGAATCCTCACCTTCGCTGCCTGTGTGGGCAGGTCGTGATCGAGCCTGCGCAATTTCCCCTGTAGGAAGCTGCTTCCTATGCGGGCATTTGCTAAAAAGGAGGAGCCAGGAACACCAGTGGGGGATACTAGAAGAGGATTGGGGCTGCTCTGCGCAAACCAATGGAACAGAGATTTTAAATATGATATGTTCATTCATTTTAAAAAATCCATTTATATGTGTTTTTTTTTTTTTTTCAGACCAGAGTGATTCAGATGACTGGAACATGGAAAATGTTTGCAGGGCAGCCTATCGCCACCAACAGGAGCTTTGGAGAAGAGAAGGTGGTTCCCTAGATTCTGCGCCACAACACTGCTGAGAATTCTCACCTTTGTTGTCTGTGTGGACAGCTTGGGCAATCTTCAGTCAGTCAGTGTGTGTGTGTGTGTGTGTGTGTGTGTAGGTACGTAAGGTTGGGCATTTTGATTGTAAGAGCTTTCAGGGCAGGGACTGATGTGAATGAACAATATGGCTCTAGTATGTGTGTGTATAAGGGTGAAAAAACGAATCGATTAATCGACAACTAATCGTTTACTATTTTCATAATCGATTAATTGGTCACTAACATAATGGGGTTAAAAACAAGAAAAAGAAATTAGCCCTTTATAGTACAGAAAGAGCAAATCGCTACTGTAAATATTACTTTCACTGTCCCATAGTAAAAAATGAACCCCTTACAGTAGCGATTATTTGCTTTCTTTGTAATAATTTTAGTTTTTCTTAACCCCATTATGTTACTAAACATCTCAGGCCTGGGTCACACCTCTGTGTTGTTTGGTGCTTTTTGCAGAAACACACTACAGTTCATTTACATGGTTTCCTATGTGACACGTTCACATCCATGATTTTTTCAGCTGCTGTGTATTTTGAAAAGACAAGGACTTTTTTTTTAACGCAAAACGATGCTATTTTGTTTTTTTGGTTCAATACACTTCAATGGAGAAGCTGCAGAAAAGCATGTAATGCGTGTTTGCGGCAATTTGTGTTTTTTAATCTGCCCAACAACAAATTGGCCAAAAAAATATGCAAAAATGCAAATTGCAGCAAAATTACCCTTTTTTTTAAGGTTAGTAATCTATTAATTGAAACAACAATCGACCAACTAATCGATTATGAAAATAATCGTTAGTTACAGCCCTATGTGTGTATGTATGCATGTGATATTAGAAAAGCGGTATAGTATGGTATTGTATTGTATGGTATGTAATATGCATGCAAAAGAGATGGGGCTTTTTGTTTGATAAACTTATTTTTGCAATTTGGCACTGCATCGCTTTAACTGACAATTGTGCGGTCGTGCGACGTTGCACCCAAACAAAATTGACGTCCTTTTTTCCGCACAAATAGAGCTTTCTTTTGATGGTATTTGATCACATCTGCGTTTTTTTTTTTTTTTTTTTTTTTTTTTTTTTGCACTATAAACAAAAAAGAGCCTCAATTTTGAAAAAAACGCAATCTTTTTTAACTTTTGCTCTAATAAGTACCCCCCCAAAAAATATTTAAAAAATGATTTTTTTCCTCAGTTTAGGCCTATATGTATTCTTCTACATATTTTTGGTAAAAAAAATTACCAATAAGCGTATATTGATTGGTTTGCGCAAAAGCTATAGCGTCTACAAAATGGGGGATAGTTGTACGGCATTTTTAATGATTTTTTTTTTTTTACTGGTAATGTCGGCGATCTACGATTTTTATCAGGACTGCAACATTATGGCGGACACGTCGGACAATTTTGACACATTTTTTCGGACCATTTGGCATTTTTACAGCGATCAGTGCTATAAAAATGCATTGATTACTGTAAAAATGTCACTGGCAGTGAATGGGGTTAACCACTAGGGGCAATCAAGGGGTTAATGTGTTCCCTATTGTGTGTTCTAACTGAAGGGGTAGGGGACTGTGTAGGGGAGATGACAGATCACTGTTCATATTCTGTATGAACAGACAATCTGTCTGTTCTCCCCTCAGAGAACCGGGATCTGTGTGTTCTCAAGTGATTGTGGGCGAGCAGGGGGCACGTGCGCCCCTAGTGGCCAAAACTAGAAGTGACGTTTCATAAGAGCGTACAATCCCAGTACTCCTTTCCAGACTTAGGGTATGTAGCACACTCAATCCTGGAGTAGAGAAAAAAAAAAGCATGACAAGTGTCAAGCTGCTGCGGTGGTCAGGCCATGTGTACAACCCCAGTACTCCTTTCTAGAATTAGGGTATGTAGCACACTCAATCCTAGACCCAAAGAAAAGAATGACATGCATTTTCTTCCTTAGTTTGCCGTGGTTATATAGCCTGTAGCGTTCACGGATGTACTGTGCAATGGGCTAAAGAGAGCTTGTAGACAGTCCTCCTTTGGGCTACTTTGGGGAAATTTACTTAACGTGGAATTCCAGCTTAAATCTAAATAGCCTCCCCCCCAACATCCATGCAAGAAAGATACTTATTTTCAGGCCAGTCTGGTCCGGTCACGTGAGTTCTTCTGTGCCAGCTAGTGGCAGTGACCGGACCGGAAAATAGGCAAGTATAGCAATCTTTTTTTCAAAGGTTAGTTAGCACAGAGGTTGTCTCTCCAATGGGACACAGATGCCAAGAAAATCTGACAAAGGTCCTAGGCTTCCCTTACTCTATCCACAATGAAAAAGAAATGTTTTTCTTTTTTGTTCTATTTTCAATTGGGGCAGACAGGACCCAGAGTAGTTGTGCATTGTAATCAGTCACCTTCTCAATTTAGCTTGTTTAATGAAGGTTTGAAAATGAAAACTAGAAGCTGAGTGGTTGTTATGCTCAGCGGCTTCAGATTCTGTCTTGTCCATTTTAAGTAAACTCCCCTCAAAATACTACAAAGCTCTTCACTGCTGTCCCGTCGGTGTGTGCACGCTCGACTGTAAAACGGGGAAGAAGGTGTACCCCTTTACGGAGGACAGACAGCAGGACCTGTTCGCCCAAAGTGTGGTTTTCCCGAGGAACTGACAAGCGACAAACCACCGGCTGCCCTAGTGAAGCACTTTACGGACCTGCTCAAAGTGCGGAAAAGCGGTATAGTATGGTATTGTATGGTATGTAATATGCACGCAAAAGATATGGGGCTTTTAGTTTGATAAGCTTCTTAACTGATGCAGCCCCGGAAGATTTTACCCCCTTCCTGACCAGAGCACTTTTTGCGATTTGGCACTGCATCGCTTCAACTGACAATTGCGCGGTCATGCGATGTTGCACCCATACAAAATTGACATCCTTTTTTCCAACAAATAGAGCTTTCTTTTGGTGGTATTTGATCACCTCTGCCTATTGTTCTGCACTATAAACAAAAAAGAGCCTCAATTTTGAAAAAAAACGCAATCTTTTTTAACGTTTTCTATAATAAGTACCCCCAAAAATATATAAAAAGAAGATTTTTTCCTCAGTTTAGGCCTATATGTATTCTTCTACATATTTTTGTTAAAAAAAATTGTAATAAGCCTACATTGATTGGTTTGCGCAAAAGTTATAGCATCTAGAAAATAGGCGATAGTTTTACGTCATTTTTAATTATTACATTTTTTAAAAAAAAGTTGTGTTGGCGATCTGAGATTTTTATTGTGTTTGCGACATTACGGTGGACACGTTGGACAATTTTGACACATTTTACGGACCATTTGACATTTTTACAGTAATCAGTGCTATAAAAATGCATTGATTAGCGTAATTTTTTTTTACTGGCAGTGAAGGGGTTAACCGCTAGGGGGAAATCAAGGGGTTAATGTGTTCCCTATTGGGTGTTCTAACCGAAGGGGGAGGGGACTGTGTAGAACTTGTGTGTTCTCGAGTGATTGTGGGCGAGCAGGAGGCACGTGCGCCCCTAGTGGCCAAATCTAGAAGCGACGTAACATAATGGCAATTCGTGCAGCCAAACCATGTTGCCACAGTACAACTGTGGCAGCTGGTCGGCAACTGGTTAAAGAGGATCTACGGTCATCTTAAAAAAAGAATTAAAAGTCAGCAGCTTCAAATACTGTAGCTGCTGACTTTTAAAAAACAGACATTTACTTGTCCAGGGATCCAGTGCTAGCCTCACCCAGGCAGGTTCTTTTCCGGTCTTCAGGTCCCCTGCACTGACATGTTGACTGTGGGATACCAGCTGTGACTCCTTGCGACTTCACAGAGGGCCCCCCACCACACATGTATGAGCTGAACTATGATTTGTAAGTTGTCCTGCAGCCTCCTAGGACCTGTGACATGTCCCAGGAGGCTGCGGATGGTGCCACCATGTAGGTGGTAACCATTAACCTAATATAAATGAACATATTATGTTCGTTTATACCGCATTTCACCGAAAATAAGACCTACTATGATATTTGGGGAGGGCTGCAATATAAGAATCCTCACCTTCGCTGCCTGTGTGGGCAGGTCGTGATCGAGCCTGCGCAATTTCCCCTGTAGGAAGCTGCTTCCTATGCGGGCATTTGCTAAAAAGGAGGAGCCAGGAACACCAGTGGGGGATACTAGAAGAGGATTGGGGCTGCTCTGCGCAAACCAATGGAACAGAGATTTTAAATATGATATGTTCATTCATTTTAAAAAATCCATTTATATGTGTTTTTTTTTTTTTTTTCAGACCAGAGTGATTCAGATGACTGGAACATGGAAAATGTTTGCAGGGCAGCCTATCGCCACCAACAGGAGCTTTGGAGAAGAGAAGGTGGTTCCCTAGATTCTGCGCCACAACACTGCTGAGAATTCTCACCTTTGTTGTCTGTGTGGACAGCTTGGGCAATCTTCAGTCAGTCAGTGTGTGTGTGTGTGTGTGTGTGTGTGTAGGTACGTAAGGTTGGGCATTTTGATTGTAAGAGCTTTCAGGGCAGGGACTGATGTGAATGAACAATATGGCTCTAGTATGTGTGTGTATAAGGGTGAAAAAACGAATCGATTAATCGACAACTAATCGTTTACTATTTTCATAATCGATTAATTGGTCACTAACATAATGGGGTTAAAAACAAGAAAAAGAAATTAGCCCTTTATAGTACAGAAAGAGCAAATCGCTACTGTAAATATTACTTTCACTGTCCCATAGTAAAAAATGAACCCCTTACAGTAGCGATTATTTGCTTTCTTTGTAATAATTTTAGTTTTTCTTAACCCCATTATGTTACTAAACATCTCAGGCCTGGGTCACACCTCTGTGTTGTTTGGTGCTTTTTGCAGAAACACACTACAGTTCATTTACATGGTTTCCTATGTGACACGTTCACATCCATGATTTTTTCAGCTGCTGTGTATTTTGAAAAGACAAGGACTTTTTTTTTAACGCAAAACGATGCTATTTTGTTTTTTTGGTTCAATACACTTCAATGGAGAAGCTGCAGAAAAGCATGTAATGCGTGTTTGCGGCAATTTGTGTTTTTTAATCTGCCCAACAACAAATTGGCCAAAAAAATATGCAAAAATGCAAATTGCAGCAAAATTACCCTTTTTTTTTAAGGTTAGTAATCTATTAATTGAAACAACAATCGACCAACTAATCGATTATGAAAATAATCGTTAGTTACAGCCCTATGTGTGTATGTATGCATGTGATATTAGAAAAGCGGTATAGTATGGTATTGTATTGTATGGTATGTAATATGCATGCAAAAGAGATGGGGCTTTTTGTTTGATAAACTTCTTTTTGCAATTTGGCACTGCATCGCTTTAACTGACAATTGTGCGGTCGTGCGACGTTGCACCCAAACAAAATTGACGTCCTTTTTTCCGCACAAATAGAGCTTTCTTTTGATGGTATTTGATCACATCTGCGTTTTTTTTTTTTTTTATTTTTTTTTTTTTTGCACTATAAACAAAAAAGAGCCTCAATTTTGAAAAAAACGCAATCTTTTTTAACTTTTGCTCTAATAAGTACCCCCCCAAAAAATATTTAAAAAATGATTTTTTTCCTCAGTTTAGGCCTATATGTATTCTTCTACATATTTTTGGTAAAAAAAATTACCAATAAGCGTATATTGATTGGTTTGCGCAAAAGCTATAGCGTCTACAAAATGGGGGATAGTTGTACGGCATTTTTAATGATTTTTTTTTTTTTACTGGTAATGTCGGCGATCTACGATTTTTATCAGGACTGCAACATTATGGCGGACACGTCGGACAATTTTGACACATTTTTTCGGACCATTTGGCATTTTTACAGCGATCAGTGCTATTAAAATGCATTGATTACTGTAAAAATGTCACTGGCAGTGAATGGGGTTAACCACTAGGGGCAATCAAGGGGTTAATGTGTTCCCTATTGTGTGTTCTAACTGAAGGGGTAGGGGACTGTGTAGGGGAGATGACAGATCACTGTTCATATTCTGTATGAACAGACAATCTGTCTGTTCTCCCCTCAGAGAACCGGGATCTGTGTGTTCTCAAGTGATTGTGGGCGAGCAGGGGGCACGTGCGCCCCTAGTGGCCAAAACTAGAAGTGACGTTTCATAAGAGCGTACAATCCCAGTACTCCTTTCCAGACTTAGGGTATGTAGCACACTCAATCCTGGAGTAGAGAAAAAAAAAAGCATGACAAGTGTCAAGCTGCTGCGGTGGTCAGGCCATGTGTACAACCCCAGTACTCCTTTCTAGAATTAGGGTATGTAGCACACTCAATCCTAGACCCAAAGAAAAGAATGACATGCATTTTCTTCCTTAGTTTGCCGTGGTTATATAGCCTGTAGCGTTCACGGATGTACTGTGCAATGGGCTAAAGAGAGCTTGTAGACAGTCCTCCTTTGGGCTACTTTGGGGAAATTTACTTAACGTGGAATTCCAGCTTAAATCTAAATAGCCTCCCCCCCAACATCCATGCAAGAAAGATACTTATTTTCAGGCCAGTCTGGTCCGGTCACGTGAGTTCTTCTGTGCCAGCTAGTGGCAGTGACCGGACCGGAAAATAGGCAAGTATAGCAATCTTTTTTTCAAAGGTTAGTTAGCACAGAGGTTGTCTCTCCAATGGGACACAGATGCCAAGAAAATCTGACAAAGGTCCTAGGCTTCCCTTACTCTATCCACAATGAAAAAGAAATGTTTTTCTTTTTTGTTCTATTTTCAATTGGGGCAGACAGGACCCAGAGTAGTTGTGCATTGTAATCAGTCACCTTCTCAATTTAGCTTGTTTAATGAAGGTTTGAAAATGAAAACTAGAAGCTGAGTGGTTGTTATGCTCAGCGGCTTCAGATTCTGTCTTGTCCATTTTAAGTAAACTCCCCTCAAAATACTACAAAGCTCTTCACTGCTGTCCCGTCGGTGTGTGCACGCTCGACTGTAAAACGGGGAAGAAGGTGTACCCCTTTACGGAGGACAGACAGCAGGACCTGTTCGCCCAAAGTGTGGTTTTCCCGAGGAACTGACAAGCGACAAACCACCGGCTGCCCTAGTGAAGCACTTTACGGACCTGCTCAAAGTGCGGAAAAGCGGTATAGTATGGTATTGTATGGTATGTAATATGCACGCAAAAGATATGGGGCTTTTAGTTTGATAAGCTTCTTAACTGATGCAGCCCCGGAAGATTTTACCCCCTTCCTGACCAGAGCACTTTTTGCGATTTGGCACTGCATCGCTTCAACTGACAATTGCGCGGTCATGCGATGTTGCACCCATACAAAATTGACATCCTTTTTTCCAACAAATAGAGCTTTCTTTTGGTGGTATTTGATCACCTCTGCCTATTGTTCTGCACTATAAACAAAAAAGAGCCTCAATTTTGAAAAAAAACGCAATCTTTTTTAACGTTTTCTATAATAAGTACCCCCCAAAAATATATAAAAAGAAGATTTTTTCCTCAGTTTAGGCCTATATGTATTCTTCTACATATTTTTGTTAAAAAAAATTGTAATAAGCCTACATTGATTGGTTTGCGCAAAAGTTATAGCATCTAGAAAATAGGCGATAGTTTTACGTCATTTTTAATTATTACATTTTTTAAAAAAAAGTTGTGTTGGCGATCTGAGATTTTTATTGTGTTTGCGACATTACGGTGGACACGTTGGACAATTTTGACACATTTTACGGACCATTTGACATTTTTACAGTAATCAGTGCTATAAAAATGCATTGATTAGCGTAATTTTTTTTTTACTGGCAGTGAAGGGGTTAACCGCTAGGGGGAAATCAAGGGGTTAATGTGTTCCCTATTGGGTGTTCTAACCGAAGGGGGAGGGGACTGTGTAGAACTTGTGTGTTCTCGAGTGATTGTGGGCGAGCAGGAGGCACGTGCGCCCCTAGTGGCCAAATCTAGAAGCGACGTAACATAATGGCAATTCGTGCAGCCAAACCATGTTGCCACAGTACAACTGTGGCAGCTGGTCGGCAACTGGTTAAAGAGGATCTACGGTCATCTTAAAAAAAGAATTAAAAGTCAGCAGCTTCAAATACTGTAGCTGCTGACTTTTAAAAAACAGACATTTACTTGTCCAGGGATCCAGTGCTAGCCTCACCCAGGCAGGTTCTTTTCCGGTCTTTAGGTCCCCTGCACTGTCATGTTGACTGTGGGATACCAGCTGTGACTCCTTGCGACTTCACAGAGGGCCCCCCACCACACATGTATGAGCTGAACTATGATTTGTAAGTTGTCCTGCAGCCTCCTAGGACCTGTGACATGTCCCAGGAGGCTGCGGATGGTGCCACCATGTAGGTGGTAACCATTAACCTAATATAAATGAACATATTATGTTCGTTTATACCGCATTTCACCGAAAATAAGACCTACTATGATATTTGGGGAGGGCTGCAATATAAGAATCCTCACCTTCGCTGCCTGTGTGGGCAGGTCGTGATCGAGCCTGCGCAATTTCCCCTGTAGGAAGCTGCTTCCTATGCGGGCATTTGCTAAAAAGGAGGAGCCAGGAACACCAGTGGGGGATACTAGAAGAGGATTGGGGCTGCTCTGCGCAAACCAATGGAACAGAGATTTTAAATATGATATGTTCATTCATTTTAAAAAATCCATTTATATGTGTTTTTTTTTTTTTTTCAGACCAGAGTGATTCAGATGACTGGAACATGGAAAATGTTTGCAGGGCAGCCTATCGCCACCAACAGGAGCTTTGGAGAAGAGAAGGTGGTTCCCTAGATTCTGCGCCACAACACTGCTGAGAATTCTCACCTTTGTTGTCTGTGTGGACAGCTTGGGCAATCTTCAGTCAGTCAGTGTGTGTGTGTGTGTGTGTGTGTGTGTGTGTAGGTACGTAAGGTTGGGCATTTTGATTGTAAGAGCTTTCAGGGCAGGGACTGATGTGAATGAACAATATGGCTCTAGTATGTGTGTGTATAAGGGTGAAAAAACGAATCGATTAATCGACAACTAATCGTTTACTATTTTCATAATCGATTAATTGGTCACTAACATAATGGGGTTAAAAACAAGAAAAAGAAATTAGCCCTTTATAGTACAGAAAGAGCAAATCGCTACTGTAAATATTACTTTCACTGTCCCATAGTAAAAAATGAACCCCTTACAGTAGCGATTATTTGCTTTCTTTGTAATAATTTTAGTTTTTCTTAACCCCATTATGTTACTAAACATCTCAGGCCTGGGTCACACCTCTGTGTTGTTTGGTGCTTTTTGCAGAAACACACTACAGTTCATTTACATGGTTTCCTATGTGACACGTTCACATCCATGATTTTTTCAGCTGCTGTGTATTTTGAAAAGACAAGGACTTTTTTTTTAACGCAAAACGATGCTATTTTGTTTTTTTGGTTCAATACACTTCAATGGAGAAGCTGCAGAAAAGCATGTAATGCGTGTTTGCGGCAATTTGTGTTTTTTAATCTGCCCAACAACAAATTGGCCAAAAAAATATGCAAAAATGCAAATTGCAGCAAAATTACCCTTTTTTTTAAGGTTAGTAATCTATTAATTGAAACAACAATCGACCAACTAATCGATTATGAAAATAATCGTTAGTTACAGCCCTATGTGTGTATGTATGCATGTGATATTAGAAAAGCGGTATAGTATGGTATTGTATTGTATGGTATGTAATATGCATGCAAAAGAGATGGGGCTTTTTGTTTGATAAACTTCTTTTTGCAATTTGGCACTGCATCGCTTTAACTGACAATTGTGCGGTCGTGCGACGTTGCACCCAAACAAAATTGACGTCCTTTTTTCCGCACAAATAGAGCTTTCTTTTGATGGTATTTGATCACATCTGCGTTTTTTTTTTTTTTTTTTTTTTTGCACTATAAACAAAAAAGAGCCTCAATTTTGAAAAAAACGCAATCTTTTTTAACTTTTGCTCTAATAAGTACCCCCCCAAAAAATATTTAAAAAATGATTTTTTTCCTCAGTTTAGGCCTATATGTATTCTTCTACATATTTTTGGTAAAAAAAATTACCAATAAGCGTATATTGATTGGTTTGCGCAAAAGCTATAGCGTCTACAAAATGGGGGATAGTTGTACGGCATTTTTAATGATTTTTTTTTTTTTACTGGTAATGTCGGCGATCTACGATTTTTATCAGGACTGCAACATTATGGCGGACACGTCGGACAATTTTGACACATTTTTTCGGACCATTTGGCATTTTTACAGCGATCAGTGCTATAAAAATGCATTGATTACTGTAAAAATGTCACTGGCAGTGAATGGGGTTAACCACTAGGGGCAATCAAGGGGTTAATGTGTTCCCTATTGTGTGTTCTAACTGAAGGGGTAGGGGACTGTGTAGGGGAGATGACAGATCACTGTTCATATTCTGTATGAACAGACAATCTGTCTGTTCTCCCCTCAGAGAACCGGGATCTGTGTGTTCTCAAGTGATTGTGGGCGAGCAGGGGGCACGTGCGCCCCTAGTGGCCAAAACTAGAAGTGACGTTTCATAAGAGCGTACAATCCCAGTACTCCTTTCCAGACTTAGGGTATGTAGCACACTCAATCCTGGAGTAGAGAAAAAAAAAAGCATGACAAGTGTCAAGCTGCTGCGGTGGTCAGGCCATGTGTACAACCCCAGTACTCCTTTCTAGAATTAGGGTATGTAGCACACTCAATCCTAGACCCAAAGAAAAGAATGACATGCATTTTCTTCCTTAGTTTGCCGTGGTTATATAGCCTGTAGCGTTCACGGATGTACTGTGCAATGGGCTAAAGAGAGCTTGTAGACAGTCCTCCTTTGGGCTACTTTGGGGAAATTTACTTAACGTGGAATTCCAGCTTAAATCTAAATAGCCTCCCCCCCAACATCCATGCAAGAAAGATACTTATTTTCAGGCCAGTCTGGTCCGGTCACGTGAGTTCTTCTGTGCCAGCTAGTGGCAGTGACCGGACCGGAAAATAGGCAAGTATAGCAATCTTTTTTTCAAAGGTTAGTTAGCACAGAGGTTGTCTCTCCAATGGGACACAGATGCCAAGAAAATCTGACAAAGGTCCTAGGCTTCCCTTACTCTATCCACAATGAAAAAGAAATGTTTTTCTTTTTTGTTCTATTTTCAATTGGGGCAGACAGGACCCAGAGTAGTTGTGCATTGTAATCAGTCACCTTCTCAATTTAGCTTGTTTAATGAAGGTTTGAAAATGAAAACTAGAAGCTGAGTGGTTGTTATGCTCAGCGGCTTCAGATTCTGTCTTGTCCATTTTAAGTAAACTCCCCTCAAAATACTACAAAGCTCTTCACTGCTGTCCCGTCGGTGTGTGCACGCTCGACTGTAAAACGGGGAAGAAGGTGTACCCCTTTACGGAGGACAGACAGCAGGACCTGTTCGCCCAAAGTGTGGTTTTCCCGAGGAACTGACAAGCGACAAACCACCGGCTGCCCTAGTGAAGCACTTTACGGACCTGCTCAAAGTGCGGAAAAGCGGTATAGTATGGTATTGTATGGTATGTAATATGCACGCAAAAGATATGGGGCTTTTAGTTTGATAAGCTTCTTAACTGATGCAGCCCCGGAAGATTTTACCCCCTTCCTGACCAGAGCACTTTTTGCGATTTGGCACTGCATCGCTTCAACTGACAATTGCGCGGTCATGCGATGTTGCACCCATACAAAATTGACATCCTTTTTTCCAACAAATAGAGCTTTCTTTTGGTGGTATTTGATCACCTCTGCCTATTGTTCTGCACTATAAACAAAAAAGAGCCTCAATTTTGAAAAAAAACGCAATCTTTTTTAACGTTTTCTATAATAAGTACCCCCCAAAAATATATAAAAAGAAGATTTTTTCCTCAGTTTAGGCCTATATGTATTCTTCTACATATTTTTGTTAAAAAAAATTGTAATAAGCCTACATTGATTGGTTTGCGCAAAAGTTATAGCATCTAGAAAATAGGCGATAGTTTTACGTCATTTTTAATTATTACATTTTTTTAAAAAAGTTGTGTTGGCGATCTGAGATTTTTATTGTGTTTGCGACATTACGGTGGACACGTTGGACAATTTTGACACATTTTACGGACCATTTGACATTTTTACAGTAATCAGTGCTATAAAAATGCATTGATTAGCGTAATTTTTTTTTTACTGGCAGTGAAGGGGTTAACCGCTAGGGGGAAATCAAGGGGTTAATGTGTTCCCTATTGGGTGTTCTAACCGAAGGGGGAGGGGACTGTGTAGAACTTGTGTGTTCTCGAGTGATTGTGGGCGAGCAGGAGGCACGTGCGCCCCTAGTGGCCAAATCTAGAAGCGACGTAACATAATGGCAATTCGTGCAGCCAAACCATGTTGCCACAGTACAACTGTGGCAGCTGGTCGGCAACTGGTTAAAGAGGATCTACGGTCATCTTAAAAAAAGAATTAAAAGTCAGCAGCTTCAAATACTGTAGCTGCTGACTTTTAAAAAACAGACATTTACTTGTCCAGGGATCCAGTGCTAGCCTCACCCAGGCAGGTTCTTTTCCGGTCTTTAGGTCCCCTGCACTGTCATGTTGACTGTGGGATACCAGCTGTGACTCCTTGCGACTTCACAGAGGGCCCCCCACCACACATGTATGAGCTGAACTATGATTTGTAAGTTGTCCTGCAGCCTCCTAGGACCTGTGACATGTCCCAGGAGGCTGCGGATGGTGCCACCATGTAGGTGGTAACCATTAACCTAATATAAATGAACATATTATGTTCGTTTATACCGCATTTCACCGAAAATAAGACCTACTATGATATTTGGGGAGGGCTGCAATATAAGAATCCTCACCTTCGCTGCCTGTGTGGGCAGGTCGTGATCGAGCCTGCGCAATTTCCCCTGTAGGAAGCTGCTTCCTATGCGGGCATTTGCTAAAAAGGAGGAGCCAGGAACACCAGTGGGGGATACTAGAAGAGGATTGGGGCTGCTCTGCGCAAACCAATGGAACAGAGATTTTAAATATGATATGTTCATTCATTTTAAAAAATCCATTTATATGTGTTTTTTTTTTTTTTTCAGACCAGAGTGATTCAGATGACTGGAACATGGAAAATGTTTGCAGGGCAGCCTATCGCCACCAACAGGAGCTTTGGAGAAGAGAAGGTGGTTCCCTAGATTCTGCGCCACAACACTGCTGAGAATTCTCACCTTTGTTGTCTGTGTGGACAGCTTGGGCAATCTTCAGTCAGTCAGTGTGTGTGTGTGTGTGTGTGTGTGTGTAGGTACGTAAGGTTGGGCATTTTGATTGTAAGAGCTTTCAGGGCAGGGACTGATGTGAATGAACAATATGGCTCTAGTATGTGTGTGTATAAGGGTGAAAAAACGAATCGATTAATCGACAACTAATCGTTTACTATTTTCATAATCGATTAATTGGTCACTAACATAATGGGGTTAAAAACAAGAAAAAGAAATTAGCCCTTTATAGTACAGAAAGAGCAAATCGCTAC
Source organism: Lithobates pipiens (assembly GCF_037356315.1). Classification (NCBI taxonomy): domain Eukaryota; kingdom Metazoa; phylum Chordata; class Amphibia; order Anura; family Ranidae; genus Lithobates; species Lithobates pipiens. The sequence goes on along the minus strand of NW_027507784.1, from coordinate 268,201,427 downwards.
TGTAAATATTACTTTCACTGTCCCATAGTAAAAAATGAACCCCTTACAGTAGCGATTATTTGCTTTCTTTGTAATAATTTTAGTTTTTCTTAACCCCATTATGTTACTAAACATCTCAGGCCTGGGTCACACCTCTGTGTTGTTTGGTGCTTTTTGCAGAAACACACTACAGTTCATTTACATGGTTTCCTATGTGACACGTTCACATCCATGATTTTTTCAGCTGCTGTGTATTTTGAAAAGACAAGGACTTTTTTTTTTAACGCAAAACGATGCTATTTTGTTTTTTTGGTTCAATACACTTCAATGGAGAAGCTGCAGAAAAGCATGTGATGCGTGTTTGCGGCAATTTGTGTTTTTTAATCTGCCCAACAACAAATTGGCCAAAAAAATATGCAAAAATGCAAATTGCAGCAAAATTACCCTTTTTTTTAAGGTTAGTAATCTATTAATTGAAACAACAATCGACCAACTAATCGATTATGAAAATAATCGTTAGTTACAGCCCTATGTGTGTATGTATGCATGTGATATTAGAAAAGCGGTATAGTATGGTATTGTATTGTATGGTATGTAATATGCATGCAAAAGAGATGGGGCTTTTTGTTTGATAAACTTCTTTTTGCAATTTGGCACTGCATCGCTTTAACTGACAATTGTGCGGTCGTGCGACGTTGCACCCAAACAAAATTGACGTCATTTTTTCCGCACAAATAGAGCTTTCTTTTGATGGTATTTGATCACATCTGCGTTTTTTTTTTTTTTTTTTTTTTTTTTTTTGCACTATAAACAAAAAAGAGCCTCAATTTTGAAAAAAACGCAATCTTTTTTAACTTTTGCTCTAATAAGTACCCCCCCAAAAAATATTTAAAAAATGATTTTTTTCCTCAGTTTAGGCCTATATGTATTCTTCTACATATTTTTGGTAAAAAAAATTACCAATAAGCGTATATTGATTGGTTTGCGCAAAAGCTATAGCGTCTACAAAATGGGGGATAGTTGTACGGCATTTTTAATGATTTTTTTTTTTTTACTGGTAATGTCGGCGATCTACGATTTTTATCAGGACTGCAACATTATGGCGGACACGTCGGACAATTTTGACACATTTTTTCGGACCATTTGGCATTTTTACAGCGATCAGTGCTATAAAAATGCATTGATTACTGTAAAAATGTCACTGGCAGTGAATGGGGTTAACCACTAGGGGCAATCAAGGGGTTAATGTGTTCCCTATTGTGTGTTCTAACTGAAGGGGTAGGGGACTGTGTAGGGGAGATGACAGATCACTGTTCATATTCTGTATGAACAGACAATCTGTCTGTTCTCCCCTCAGAGAACCGGGATCTGTGTGTTCTCAAGTGATTGTGGGCGAGCAGGGGGCACGTGCGCCCCTAGTGGCCAAAACTAGAAGTGACGTTTCATAAGAGCGTACAATCCCAGTACTCCTTTCCAGACTTAGGGTATGTAGCACACTCAATCCTGGAGTAGAGAAAAAAAAAAGCATGACAAGTGTCAAGCTGCTGCGGTGGTCAGGCCATGTGTACAACCCCAGTACTCCTTTCTAGAATTAGGGTATGTAGCACACTCAATCCTAGACCCAAAGAAAAGAATGACATGCATTTTCTTCCTTAGTTTGCCGTGGTTATATAGCCTGTAGCGTTCACGGATGTACTGTGCAATGGGCTAAAGAGAGCTTGTAGACAGTCCTCCTTTGGGCTACTTTGGGGAAATTTACTTAACGTGGAATTCCAGCTTAAATCTAAATAGCCTCCCCCCCAACATCCATGCAAGAAAGATACTTATTTTCAGGCCAGTCTGGTCCGGTCACGTGAGTTCTTCTGTGCCAGCTAGTGGCAGTGACCGGACCGGAAAATAGGCAAGTATAGCAATCTTTTTTTCAAAGGTTAGTTAGCACAGAGGTTGTCTCTCCAATGGGACACAGATGCCAAGAAAATCTGACAAAGGTCCTAGGCTTCCCTTACTCTATCCACAATGAAAAAGAAATGTTTTTCTTTTTTGTTCTATTTTCAATTGGGGCAGACAGGACCCAGAGTAGTTGTGCATTGTAATCAGTCACCTTCTCAATTTAGCTTGTTTAATGAAGGTTTGAAAATGAAAACTAGAAGCTGAGTGGTTGTTATGCTCAGCGGCTTCAGATTCTGTCTTGTCCATTTTAAGTAAACTCCCCTCAAAATACTACAAAGCTCTTCACTGCTGTCCCGTCGGTGTGTGCACGCTCGACTGTAAAACGGGGAAGAAGGTGTACCCCTTTACGGAGGACAGACAGCAGGACCTGTTCGCCCAAAGTGTGGTTTTCCCGAGGAACTGACAAGCGACAAACCACCGGCTGCCCTAGTGAAGCACTTTACGGACCTGCTCAAAGTGCGGAAAAGCGGTATAGTATGGTATTGTATGGTATGTAATATGCACGCAAAAGATATGGGGCTTTTAGTTTGATAAGCTTCTTAACTGATGCAGCCCCGGAAGATTTTACCCCCTTCCTGACCAGAGCACTTTTTGCGATTTGGCACTGCATCGCTTCAACTGACAATTGCGCGGTCATGCGATGTTGCACTCATACAAAATTGACATCCTTTTTTCCAACAAATAGAGCTTTCTTTTGGTGGTATTTGATCACCTCTGCCTATTGTTCTGCACTATAAACAAAAAAGAGCCTCAATTTTGAAAAAAAACGCAATCTTTTTTAACGTTTTCTATAATAAGTACCCCCCAAAAATATATAAAAAGAAGATTTTTTCCTCAGTTTAGGCCTATATGTATTCTTCTACATATTTTTGTTAAAAAAAATTGTAATAAGCCTACATTGATTGGTTTGCGCAAAAGTTATAGCATCTAGAAAATAGGCGATAGTTTTACGTCATTTTTAATTATTACATTTTTTTAAAAAAGTTGTGTTGGCGATCTGAGATTTTTATTGTGTTTGCGACATTACCGTGGACACGTTGGACAATTTTGACACATTTTACGGACCATTTGACATTTTTACAGTAATCAGTGCTATAAAAATGCATTGATTAGCGTAATTTTTTTTTTACTGGCAGTGAAGGGGTTAACCGCTAGGGGGAAATCAAGGGGTTAATGTGTTCCCTATTGGGTGTTCTAACCGAAGGGGGAGGGGACTGTGTAGAACTTGTGTGTTCTCGAGTGATTGTGGGCGAGCAGGAGGCACGTGCGCCCCTAGTGGCCAAATCTAGAAGCGACGTAACATAATGGCAATTCGTGCAGCCAAACCATGTTGCCACAGTACAACTGTGGCAGCTGGTCGGCAACTGGTTAAAGAGGATCTACGGTCATCTTAAAAAAAGAATTAAAAGTCAGCAGCTTCAAATACTGTAGCTGCTGACTTTTAAAAAACAGACATTTACTTGTCCAGGGATCCAGTGCTAGCCTCACCCAGGCAGGTTCTTTTCCGGTCTTTAGGTCCCCTGCACTGTCATGTTGACTGTGGGATACCAGCTGTGACTCCTTGCGACTTCACAGAGGGCCCCCCACCACACATGTATGAGCTGAACTATGATTTGTAAGTTGTCCTGCAGCCTCCTAGGACCTGTGACATGTCCCAGGAGGCTGCGGATGGTGCCACCATGTAGGTGGTAACCATTAACCTAATATAAATGAACATATTATGTTCGTTTATACCGCATTTCACCGAAAATAAGACCTACTATGATATTTGGGGAGGGCTGCAATATAAGAATCCTCACCTTCGCTGCCTGTGTGGGCAGGTCGTGATCGAGCCTGCGCAATTTCCCCTGTAGGAAGCTGCTTCCTATGCGGGCATTTGCTAAAAAGGAGGAGCCAGGAACACCAGTGGGGGATACTAGAAGAGGATTGGGGCTGCTCTGCGCAAACCAATGGAACAGAGATTTTAAATATGATATGTTCATTCATTTTAAAAAATCCATTTATATGTGTTTTTTTTTTTTTTTCAGACCAGAGTGATTCAGATGACTGGAACATGGAAAATGTTTGCAGGGCAGCCTATCGCCACCAACAGGAGCTTTGGAGAAGAGAAGGTGGTTCCCTAGATTCTGCGCCACAACACTGCTGAGAATTCTCACCTTTGTTGTCTGTGTGGACAGCTTGGGCAATCTTCAGTCAGTCAGTGTGTGTGTGTGTGTGTGTGTGTGTGTGTAGGTACGTAAGGTTGGGCATTTTGATTGTAAGAGCTTTCAGGGCAGGGACTGATGTGAATGAACAATATGGCTCTAGTATGTGTGTGTATAAGGGTGAAAAAACGAATCGATTAATCGACAACTAATCGTTTACTATTTTCATAATCGATTAATTGGTCACTAACATAATGGGGTTAAAAACAAGAAAAAGAAATTAGCCCTTTATAGTACAGAAAGAGCAAATCGCTACTGTAAATATTACTTTCACTGTCCCATAGTAAAAAATGAACCCCTTACAGTAGCGATTATTTGCTTTCTTTGTAATAATTTTAGTTTTTCTTAACCCCATTATGTTACTAAACATCTCAGGCCTGGGTCACACCTCTGTGTTGTTTGGTGCTTTTTGCAGAAACACACTACAGTTCATTTACATGGTTTCCTATGTGACACGTTCACATCCATGATTTTTTCAGCTGCTGTGTATTTTGAAAAGACAAGGACTTTTTTTTTAACGCAAAACGATGCTATTTTGTTTTTTTGGTTCAATACACTTCAATGGAGAAGCTGCAGAAAAGCATGTAATGCGTGTTTGCGGCAATTTGTGTTTTTTAATCTGCCCAACAACAAATTGGCCAAAAAAATATGCAAAAATGCAAATTGCAGCAAAATTACCCTTTTTTTTAAGGTTAGTAATCTATTAATTGAAACAACAATCGACCAACTAATCGATTATGAAAATAATCGTTAGTTACAGCCCTATGTGTGTATGTATGCATGTGATATTAGAAAAGCGGTATAGTATGGTATTGTATTGTATGGTATGTAATATGCATGCAAAAGAGATGGGGCTTTTTGTTTGATAAACTTCTTTTTGCAATTTGGCACTGCATCGCTTTAACTGACAATTGTGCGGTCGTGCGACGTTGCACCCAAACAAAATTGACGTCCTTTTTTCCGCACAAATAGAGCTTTCTTTTGATGGTATTTGATCACATCTGCGTTTTTTTTTTTTTTGCACTATAAACAAAAAAGAGCCTCAATTTTGAAAAAAACGCAATCTTTTTTAACTTTTGCTCTAATAAGTACCCCCCCAAAAAATATTTAAAAAATGATTTTTTTCCTCAGTTTAGGCCTATATGTATTCTTCTACATATTTTTGGTAAAAAAAATTACCAATAAGCGTATATTGATTGGTTTGCGCAAAAGCTATAGCGTCTACAAAATGGGGGATAGTTGTACGGCATTTTTAATGATTTTTTTTTTTTTACTGGTAATGTCGGCGATCTACGATTTTTATCAGGACTGCAACATTATGGCGGACACGTCGGACAATTTTGACACATTTTTTCGGACCATTTGGCATTTTTACAGCGATCAGTGCTATAAAAATGCATTGATTACTGTAAAAATGTCACTGGCAGTGAATGGGGTTAACCACTAGGGGCAATCAAGGGGTTAATGTGTTCCCTATTGTGTGTTCTAACTGAAGGGGTAGGGGACTGTGTAGGGGAGATGACAGATCACTGTTCATATTCTGTATGAACAGACAATCTGTCTGTTCTCCCCTCAGAGAACCGGGATCTGTGTGTTCTCAAGTGATTGTGGGCGAGCAGGGGGCACGTGCGCCCCTAGTGGCCAAAACTAGAAGTGACGTTTCATAAGAGCGTACAATCCCAGTACTCCTTTCCAGACTTAGGGTATGTAGCACACTCAATCCTGGAGTAGAGAAAAAAAAAAGCATGACAAGTGTCAAGCTGCTGCGGTGGTCAGGCCATGTGTACAACCCCAGTACTCCTTTCTAGAATTAGGGTATGTAGCACACTCAATCCTAGACCCAAAGAAAAGAATGACATGCATTTTCTTCCTTAGTTTGCCGTGGTTATATAGCCTGTAGCGTTCACGGATGTACTGTGCAATGGGCTAAAGAGAGCTTGTAGACAGTCCTCCTTTGGGCTACTTTGGGGAAATTTACTTAACGTGGAATTCCAGCTTAAATCTAAATAGCCTCCCCCCCAACATCCATGCAAGAAAGATACTTATTTTCAGGCCAGTCTGGTCCGGTCACGTGAGTTCTTCTGTGCCAGCTAGTGGCAGTGACCGGACCGGAAAATAGGCAAGTATAGCAATCTTTTTTTCAAAGGTTAGTTAGCACAGAGGTTGTCTCTCCAATGGGACACAGATGCCAAGAAAATCTGACAAAGGTCCTAGGCTTCCCTTACTCTATCCACAATGAAAAAGAAATGTTTTTCTTTTTTGTTCTATTTTCAATTGGGGCAGACAGGACCCAGAGTAGTTGTGCATTGTAATCAGTCACCTTCTCAATTTAGCTTGTTTAATGAAGGTTTGAAAATGAAAACTAGAAGCTGAGTGGTTGTTATGCTCAGTGGCTTCAGATTCTGTCTTGTCCATTTTAAGTAAACTCCCCTCAAAATACTACAAAGCTCTTCACTGCTGTCCCGTCGGTGTGTGCACGCTCGACTGTAAAACGGGGAAGAAGGTGTACCCCTTTACGGAGGACAGACAGCAGGACCTGTTCGCCCAAAGTGTGGTTTTCCCGAGGAACTGACAAGCGACAAACCACCGGCTGCCCTAGTGAAGCACTTTACGGACCTGCTCAAAGTGCGGAAAAGCGGTATAGTATGGTATTGTATGGTATGTAATATGCACGCAAAAGATATGGGGCTTTTAGTTTGATAAGCTTCTTAACTGATGCAGCCCCGGAAGATTTTACCCCCTTCCTGACCAGAGCACTTTTTGCGATTTGGCACTGCATCGCTTCAACTGACAATTGCGCGGTCATGCGATGTTGCACTCATACAAAATTGACATCCTTTTTTCCAACAAATAGAGCTTTCTTTTGGTGGTATTTGATCACCTCTGCCTATTGTTCTGCACTATAAACAAAAAAGAGCCTCAATTTTGAAAAAAAACGCAATCTTTTTTAACGTTTTCTATAATAAGTACCCCCCAAAAATATATAAAAAGAAGATTTTTTCCTCAGTTTAGGCCTATATGTATTCTTCTACATATTTTTGTTAAAAAAAATTGTAATAAGCCTACATTGATTGGTTTGCGCAAAAGTTATAGCATCTAGAAAATAGGCGATAGTTTTACGTCATTTTTAATTATTACATTTTTTTAAAAAAGTTGTGTTGGCGATCTGAGATTTTTATTGTGTTTGCGACATTACCGTGGACACGTTGGACAATTTTGACACATTTTACGGACCATTTGACATTTTTACAGTAATCAGTGCTATAAAAATGCATTGATTAGCGTAATTTTTTTTTTACTGGCAGTGAAGGGGTTAACCGCTAGGGGGAAATCAAGGGGTTAATGTGTTCCCTATTGGGTGTTCTAACCGAAGGGGGAGGGGACTGTGTAGAACTTGTGTGTTCTCGAGTGATTGTGGGCGAGCAGGAGGCACGTGCGCCCCTAGTGGCCAAATCTAGAAGCGACGTAACATAATGGCAATTCGTGCAGCCAAACCATGTTGCCACAGTACAACTGTGGCAGCTGGTCGGCAACTGGTTAAAGAGGATCTACGGTCATCTTAAAAAAAGAATTAAAAGTCAGCAGCTTCAAATACTGTAGCTGCTGACTTTTAAAAAACAGACATTTACTTGTCCAGGGATCCAGTGCTAGCCTCACCCAGGCAGGTTCTTTTCCGGTCTTTAGGTCCCCTGCACTGTCATGTTGACTGTGGGATACCAGCTGTGACTCCTTGCGACTTCACAGAGGGCCCCCCACCACACATGTATGAGCTGAACTATGATTTGTAAGTTGTCCTGCAGCCTCCTAGGACCTGTGACATGTCCCAGGAGGCTGCGGATGGTGCCACCATGTAGGTGGTAACCATTAACCTAATATAAATGAACATATTATGTTCGTTTATACCGCATTTCACCGAAAATAAGACCTACTATGATATTTGGGGAGGGCTGCAATATAAGAATCCTCACCTTCGCTGCCTGTGTGGGCAGGTCGTGATCGAGCCTGCGCAATTTCCCCTGTAGGAAGCTGCTTCCTATGCGGGCATTTGCTAAAAAGGAGGAGCCAGGAACACCAGTGGGGGATACTAGAAGAGGATTGGGGCTGCTCTGCGCAAACCAATGGAACAGAGATTTTAAATATGATATGTTCATTCATTTTAAAAAATCCATTTATATGTGTTTTTTTTTTTTTTTCAGACCAGAGTGATTCAGATGACTGGAACATGGAAAATGTTTGCAGGGCAGCCTATCGCCACCAACAGGAGCTTTGGAGAAGAGAAGGTGGTTCCCTAGATTCTGCGCCACAACACTGCTGAGAATTCTCACCTTTGTTGTCTGTGTGGACAGCTTGGGCAATCTTCAGTCAGTCAGTGTGTGTGTGTGTGTGTGTGTGTGTGTAGGTACGTAAGGTTGGGCATTTTGATTGTAAGAGCTTTCAGGGCAGGGACTGATGTGAATGAACAATATGGCTCTAGTATGTGTGTGTATAAGGGTGAAAAAACGAATCGATTAATCGACAACTAATCGTTTACTATTTTCATAATCGATTAATTGGTCACTAACATAATGGGGTTAAAAACAAGAAAAAGAAATTAGCCCTTTATAGTACAGAAAGAGCAAATCGCTACTGTAAATATTACTTTCACTGTCCCATAGTAAAAAATGAACCCCTTACAGTAGCGATTATTTGCTTTCTTTGTAATAATTTTAGTTTTTCTTAACCCCATTATGTTACTAAACATCTCAGGCCTGGGTCACACCTCTGTGTTGTTTGGTGCTTTTTGCAGAAACACACTACAGTTCATTTACATGGTTTCCTATGTGACACGTTCACATCCATGATTTTTTCAGCTGCTGTGTATTTTGAAAAGACAAGGACTTTTTTTTTAACGCAAAACGATGCTATTTTGTTTTTTTGGTTCAATACACTTCAATGGAGAAGCTGCAGAAAAGCATGTAATGCGTGTTTGCGGCAATTTGTGTTTTTTAATCTGCCCAACAACAAATTGGCCAAAAAAATATGCAAAAATGCAAATTGCAGCAAAATTACCCTTTTTTTTAAGGTTAGTAATCTATTAATTGAAACAACAATCGACCAACTAATCGATTATGAAAATAATCGTTAGTTACAGCCCTATGTGTGTATGTATGCATGTGATATTAGAAAAGCGGTATAGTATGGTATTGTATTGTATGGTATGTAATATGCATGCAAAAGAGATGGGGCTTTTTGTTTGATAAACTTCTTTTTGCAATTTGGCACTGCATCGCTTTAACTGACAATTGTGCGGTCGTGCGACGTTGCACCCAAACAAAATTGACGTCCTTTTTTCCGCACAAATAGAGCTTTCTTTTGATGGTATTTGATCACATCTGCGTTTTTTTATTTTATTTTTTTTTTTTTTTTGCACTATAAACAAAAAAGAGCCTCAATTTTGAAAAAAACGCAATCTTTTTTAACTTTTGCTCTAATAAGTACCCCCCCAAAAAATATTTAAAAAATGATTTTTTTCCTCAGTTTAGGCCTATATGTATTCTTCTACATATTTTTGGTAAAAAAATTACCAATAAGCGTATATTGATTGGTTTGCGCAAAAGCTATAGCGTCTACAAAATGGGGGATAGTTGTACGGCATTTTTAATGATTTTTTTTTTTTTACTGGTAATGTCGGCGATCTACGATTTTTATCAGGACTGCAACATTATGGCGGACACGTCGGACAATTTTGACACATTTTTTCGGACCATTTGGCATTTTTACAGCGATCAGTGCTATAAAAATGCATTGATTACTGTAAAAATGTCACTGGCAGTGAATGGGGTTAACCACTAGGGGCAATCAAGGGGTTAATGTGTTCCCTATTGTGTGTTCTAACTGAAGGGGTAGGGGACTGTGTAGGGGAGATGACAGATCACTGTTCATATTCTGTATGAACAGACAATCTGTCTGTTCTCCCCTCAGAGAACCGGGATCTGTGTGTTCTCAAGTGATTGTGGGCGAGCAGGGGGCACGTGCGCCCCTAGTGGCCAAAACTAGAAGTGACGTTTCATAAGAGCGTACAATCCCAGTACTCCTTTCCAGACTTAGGGTATGTAGCACACTCAATCCTGGAGTAGAGAAAAAAAAAAGCATGACAAGTGTCAAGCTGCTGCGGTGGTCAGGCCATGTGTACAACCCCAGTACTCCTTTCTAGAATTAGGGTATGTAGCACACTCAATCCTAGACCCAAAGAAAAGAATGACATGCATTTTCTTCCTTAGTTTGCCGTGGTTATATAGCCTGTAGCGTTCACGGATGTACTGTGCAATGGGCTAAAGAGAGCTTGTAGACAGTCCTCCTTTGGGCTACTTTGGGGAAATTTACTTAACGTGGAATTCCAGCTTAAATCTAAATAGCCTCCCCCCCAACATCCATGCAAGAAAGATACTTATTTTCAGGCCAGTCTGGTCCGGTCACGTGAGTTCTTCTGTGCCAGCTAGTGGCAGTGACCGGACCGGAAAATAGGCAAGTATAGCAATCTTTTTTTCAAAGGTTAGTTAGCACAGAGGTTGTCTCTCCAATGGGACACAGATGCCAAGAAAATCTGACAAAGGTCCTAGGCTTCCCTTACTCTATCCACAATGAAAAAGAAATGTTTTTCTTTTTTGTTCTATTTTCAATTGGGGCAGACAGGACCCAGAGTAGTTGTGCATTGTAATCAGTCACCTTCTCAATTTAGCTTGTTTAATGAAGGTTTGAAAATGAAAACTAGAAGCTGAGTGGTTGTTATGCTCAGCGGCTTCAGATTCTGTCTTGTCCATTTTAAGTAAACTCCCCTCAAAATACTACAAAGCTCTTCACTGCTGTCCCGTCGGTGTGTGCACGCTCGACTGTAAAACGGGGAAGAAGGTGTACCCCTTTACGGAGGACAGACAGCAGGACCTGTTCGCCCAAAGTGTGGTTTTCCCGAGGAACTGACAAGCGACAAACCACCGGCTGCCCTAGTGAAGCACTTTACGGACCTGCTCAAAGTGCGGAAAAGCGGTATAGTATGGTATTGTATGGTATGTAATATGCACGCAAAAGATATGGGGCTTTTAGTTTGATAAGCTTCTTAACTGATGCAGCCCCGGAAGATTTTACCCCCTTCCTGACCAGAGCACTTTTTGCGATTTGGCACTGCATCGCTTCAACTGACAATTGCGCGGTCATGCGATGTTGCACCCATACAAAATTGACATCCTTTTTTCCAACAAATAGAGCTTTCTTTTGGTGGTATTTGATCACCTCTGCCTATTGTTCTGCACTATAAACAAAAAAGAGCCTCAATTTTGAAAAAAAACGCAATCTTTTTTAACGTTTTCTATAATAAGTACCCCCCAAAAATATATAAAAAGAAGATTTTTTCCTCAGTTTAGGCCTATATGTATTCTTCTACATATTTTTGTTAAAAAAAATTGTAATAAGCCTACATTGATTGGTTTGCGCAAAAGTTATAGCATCTAGAAAATAGGCGATAGTTTTACGTCATTTTTAATTATTACATTTTTTTTAAAAAAGTTGTGTTGGCGATCTGAGATTTTTATTGTGTTTGCGACATTACGGTGGACACGTTGGACAATTTTGACACATTTTACGGACCATTTGACATTTTTACAGTAATCAGTGCTATAAAAATGCATTGATTAGCGTAATTTTTTTTTTACTGGCAGTGAAGGGGTTAACCGCTAGGGGGAAATCAAGGGGTTAATGTGTTCCCTATTGGGTGTTCTAACCGAAGGGGGAGGGGACTGTGTAGAACTTGTGTGTTCTCGAGTGATTGTGGGCGAGCAGGAGGCACGTGCGCCCCTAGTGGCCAAATCTAGAAGCGACGTAACATAATGGCAATTCGTGCAGCCAAACCATGTTGCCACAGTACAACTGTGGCAGCTGGTCGGCAACTGGTTAAAGAGGATCTACGGTCATCTTAAAAAAAGAATTAAAAGTCAGCAGCTTCAAATACTGTAGCTGCTGACTTTTAAAAAACAGACATTTACTTGTCCAGGGATCCAGTGCTAGCCTCACCCAGGCAGGTTCTTTTCCGGTCTTTAGGTCCCCTGCACTGTCATGTTGACTGTGGGATACCAGCTGTGACTCCTTGCGACTTCACAGAGGGCCCCCCACCACACATGTATGAGCTGAACTATGATTTGTAAGTTGTCCTGCAGCCTCCTAGGACCTGTGACATGTCCCAGGAGGCTGCGGATGGTGCCACCATGTAGGTGGTAACCATTAACCTAATATAAATGAACATATTATGTTCGTTTATACCGCATTTCACCGAAAATAAGACCTACTATGATATTTGGGGAGGGCTGCAATATAAGAATCCTCACCTTCGCTGCCTGTGTGGGCAGGTCGTGATCGAGCCTGCGCAATTTCCCCTGTAGGAAGCTGCTTCCTATGCGGGCATTTGCTAAAAAGGAGGAGCCAGGAACACCAGTGGGGGATACTAGAAGAGGATTGGGGCTGCTCTGCGCAAACCAATGGAACAGAGATTTTAAATATGATATGTTCATTCATTTTAAAAAATCCATTTATATGTGTTTTTTTTTTTTTTTCAGACCAGAGTGATTCAGATGACTGGAACATGGAAAATGTTTGCAGGGCAGCCTATCGCCACCAACAGGAGCTTTGGAGAAGAGAAGGTGGTTCCCTAGATTCTGCGCCACAACACTGCTGAGAATTCTCACCTTTGTTGTCTGTGTGGACAGCTTGGGCAATCTTCAGTCAGTCAGTGTGTGTGTGTGTGTGTGTGTGTGTGTAGGTACGTAAGGTTGGGCATTTTGATTGTAAGAGCTTTCAGGGCAGGGACTCATGTGAATGAACAATATGGCTCTAGTATGTGTGTGTATAAGGGTGAAAAAACGAATCGATTAATCGACAACTAATCGTTTACTATTTTCATAATCGATTAATTGGTCACTAACATAATGGGGTTAAAAACAAGAAAAAGAAATTAGCCCTTTATAGTACAGAAAGAGCAAATCGCTACTGTAAATATTACTTTCACTGTCCCATAGTAAAAAATGAACCCCTTACAGTAGCGATTATTTGCTTTCTTTGTAATAATTTTAGTTTTTCTTAACCCCATTATGTTACTAAACATCTCAGGCCTGGGTCACACCTCTGTGTTGTTTGGTGCTTTTTGCAGAAACACACTACAGTTCATTTACATGGTTTCCTATGTGACACGTTCACATCCATGATTTTTTCAGCTGCTGTGTATTTTGAAAAGACAAGGACTTTTTTTTTAACGCAAAACGATGCTATTTTGTTTTTTTGGTTCAATACACTTCAATGGAGAAGCTGCAGAAAAGCATGTAATGCGTGTTTGCGGCAATTTGTGTTTTTTAATCTGCCCAACAACAAATTGGCCAAAAAAATATGCAAAAATGCAAATTGCAGCAAAATTACCCTTTTTTTTAAGGTTAGTAATCTATTAATTGAAACAACAATCGACCAACTAATCGATTATGAAAATAATCGTTAGTTACAGCCCTATGTGTGTATGTATGCATGTGATATTAGAAAAGCGGTATAGTATGGTATTGTATTGTATGGTATGTAATATGCATGCAAAAGAGATGGGGCTTTTTGTTTGATAAACTTCTTTTTGCAATTTGGCACTGCATCGCTTTAACTGACAATTGTGCGGTCGTGCGACGTTGCACCCAAACAAAATTGACGTCCTTTTTTCCGCACAAATAGAGCTTTCTTTTGATGGTATTTGATCACATCTGCGTTTTTTTATTTTTTATTTTTTATTTTTTTGCACTATAAACAAAAAAGAGCCTCAATTTTGAAAAAAAACGCAATCTTTTTTAACTTTTGCTCTAATAAGTACCCCCCCAAAAAATATTTAAAAAATGATTTTTTTCCTCAGTTTAGGCCTATATGTATTCTTCTACATATTTTTGGTAAAAAAAATTACCAATAAGCGTATATTGATTGGTTTGCGCAAAAGCTATAGCGTCTACAAAATGGGGGATAGTTGTACGGCATTTTTAATGATTTTTTTTTTTTACTGGTAATGTCGGCGATCTACGATTTTTATCAGGACTGCAACATTATGGCGGACACGTCGGACAATTTTGACACATTTTTTCGGACCATTTGGCATTTTTACAGCGATCAGTGCTATAAAAATGCATTGATTACTGTAAAAATGTCACTGGCAGTGAATGGGGTTAACCACTAGGGGCAATCAAGGGGTTATTGTGTTCCCTATTGTGTGTTCTAACTGAAGGGGTAGGGGACTGTGTAGGGGAGATGACAGATCACTGTTCATATTCTGTATGAACAGACAATCTGTCTGTTCTCCCCTCAGAGAACCGGGATCTGTGTGTTCTCAAGTGATTGTGGGCGAGCAGGGGGCACGTGCGCCCCTAGTGGCCAAAACTAGAAGTGACGTTTCATAAGAGCGTACAATCCCAGTACTCCTTTCCAGACTTAGGGTATGTAGCACACTCAATCCTGGAGTAGAGAAAAAAAAAAGCATGACAAGTGTCAAGCTGCTGCGGTGGTCAGGCCATGTGTACAACCCCAGTACTCCTTTCTAGAATTAGGGTATGTAGCACACTCAATCCTAGACCCAAAGAAAAGAATGACATGCATTTTCTTCCTTAGTTTGCCGTGGTTATATAGCCTGTAGCGTTCACGGATGTACTGTGCAATGGGCTAAAGAGAGCTTGTAGACAGTCCTCCTTTGGGCTACTTTGGGGAAATTTACTTAACGTGGAATTCCAGCTTAAATCTAAATAGCCTCCCCCCCAACATCCATGCAAGAAAGATACTTATTTTCAGGCCAGTCTGGTCCGGTCACGTGAGTTCTTCTGTGCCAGCTAGTGGCAGTGACCGGACCGGAAAATAGGCAAGTATAGCAATCTTTTTTTCAAAGGTTAGTTAGCACAGAGGTTGTCTCTCCAATGGGACACAGATGCCAAGAAAATCTGACAAAGGTCCTAGGCTTCCCTTACTCTATCCACAATGAAAAAGAAATGTTTTTCTTTTTTGTTCTATTTTCAATTGGGGCAGACAGGACCCAGAGTAGTTGTGCATTGTAATCAGTCACCTTCTCAATTTAGCTTGTTTAATGAAGGTTTGAAAATGAAAACTAGAAGCTGAGTGGTTGTTATGCTCAGCGGCTTCAGATTCTGTCTTGTCCATTTTAAGTAAACTCCCCTCAAAATACTACAAAGCTCTTCACTGCTGTCCCGTCGGTGTGTGCACGCTCGACTGTAAAACGGGGAAGAAGGTGTACCCCTTTACGGAGGACAGACAGCAGGACCTGTTCACCCAAAGTGTGGTTTTCCCGAGGAACTGACAAGCGACAAACCACCGGCTGCCCTAGTGAAGCACTTTACGGACCTGCTCAAAGTGCAGAAAAGCGGTATAGTATGGTATTGTATGGTATGTAATATGCACGCAAAAGATATGGGGCTTTTAGTTTGATAAGCTTCTTAACTGATGCAGCCCCGGAAGATTTTACCCCCTTCCTGACCAGAGCACTTTTTGCGATTTGGCACTGCATCGCTTCAACTGACAATTGCGCGGTCATGCGATGTTGCACCCATACAAAATTGACATCCTTTTTTCCAACAAATAGAGCTTTCTTTTGGTGGTATTTGATCACCTCTGCCTATTGTTCTGCACTATAAACAAAAAAGAGCCTCAATTTTGAAAAAAAACGCAATCTTTTTTAACGTTTTCTATAATAAGTACCCCCCAAAAATATATAAAAAGAAGATTTTTTCCTCAGTTTAGGCCTATATGTATTCTTCTACATATTTTTGTTAAAAAAAATTGTAATAAGCCTACATTGATTGGTTTGCGCAAAAGTTATAGCATCTAGAAAATAGGCGATAGTTTTACGTCATTTTTAATTATTACATTTTTTTTAAAAAAGTTGTGTTGGCGATCTGAGATTTTTATTGTGTTTGCGACATTACGGTGGACACGTTGGACAATTTTGACACATTTTACGGACCATTTGACATTTTTACAGTAATCAGTGCTATAAAAATGCATTGATTAGCGTAATTTTTTTTTTACTGGCAGTGAAGGGGTTAACCGCTAGGGGGAAATCAAGGGGTTAATGTGTTCCCTATTGGGTGTTCTAACCGAAGGGGGAGGGGACTGTGTAGAACTTGTGTGTTCTCGAGTGATTGTGGGCGAGCAGGAGGCACGTGCGCCCCTAGTGGCCAAATCTAGAAGCGACGTAACATAATGGCAATTCGTGCAGCCAAACCATGTTGCCACAGTACAACTGTGGCAGCTGGTCGGCAACTGGTTAAAGAGGATCTACGGTCATCTTAAAAAAAGAATTAAAAGTCAGCAGCTTCAAATACTGTAGCTGCTGACTTTTAAAAAACAGACATTTACTTGTCCAGGGATCCAGTGCTAGCCTCACCCAGGCAGGTTCTTTTCCGGTCTTTAGGTCCCCTGCACTGTCATGTTGACTGTGGGATACCAGCTGTGACTCCTTGCGACTTCACAGAGGGCCCCCCACCACACATGTATGAGCTGAACTATGATTTGTAAGTTGTCCTGCAGCCTCCTAGGACCTGTGACATGTCCCAGGAGGCTGCGGATGGTGCCACCATGTAGGTGGTAACCATTAACCTAATATAAATGAACATATTATGTTCGTTTATACCGCATTTCACCGAAAATAAGACCTACTATGATATTTGGGGAGGGCTGCAATATAAGAATCCTCACCTTCGCTGCCTGTGTGGGCAGGTCGTGATCGAGCCTGCGCAATTTCCCCTGTAGGAAGCTGCTTCCTATGCGGGCATTTGCTAAAAAGGAGGAGCCAGGAACACCAGTGGGGGATACTAGAAGAGGATTGGGGCTGCTCTGCGCAAACCAATGGAACAGAGATTTTAAATATGATATGTTCATTCATTTTAAAAAATCCATTTATATGTGTTTTTTTTTTTTTTTCAGACCAGAGTGATTCAGATGACTGGAACATGGAAAATGTTTGCAGGGCAGCCTATCGCCACCAACAGGAGCTTTGGAGAAGAGAAGGTGGTTCCCTAGATTCTGCGCCACAACACTGCTGAGAATTCTCACCTTTGTTGTCTGTGTGGACAGCTTGGGCAATCTTCAGTCAGTCAGTGTGTGTGTGTGTGTGTGTGTGTGTGTAGGTACGTAAGGTTGGGCATTTTGATTGTAAGAGCTTTCAGGGCAGGGACTCATGTGAATGAACAATATGGCTCTAGTATGTGTGTGTATAAGGGTGAAAAAACGAATCGATTAATCGACAACTAATCGTTTACTATTTTCATAATCGATTAATTGGTCACTAACATAATGGGGTTAAAAACAAGAAAAAGAAATTAGCCCTTTATAGTACAGAAAGAGCAAATCGCTACTGTAAATATTACTTTCACTGTCCCATAGTAAAAAATGAACCCCTTACAGTAGCGATTATTTGCTTTCTTTGTAATAATTTTAGTTTTTCTTAACCCCATTATGTTACTAAACATCTCAGGCCTGGGTCACACCTCTGTGTTGTTTGGTGCTTTTTGCAGAAACACACTACAGTTCATTTACATGGTTTCCTATGTGACACGTTCACATCCATGATTTTTTCAGCTGCTGTGTATTTTGAAAAGACAAGGACTTTTTTTTTAACGCAAAACGATGCTATTTTGTTTTTTTGGTTCAATACACTTCAATGGAGAAGCTGCAGAAAAGCATGTAATGCGTGTTTGCGGCAATTTGTGTTTTTTAATCTGCCCAACAACAAATTGGCCAAAAAAATATGCAAAAATGCAAATTGCAGCAAAATTACCCTTTTTTTTAAGGTTAGTAATCTATTAATTGAAACAACAATCGACCAACTAATCGATTATGAAAATAATCGTTAGTTACAGCCCTATGTGTGTATGTATGCATGTGATATTAGAAAAGCGGTATAGTATGGTATTGTATTGTATGGTATGTAATATGCATGCAAAAGAGATGGGGCTTTTTGTTTGATAAACTTCTTTTTGCAATTTGGCACTGCATCGCTTTAACTGACAATTGTGCGGTCGTGCGACGTTGCACCCAAACAAAATTGACGTCCTTTTTTCCGCACAAATAGAGCTTTCTTTTGATGGTATTTGATCACATCTGCGTTTTTTTATTTTTTATTTTTTTTTTTTTTGCACTATAAACAAAAAAGAGCCTCAATTTTGAAAAAAAACGCAATCTTTTTTAACTTTTGCTCTAATAAGTACCCCCCCAAAAAATATTTAAAAAATGATTTTTTTCCTCAGTTTAGGCCTATATGTATTCTTCTACATATTTTTGGTAAAAAAAATTACCAATAAGCGTATATTGATTGGTTTGCGCAAAAGCTATAGCGTCTACAAAATGGGGGATAGTTGTACGGCATTTTTAATGATTTTTTTTTTTTACTGGTAATGTCGGCGATCTACGATTTTTATCAGGACTGCAACATTATGGCGGACACGTCGGACAATTTTGACACATTTTTTCGGACCATTTGGCATTTTTACAGCGATCAGTGCTATAAAAATGCATTGATTACTGTAAAAATGTCACTGGCAGTGAATGGGGTTAACCACTAGGGGCAATCAAGGGGTTATTGTGTTCCCTATTGTGTGTTCTAACTGAAGGGGTAGGGGACTGTGTAGGGGAGATGACAGATCACTGTTCATATTCTGTATGAACAGACAATCTGTCTGTTCTCCCCTCAGAGAACCGGGATCTGTGTGTTCTCAAGTGATTGTGGGCGAGCAGGGGGCACGTGCGCCCCTAGTGGCCAAAACTAGAAGTGACGTTTCATAAGAGCGTACAATCCCAGTACTCCTTTCCAGACTTAGGGTATGTAGCACACTCAATCCTGGAGTAGAGAAAAAAAAAAGCATGACAAGTGTCAAGCTGCTGCGGTGGTCAGGCCATGTGTACAACCCCAGTACTCCTTTCTAGAATTAGGGTATGTAGCACACTCAATCCTAGACCCAAAGAAAAGAATGACATGCATTTTCTTCCTTAGTTTGCCGTGGTTATATAGCCTGTAGCGTTCACGGATGTACTGTGCAATGGGCTAAAGAGAGCTTGTAGACAGTCCTCCTTTGGGCTACTTTGGGGAAATTTACTTAACGTGGAATTCCAGCTTAAATCTAAATAGCCTCCCCCCCAACATCCATGCAAGAAAGATACTTATTTTCAGGCCAGTCTGGTCCGGTCACGTGAGTTCTTCTGTGCCAGCTAGTGGCAGTGACCGGACCGGAAAATAGGCAAGTATAGCAATCTTTTTTTCAAAGGTTAGTTAGCACAGAGGTTGTCTCTCCAATGGGACACAGATGCCAAGAAAATCTGACAAAGGTCCTAGGCTTCCCTTACTCTATCCACAATGAAAAAGAAATGTTTTTCTTTTTTGTTCTATTTTCAATTGGGGCAGACAGGACCCAGAGTAGTTGTGCATTGTAATCAGTCACCTTCTCAATTTAGCTTGTTTAATGAAGGTTTGAAAATGAAAACTAGAAGCTGAGTGGTTGTTATGCTCAGCGGCTTCAGATTCTGTCTTGTCCATTTTAAGTAAACTCCCCTCAAAATACTACAAAGCTCTTCACTGCTGTCCCGTCGGTGTGTGCACGCTCGACTGTAAAACGGGGAAGAAGGTGTACCCCTTTACGGAGGACAGACAGCAGGACCTGTTCGCCCAAAGTGTGGTTTTCCCGAGGAACTGACAAGCGACAAACCACCGGCTGCCCTAGTGAAGCACTTTACGGACCTGCTCAAAGTGCGGAAAAGCGGTATAGTATGGTATTGTATGGTATGTAATATGCACGCAAAAGATATGGGGCTTTTAGTTTGATAAGCTTCTTAACTGATGCAGCCCCGGAAGATTTTACCCCCTTCCTGACCAGAGCACTTTTTGCGATTTGGCACTGCATCGCTTCAACTGACAATTGCGCGGTCATGCGATGTTGCACCCATACAAAATTGACATCCTTTTTTCCAACAAATAGAGCTTTCTTTTGGTGGTATTTGATCACCTCTGCCTATTGTTCTGCACTATAAACAAAAAAGAGCCTCAATTTTGAAAAAAAACGCAATCTTTTTTAACGTTTTCTATAATAAGTACCCCCCAAAAATATATAAAAAGAAGATTTTTTCCTCAGTTTAGGCCTATATGTATTCTTCTACATATTTTTGTTAAAAAAAATTGTAATAAGCCTACATTGATTGGTTTGCGCAAAAGTTATAGCATCTAGAAAATAGGCGATAGTTTTACGTCATTTTTAATTATTACATTTTTTTTAAAAAAGTTGTGTTGGCGATCTGAGATTTTTATTGTGTTTGCGACATTACGGTGGACACGTTGGACAATTTTGACACATTTTACGGACCATTTGACATTTTTACAGTAATCAGTGCTATAAAAATGCATTGATTAGCGTAATTTTTTTTTTACTGGCAGTGAAGGGGTTAACCGCTAGGGGGAAATCAAGGGGTTAATGTGTTCCCTATTGGGTGTTCTAACCGAAGGGGGAGGGGACTGTGTAGAACTTGTGTGTTCTCGAGTGATTGTGGGCGAGCAGGAGGCACGTGCGCCCCTAGTGGCCAAATCTAGAAGCGACGTAACATAATGGCAATTCGTGCAGCCAAACCATGTTGCCACAGTACAACTGTGGCAGCTGGTCGGCAACTGGTTAAAGAGGATCTACGGTCATCTTAAAAAAAGAATTAAAAGTCAGCAGCTTCAAATACTGTAGCTGCTGACTTTTAAAAAACAGACATTTACTTGTCCAGGGATCCAGTGCTAGCCTCACCCAGGCAGGTTCTTTTCCGGTCTTTAGGTCCCCTGCACTGTCATGTTGACTGTGGGATACCAGCTGTGACTCCTTGCGACTTCACAGAGGGCCCCCCACCACACATGTATGAGCTGAACTATGATTTGTAAGTTGTCCTGCAGCCTCCTAGGACCTGTGACATGTCCCAGGAGGCTGCGGATGGTGCCACCATGTAGGTGGTAACCATTAACCTAATATAAATGAACATATTATGTTCGTTTATACCGCATTTCACCGAAAATAAGACCTACTATGATATTTGGGGAGGGCTGCAATATAAGAATCCTCACCTTCGCTGCCTGTGTGGGCAGGTCGTGATCGAGCCTGCGCAATTTCCCCTGTAGGAAGCTGCTTCCTATGCGGGCATTTGCTAAAAAGGAGGAGCCAGGAACACCAGTGGGGGATACTAGAAGAGGATTGGGGCTGCTCTGCGCAAACCAATGGAACAGAGATTTTAAATATGATATGTTCATTCATTTTAAAAAATCCATTTATATGTGTTTTTTTTTTTTTTTCAGACCAGAGTGATTCAGATGACTGGAACATGGAAAATGTTTGCAGGGCAGCCTATCGCCACCAACAGGAGCTTTGGAGAAGAGAAGGTGGTTCCCTAGATTCTGCGCCACAACACTGCTGAGAATTCTCACCTTTGTTGTCTGTGTGGACAGCTTGGGCAATCTTCAGTCAGTCAGTGTGTGTGTGTGTGTGTGTGTGTGTGTGTAGGTACGTAAGGTTGGGCATTTTGATTGTAAGAGCTTTCAGGGCAGGGACTGATGTGAATGAACAATATGGCTCTAGTATGTGTGTGTATAAGGGTGAAAAAACGAATCGATTAATCGACAACTAATCGTTTACTATTTTCATAATCGATTAATTGGTCACTAACATAATGGGGTTAAAAACAAGAAAAAGAAATTAGCCCTTTATAGTACAGAAAGAGCAAATCGCTACTGTAAATATTACTTTCACTGTCCCATAGTAAAAAATGAACCCCTTACAGTAGCGATTATTTGCTTTCTTTGTAATAATTTTAGTTTTTCTTAACCCCATTATGTTACTAAACATCTCAGGCCTGGGTCACACCTCTGTGTTATTTGGTGCTTTTTGCAGAAACACACTACAGTTCATTTACATGGTTTCCTATGTGACACGTTCACATCCATGATTTTTTCAGCTGCTGTGTATTTTGAAAAGACAAGGACTTTTTTTTTAACGCAAAACGATGCTATTTTGTTTTTTTGGTTCAATACACTTCAATGGAGAAGCTGCAGAAAAGCATGTAATGCGTGTTTGCGGCAATTTGTGTTTTTTAATCTGCCCAACAACAAATTGGCCAAAAAAATATGCAAAAATGCAAATTGCAGCAAAATTACCCTTTTTTTTAAGGTTAGTAATCTATTAATTGAAACAACAATCGACCAACTAATCGATTATGAAAATAATCGTTAGTTACAGCCCTATGTGTGTATGTATGCATGTGATATTAGAAAAGCGGTATAGTATGGTATTGTATTGTATGGTATGTAATATGCATGCAAAAGAGATGGGGCTTTTTGTTTGATAAACTTCTTTTTGCAATTTGGCACTGCATCGCTTTAACTGACAATTGTGCGGTCGTGCGACGTTGCACCCAAACAAAATTGACGTCCTTTTTTCCGCACAAATAGAGCTTTCTTTTGATGGTATTTGATCACATCTGCGTTTTTATTTTTTTTTTTTTTTTTTTTTTTTGCACTATAAACAAAAAAGAGCCTCAATTTTGAAAAAAACGCAATCTTTTTTAACTTTTGCTCTAATAAGTACCCCCCCAAAAAATATTTAAAAAATGATTTTTTTCCTCAGTTTAGGCCTATATGTATTCTTCTACATATTTTTGGTAAAAAAAATTACCAATAAGCGTATATTGATTGGTTTGCGCAAAAGCTATAGCGTCTACAAAATGGGGGATAGTTGTACGGCATTTTTAATGATTTTTTTTTTTTTTACTGGTAATGTCGGCGATCTACGATTTTTATCAGGACTGCAACATTATGGCGGACACGTCGGACAATTTTGACACATTTTTTCGGACCATTTGGCATTTTTACAGCGATCAGTGCTATAAAAATGCATTGATTACTGTAAAAATGTCACTGGCAGTGAATGGGGTTAACCACTAGGGGCAATCAAGGGGTTAATGTGTTCCCTATTGTGTGTTCTAACTGAAGGGGTAGGGGACTGTGTAGGGGAGATGACAGATCACTGTTCATATTCTGTATGAACAGACAATCTGTCTGTTCTCCCCTCAGAGAACCGGGATCTGTGTGTTCTCAAGTGATTGTGGGCGAGCAGGGGGCACGTGCGCCCCTAGTGGCCAAAACTAGAAGTGACGTTTCATAAGAGCGTACAATCCCAGTACTCCTTTCCAGACTTAGGGTATGTAGCACACTCAATCCTGGAGTAGAGAAAAAAAAAAGCATGACAAGTGTCAAGCTGCTGCGGTGGTCAGGCCATGTGTACAACCCCAGTACTCCTTTCTAGAATTAGGGTATGTAGCACACTCAATCCTAGACCCAAAGAAAAGAATGACATGCATTTTCTTCCTTAGTTTGCCGTGGTTATATAGCCTGTAGCGTTCACGGATGTACTGTGCAATGGGCTAAAGAGAGCTTGTAGACAGTCCTCCTTTGGGCTACTTTGGGGAAATTTACTTAACGTGGAATTCCAGCTTAAATCTAAATAGCCTCCCCCCCAACATCCATGCAAGAAAGATACTTATTTTCAGGCCAGTCTGGTCCGGTCACGTGAGTTCTTCTGTGCCAGCTAGTGGCAGTGACCGGACCGGAAAATAGGCAAGTATAGCAATCTTTTTTTCAAAGGTTAGTTAGCACAGAGGTTGTCTCTCCAATGGGACACAGATGCCAAGAAAATCTGACAAAGGTCCTAGGCTTCCCTTACTCTATCCACAATGAAAAATAAATGTTTTTCTTTTTTGTTCTATTTTCAATTGGGGCAGACAGGACCCAGAGTAGTTGTGCATTGTAATCAGTCACCTTCTCAATTTAGCTTGTTTAATGAAGGTTTGAAAATGAAAACTAGAAGCTGAGTGGTTGTTATGCTCAGCGGCTTCAGATTCTGTCTTGTCCATTTTAAGTAAACTCCCCTCAAAATACTACAAAGCTCTTCACTGCTGTCCCGTCGGTGTGTGCACGCTCGACTGTAAAACGGGGAAGAAGGTGTACCCCTTTACGGAGGACAGACAGCAGGACCTGTTCGCCCAAAGTGTGGTTTTCCCGAGGAACTGACAAGCGACAAACCACCGGCTGCCCTAGTGAAGCACTTTACGGACCTGCTCAAAGTGCGGAAAAGCGGTATAGTATGGTATTGTATGGTATGTAATATGCACGCAAAAGATATGGGGCTTTTAGTTTGATAAGCTTCTTAACTGATGCAGCCCCGGAAGATTTTACCCCCTTCCTGACCAGAGCACTTTTTGCGATTTGGCACTGCATCGCTTCAACTGACAATTGCGCGGTCATGCGATGTTGCACCCATACAAAATTGACATCCTTTTTTCCAACAAATAGAGCTTTCTTTTGGTGGTATTTGATCACCTCTGCCTATTGTTCTGCACTATAAACAAAAAAGAGCCTCAATTTTGAAAAAAAACGCAATCTTTTTTAACGTTTTCTATAATAAGTACCCCCCAAAAATATATAAAAAGAAGATTTTTTCCTCAGTTTAGGCCTATATGTATTCTTCTACATATTTTTGTTAAAAAAAATTGTAATAAGCCTACATTGATTGGTTTGCGCAAAAGTTATAGCATCTAGAAAATAGGCGATAGTTTTACGTCATTTTTAATTATTACATTTTTTTTTAAAAAGTTGTGTTGGCGATCTGAGATTTTTATTGTGTTTGCGACATTACGGTGGACACGTTGGACAATTTTGACACATTTTACGGACCATTTGACATTTTTACAGTAATCAGTGCTATAAAAATGCATTGATTAGCGTAATTTTTTTTTTACTGGCAGTGAAGGGGTTAACCGCTAGGGGGAAATCAAGGGGTTAATGTGTTCCCTATTGGGTGTTCTAACCGAAGGGGGAGGGGACTGTGTAGAACTTGTGTGTTCTCGAGTGATTGTGGGCGAGCAGGAGGCACGTGCGCCCCTAGTGGCCAAATCTAGAAGCGACGTAACATAATGGCAATTCGTGCAGCCAAACCATGTTGCCACAGTACAACTGTGGCAGCTGGTCGGCAACTGGTTAAAGAGGATCTACGGTCATCTTAAAAAAAGAATTAAAAGTCAGCAGCTTCAAATACTGTAGCTGCTGACTTTTAAAAAACAGACATTTACTTGTCCAGGGATCCAGTGCTAGCCTCACCCAGGCAGGTTCTTTTCCGGTCTTTAGGTCCCCTGCACTGTCATGTTGACTGTGGGATACCAGCTGTGACTCCTTGCGACTTCACAGAGGGCCCCCCACCACACATGTATGAGCTGAACTATGATTTGTAAGTTGTCCTGCAGCCTCCTAGGACCTGTGACATGTCCCAGGAGGCTGCGGATGGTGCCACCATGTAGGTGGTAACCATTAACCTAATATAAATGAACATATTATGTTCGTTTATACCGCATTTCACCGAAAATAAGACCTACTATGATATTTGGGGAGGGCTGCAATATAAGAATCCTCACCTTCGCTGCCTGTGTGGGCAGGTCGTGATCGAGCCTGCGCAATTTCCCCTGTAGGAAGCTGCTTCCTATGCGGGCATTTGCTAAAAAGGAGGAGCCAGGAACACCAGTGGGGGATACTAGAAGAGGATTGGGGCTGCTCTGCGCAAACCAATGGAACAGAGATTTTAAATATGATATGTTCATTCATTTTAAAAAATCCATTTATATGTGTTTTTTTTTTTTTTCAGACCAGAGTGATTCAGATGACTGGAACATGGAAAATGTTTGCAGGGCAGCCTATCGCCACCAACAGGAGCTTTGGAGAAGAGAAGGTGGTTCCCTAGATTCTGCGCCACAACACTGCTGAGAATTCTCACCTTTGTTGTCTGTGTGGACAGCTTGGGCAATCTTCAGTCAGTCAGTGTGTGTGTGTGTGTGTGTGTGTGTGTAGGTACGTAAGGTTGGGCATTTTGATTGTAAGAGCTTTCAGGGCAGGGACTGATGTGAATGAACAATATGGCTCTAGTATGTGTGTGTATAAGGGTGAAAAAACGAATCGATTAATCGACAACTAATCGTTTACTATTTTCATAATCGATTAATTGGTCACTAACATAATGGGGTTAAAAACAAGAAAAAGAAATTAGCCCTTTATAGTACAGAAAGAGCAAATCGCTACTGTAAATATTACTTTCACTGTCCCATAGTAAAAAATGAACCCCTTACAGTAGCGATTATTTGCTTTCTTTGTAATAATTTTAGTTTTTCTTAACCCCATTATGTTACTAAACATCTCAGGCCTGGGTCACACCTCTGTGTTGTTTGGTGCTTTTTGCAGAAACACACTACAGTTCATTTACATGGTTTCCTATGTGACACGTTCACATCCATGATTTTTTCAGCTGCTGTGTATTTTGAAAAGACAAGGACTTTTTTTTTAACGCAAAACGATGCTATTTTGTTTTTTTGGTTCAATACACTTCAATGGAGAAGCTGCAGAAAAGCATGTAATGCGTGTTTGCGGCAATTTGTGTTTTTTAATCTGCCCAACAACAAATTGGCCAAAAAAATATGCAAAAATGCAAATTGCAGCAAAATTACCCTTTTTTTTAAGGTTAGTAATCTATTAATTGAAACAACAATCGACCAACTAATCGATTATGAAAATAATCGTTAGTTACAGCCCTATGTGTGTATGTATGCATGTGATATTAGAAAAGCGGTATAGTATGGTATTGTATTGTATGGTATGTAATATGCATGCAAAAGAGATGGGGCTTTTTGTTTGATAAACTTCTTTTTGCAATTTGGCACTGCATCGCTTTAACTGACAATTGTGCGGTCGTGCGACGTTGCACCCAAACAAAATTGACGTCCTTTTTTCCGCACAAATAGAGCTTTCTTTTGATGGTATTTGATCACATCTGCGTTTTTTTATTTTTTTTTTTTTTTTTTTTTGCACTATAAACAAAAAAGAGCCTCAATTTTGAAAAAAACGCAATCTTTTTTAACTTTTGCTCTAATAAGTACCCCCCCAAAAAATATTTAAAAAATGATTTTTTTCCTCAGTTTAGGCCTATATGTATTCTTCTACATATTTTTGGTAAAAAAAATTACCAATAAGCGTATATTGATTGGTTTGCGCAAAAGCTATAGCGTCTACAAAATGGGGGATAGTTGTACGGCATTTTTAATGATTTTTTTTTTTTACTGGTAATGTCGGCGATCTACGATTTTTATCAGGACTGCAACATTATGGCGGACACGTCGGACAATTTTGACACATTTTTTCGGACCATTTGGCATTTTTACAGCGATCAGTGCTATAAAAATGCATTGATTACTGTAAAAATGTCACTGGCAGTGAATGGGGTTAACCACTAGGGGCAATCAAGGGGTTATTGTGTTCCCTATTGTGTGTTCTAACTGAAGGGGTAGGGGACTGTGTAGGGGAGATGACAGATCACTGTTCATATTCTGTATGAACAGACAATCTGTCTGTTCTCCCCTCAGAGAACCGGGATCTGTGTGTTCTCAAGTGATTGTGGGCGAGCAGGGGGCACGTGCGCCCCTAGTGGCCAAAACTAGAAGTGACGTTTCATAAGGGCGTACAATCCCAGTACTCCTTTCCAGACTTAGGGTATGTAGCACACTCAATCCTGGAGTAGAGAAAAAAAAAAGCATGACAAGTGTCAAGCTGCTGCGGTGGTCAGGCCATGTGTACAACCCCAGTACTCCTTTCTAGAATTAGGGTATGTAGCACACTCAATCCTAGACCCAAAGAAAAGAATGACATGCATTTTCTTCCTTAGTTTGCCGTGGTTATATAGCCTGTAGCGTTCACGGATGTACTGTGCAATGGGCTAAAGAGAGCTTGTAGACAGTCCTCCTTTGGGCTACTTTGGGGAAATTTACTTAACGTGGAATTCCAGCTTAAATCTAAATAGCCTCCCCCCCAACATCCATGCAAGAAAGATACTTATTTTCAGGCCAGTCTGGTCCGGTCACGTGAGTTCTTCTGTGCCAGCTAGTGGCAGTGACCGGACCGGAAAATAGGCAAGTATAGCAATCTTTTTTTCAAAGGTTAGTTAGCACAGAGGTTGTCTCTCCAATGGGACACAGATGCCAAGAAAATCTGACAAAGGTCCTAGGCTTCCCTTACTCTATCCACAATGAAAAAGAAATGTTTTTCTTTTTTGTTCTATTTTCAATTGGGGCAGACAGGACCCAGAGTAGTTGTGCATTGTAATCAGTCACCTTCTCAATTTAGCTTGTTTAATGAAGGTTTGAAAATGAAAACTAGAAGCTGAGTGGTTGTTATGCTCAGCGGCTTCAGATTCTGTCTTGTCCATTTTAAGTAAACTCCCCTCAAAATACTACAAAGCTCTTCACTGCTGTCCCGTCGGTGTGTGCACGCTCGACTGTAAAACGGGGAAGAAGGTGTACCCCTTTACGGAGGACAGACAGCAGGACCTGTTCACCCAAAGTGTGGTTTTCCCGAGGAACTGACAAGCGACAAACCACCGGCTGCCCTAGTGAAGCACTTTACGGACCTGCTCAAAGTGCGGAAAAGCGGTATAGTATGGTATTGTATGGTATGTAATATGCACGCAAAAGATATGGGGCTTTTAGTTTGATAAGCTTCTTAACTGATGCAGCCCCGGAAGATTTTACCCCCTTCCTGACCAGAGCACTTTTTGCGATTTGGCACTGCATCGCTTCAACTGACAATTGCGCGGTCATGCGATGTTGCACCCATACAAAATTGACATCCTTTTTTCCAACAAATAGAGCTTTCTTTTGGTGGTATTTGATCACCTCTGCCTATTGTTCTGCACTATAAACAAAAAAGAGCCTCAATTTTGAAAAAAAACGCAATCTTTTTTAACGTTTTCTATAATAAGTACCCCCCAAAAATATATAAAAAGAAGATTTTTTTCCTCAGTTTAGGCCTATATGTATTCTTCTACATATTTTTGTTAAAAAAAATTGTAATAAGCCTACATTGATTGGTTTGCGCAAAAGTTATAGCATCTAGAAAATAGGCGATAGTTTTACGTCATTTTTAATTATTACATTTTTTTTAAAAAAGTTGTGTTGGCGATCTGAGATTTTTATTGTGTTTGCGACATTACGGTGGACACGTTGGACAATTTTGACACATTTTACGGACCATTTGACATTTTTACAGTAATCAGTGCTATAAAAATGCATTGATTAGCGTAATTTTTTTTTTACTGGCAGTGAAGGGGTTAACCGCTAGGGGGAAATCAAGGGGTTAATGTGTTCCCTATTGGGTGTTCTAACCGAAGGGGGAGGGGACTGTGTAGAACTTGTGTGTTCTCGAGTGATTGTGGGCGA
Source organism: Lithobates pipiens (assembly GCF_037356315.1). Classification (NCBI taxonomy): domain Eukaryota; kingdom Metazoa; phylum Chordata; class Amphibia; order Anura; family Ranidae; genus Lithobates; species Lithobates pipiens. The sequence continues at coordinate 268,171,935 of NW_027507784.1, read as the reverse complement.
GCAGGAGGCACGTGCGCCCCTAGTGGCCAAATCTAGAAGCGACGTAACATAATGGCAATTCGTGCAGCCAAACCATGTTGCCACAGTACAACTGTGGCAGCTGGTCGGCAACTGGTTAAAGAGGATCTACGGTCATCTTAAAAAAAGAATTAAAAGTCAGCAGCTTCAAATACTGTAGCTGCTGACTTTTAAAAAACAGACATTTACTTGTCCAGGGATCCAGTGCTAGCCTCACCCAGGCAGGTTCTTTTCCGGTCTTTAGGTCCCCTGCACTGTCATGTTGACTGTGGGATACCAGCTGTGACTCCTTGCGACTTCACAGAGGGCCCCCCACCACACATGTATGAGCTGAACTATGATTTGTAAGTTGTCCTGCAGCCTCCTAGGACCTGTGACATGTCCCAGGAGGCTGCGGATGGTGCCACCATGTAGGTGGTAACCATTAACCTAATATAAATGAACATATTATGTTCGTTTATACCGCATTTCACCGAAAATAAGACCTACTATGATATTTGGGGAGGGCTGCAATATAAGAATCCTCACCTTCGCTGCCTGTGTGGGCAGGTCGTGATCGAGCCTGCGCAATTTCCCCTGTAGGAAGCTGCTTCCTATGCGGGCATTTGCTAAAAAGGAGGAGCCAGGAACACCAGTGGGGGATACTAGAAGAGGATTGGGGCTGCTCTGCGCAAACCAATGGAACAGAGATTTTAAATATGATATGTTCATTCATTTTAAAAAATCCATTTATATGTGTTTTTTTTTTTTTTTTCAGACCAGAGTGATTCAGATGACTGGAACATGGAAAATGTTTGCAGGGCAGCCTATCGCCACCAACAGGAGCTTTGGAGAAGAGAAGGTGGTTCCCTAGATTCTGCGCCACAACACTGCTGAGAATTCTCACCTTTGTTGTCTGTGTGGACAGCTTGGGCAATCTTCAGTCAGTCAGTGTGTGTGTGTGTGTGTGTGTGTGTGTAGGTACGTAAGGTTGGGCATTTTGATTGTAAGAGCTTTCAGGGCAGGGACTGATATGAATGAACAATATGGCTCTAGTATGTGTGTGTATAAGGGTGAAAAAACGAATCGATTAATCGACAACTAATCGTTTACTATTTTCATAATCGATTAATTGGTCACTAACATAATGGGGTTAAAAACAAGAAAAAGAAATTAGCCCTTTATAGTACAGAAAGAGCAAATCGCTACTGTAAATATTACTTTCACTGTCCCATAGTAAAAAATGAACCCCTTACAGTAGCGATTATTTGCTTTCTTTGTAATAATTTTAGTTTTTCTTAACCCCATTATGTTACTAAACATCTCAGGCCTGGGTCACACCTCTGTGTTGTTTGGTGCTTTTTGCAGAAACACACTACAGTTCATTTACATGGTTTCCTATGTGACACGTTCACATCCATGATTTTTTCAGCTGCTGTGTATTTTGAAAAGACAAGGACTTTTTTTTTAACGCAAAACGATGCTATTTTGTTTTTTTGGTTCAATACACTTCAATGGAGAAGCTGCAGAAAAGCATGTAATGCGTGTTTGCGGCAATTTGTGTTTTTTAATCTGCCCAACAACAAATTGGCCAAAAAAATATGCAAAAATGCAAATTGCAGCAAAATTACCCTTTTTTTTAAGGTTAGTAATCTATTAATTGAAACAACAATCGACCAACTAATCGATTATGAAAATAATCGTTAGTTACAGCCCTATGTGTGTATGTATGCATGTGATATTAGAAAAGCGGTATAGTATGGTATTGTATTGTATGGTATGTAATATGCATGCAAAAGAGATGGGGCTTTTTGTTTGATAAACTTCTTTTTGCAATTTGGCACTGCATCGCTTTAACTGACAATTGTGCGGTCGTGCGACGTTGCACCCAAACAAAATTGACGTCCTTTTTTCCGCACAAATAGAGCTTTCTTTTGATGGTATTTGATCACATCTGCGTTTTTTTTTTTTTTATTTTTTATTTTTTTGCACTATAAACAAAAAAGAGCCTCAATTTTGAAAAAAACGCAATCTTTTTTAACTTTTGCTCTAATAAGTACCCCCCAAAAAATATTTAAAAAATGATTTTTTTCCTCAGTTTAGGCCTATATGTATTCTTCTACATATTTTTGGTAAAAAAAATTACCAATAAGCGTATATTGATTGGTTTGCGCAAAAGCTATAGCGTCTACAAAATGGGGGATAGTTGTACGGCATTTTTAATGATTTTTTTTTTTTTACTGGTAATGTCGGCGATCTACGATTTTTATCAGGACTGCAACATTATGGCGGACACGTCGGACAATTTTGACACATTTTTTCGGACCATTTGGCATTTTTACAGCGATCAGTGCTATAAAAATGCATTGATTACTGTAAAAATGTCACTGGCAGTGAATGGGGTTAACCACTAGGGGCAATCAAGGGGTTAATGTGTTCCCTATTGTGTGTTCTAACTGAAGGGGTAGGGGACTGTGTAGGGGAGATGACAGATCACTGTTCATATTCTGTATGAACAGACAATCTGTCTGTTCTCCCCTCAGAGAACCGGGATCTGTGTGTTCTCAAGTGATTGTGGGCGAGCAGGGGGCACGTGCGCCCCTAGTGGCCAAAACTAGAAGTGACGTTTCATAAGAGCGTACAATCCCAGTACTCCTTTCCAGACTTAGGGTATGTAGCACACTCAATCCTGGAGTAGAGAAAAAAAAAGCATGACAAGTGTCAAGCTGCTGCGGTGGTCAGGCCATGTGTACAACCCCAGTACTCCTTTCTAGAATTAGGGTATGTAGCACACTCAATCCTAGACCCAAAGAAAAGAATGACATGCATTTTCTTCCTTAGTTTGCCGTGGTTATATAGCCTGTAGCGTTCACGGATGTACTGTGCAATGGGCTAAAGAGAGCTTGTAGACAGTCCTCCTTTGGGCTACTTTGGGGAAATTTACTTAACGTGGAATTCCAGCTTAAATCTAAATAGCCTCCCCCCCAACATCCATGCAAGAAAGATACTTATTTTCAGGCCAGTCTGGTCCGGTCACGTGAGTTCTTCTGTGCCAGCTAGTGGCAGTGACCGGACCGGAAAATAGGCAAGTATAGCAATCTTTTTTTCAAAGGTTAGTTAGCACAGAGGTTGTCTCTCCAATGGGACACAGATGCCAAGAAAATCTGACAAAGGTCCTAGGCTTCCCTTACTCTATCCACAATGAAAAAGAAATGTTTTTCTTTTTTGTTCTATTTTCAATTGGGGCAGACAGGACCCAGAGTAGTTGTGCATTGTAATCAGTCACCTTCTCAATTTAGCTTGTTTAATGAAGGTTTGAAAATGAAAACTAGAAGCTGAGTGGTTGTTATGCTCAGCGGCTTCAGATTCTGTCTTGTCCATTTTAAGTAAATTCCCCTCAAAATACTACAAAGCTCTTCACTGCTGTCCCGTCGGTGTGTGCACGCTCGACTGTAAAACGGGGAAGAAGGTGTACCCCTTTACGGAGGACAGACAGCAGGACCTGTTCGCCCAAAGTGTGGTTTTCCCGAGGAACTGACAAGCGACAAACCACCGGCTGCCCTAGTGAAGCACTTTACGGACCTGCTCAAAGTGCAGAAAAGCGGTATAGTATGGTATTGTATGGTATGTAATATGCACGCAAAAGATATGGGGCTTTTAGTTTGATAAGCTTCTTAACTGATGCAGCCCCGGAAGATTTTACCCCCTTCCTGACCAGAGCACTTTTTGCGATTTGGCACTGCATCGCTTCAACTGACAATTGCGCGGTCATGCGATGTTGCACCCATACAAAATTGACATCCTTTTTTCCAACAAATAGAGCTTTCTTTTGGTGGTATTTGATCACCTCTGCCTATTGTTCTGCACTATAAACAAAAAAGAGCCTCAATTTTGAAAAAAAACGCAATCTTTTTTAACGTTTTCTATAATAAGTACCCCCCAAAAATATATAAAAAGAAGATTTTTTCCTCAGTTTAGGCCTATATGTATTCTTCTACATATTTTTGTTAAAAAAAATTGTAATAAGCCTACATTGATTGGTTTGCGCAAAAGTTATAGCATCTAGAAAATAGGCGATAGTTTTACGTCATTTTTAATTATTACATTTTTTTAAAAAAGTTGTGTTGGCGATCTGAGATTTTTATTGTGTTTGCAACATTACGGTGGACACGTTGGACAATTTTGACACATTTTACGGACCATTTGACATTTTTACAGTAATCAGTGCTATAAAAATGCATTGATTAGCGTAATTTTTTTTTACTGGCAGTGAAGGGGTTAACCGCTAGGGGGAAATCAAGGGGTTAATGTGTTCCCTATTGGGTGTTCTAACCGAAGGGGGAGGGGACTGTGTAGAACTTGTGTGTTCTCGAGTGATTGTGGGCGAGCAGGAGGCACGTGCGCCCCTAGTGGCCAAATCTAGAAGCGACGTAACATAATGGCAATTCGTGCAGCCAAACCATGTTGCCACAGTACAACTGTGGCAGCTGGTCGGCAACTGGTTAAAGAGGATCTACGGTCATCTTAAAAAAAGAATTAAAAGTCAGCAGCTTCAAATACTGTAGCTGCTGACTTTTAAAAAACAGACATTTACTTGTCCAGGGATCCAGTGCTAGCCTCACCCAGGCAGGTTCTTTTCCGGTCTTTAGGTCCCCTGCACTGTCATGTTGACTGTGGGATACCAGCTGTGACTCCTTGCGACTTCACAGAGGGCCCCCCACCACACATGTATGAGCTGAACTATGATTTGTAAGTTGTCCTGCAGCCTCCTAGGACCTGTGACATGTCCCAGGAGGCTGCGGATGGTGCCACCATGTAGGTGGTAACCATTAACCTAATATAAATGAACATATTATGTTCGTTTATACCGCATTTCACCGAAAATAAGACCTACTATGATATTTGGGGAGGGCTGCAATATAAGAATCCTCACCTTCGCTGCCTGTGTGGGCAGGTCGTGATCGAGCCTGCGCAATTTCCCCTGTAGGAAGCTGCTTCCTATGCGGGCATTTGCTAAAAAGGAGGAGCCAGGAACACCAGTGGGGGATACTAGAAGAGGATTGGGGCTGCTCTGCGCAAACCAATGGAACAGAGATTTTAAATATGATATGTTCATTCATTTTAAAAAAATCCATTTATATGTGTTTTTTTTTTTTTTCAGACCAGAGTGATTCAGATGACTGGAACATGGAAAATGTTTGCAGGGCAGCCTATCGCCACCAACAGGAGCTTTGGAGAAGAGAAGGTGGTTCCCTAGATTCTGCGCCACAACACTGCTGAGAATTCTCACCTTTGTTGTCTGTGTGGACAGCTTGGGCAATCTTCAGTCAGTCAGTGTGTGTGTGTGTGTGTGTGTGTGTTGGTACGTAAGGTTGGGCATTTTGATTGTAAGAGCTTTCAGGGCAGGGACTGATGTGAATGAACAATATGGCTCTAGTATGTGTGTGTATAAGGGTGAAAAAACGAATCGATTAATCGACAACTAATCGTTTACTATTTTCATAATCGATTAATTGGTCACTAACATAATGGGGTTAAAAACAAGAAAAAGAAATTAGCCCTTTATAGTACAGAAAGAGCAAATCGCTACTGTAAATATTACTTTCACTGTCCCATAGTAAAAAATGAACCCCTTACAGTAGCGATTATTTGCTTTCTTTGTAATAATTTTAGTTTTTCTTAACCCCATTATGTTACTAAACATCTCAGGCCTGGGTCACACCTCTGTGTTGTTTGGTGCTTTTTGCAGAAACACACTACAGTTCATTTACATGGTTTCCTATGTGACACGTTCACATCCATGATTTTTTCAGCTGCTGTGTATTTTGAAAAGACAAGGACTTTTTTTTTAACGCAAAACGATGCTATTTTGTTTTTTTGGTTCAATACACTTCAATGGAGAAGCTGCAGAAAAGCATGTAATGCGTGTTTGCGGCAATTTGTGTTTTTTAATCTGCCCAACAACAAATTGGCCAAAAAAATATGCAAAAATGCAAATTGCAGCAAAATTACCCTTTTTTTTAAGGTTAGTAATCTATTAATTGAAACAACAATCGACCAACTAATCGATTATGAAAATAATCGTTAGTTACAGCCCTATGTGTGTATGTATGCATGTGATATTAGAAAAGCGGTATAGTATGGTATTGTATTGTATGGTATGTAATATGCATGCAAAAGAGATGGGGCTTTTTGTTTGATAAACTTCTTTTTGCAATTTGGCACTGCATCGCTTTAACTGACAATTGTGCGGTCGTGCGACGTTGCACCCAAACAAAATTGACGTCCTTTTTTCCGCACAAATAGAGCTTTCTTTTGATGGTATTTGATCACATCTGCGTTTTTTTTTTTTTTTTTTTTTTTTTTTTGCACTATAAACAAAAAAGAGCCTCAATTTTGAAAAAAACGCAATCTTTTTTAACTTTTGCTCTAATAAGTACCCCCCCAAAAAATATTTAAAAAATGATTTTTTTCCTCAGTTTAGGCCTATATGTATTCTTCTACATATTTTTGGTAAAAAAAATTACCAATAAGCGTATATTGATTGGTTTGCGCAAAAGCTATAGCGTCTACAAAATGGGGGATAGTTGTACGGCATTTTTAATGATTTTTTTTTTTTTACTGGTAATGTCGGCGATCTACGATTTTTATCAGGACTGCAACATTATGGCGGACACGTCGGACAATTTTGACACATTTTTTCGGACCATTTGGCATTTTTACAGCGATCAGTGCTATAAAAATGCATTGATTACTGTAAAAATGTCACTGGCAGTGAATGGGGTTAACCACTAGGGGCAATCAAGGGGTTAATGTGTTCCCTATTGTGTGTTCTAACTGAAGGGGTAGGGGACTGTGTAGGGGAGATGACAGATCACTGTTCATATTCTGTATGAACAGACAATCTGTCTGTTCTCCCCTCAGAGAACCGGGATCTGTGTGTTCTCAAGTGATTGTGGGCGAGCAGGGGGCACGTGCGCCCCTAGTGGCCAAAACTAGAAGTGACGTTTCATAAGAGCGTACAATCCCAGTACTCCTTTCCAGACTTAGGGTATGTAGCACACTCAATCCTGGAGTAGAGAAAAAAAAAAGCATGACAAGTGTCAAGCTGCTGCGGTGGTCAGGCCATGTGTACAACCCCAGTACTCCTTTCTAGAATTAGGGTATGTAGCACACTCAATCCTAGACCCAAAGAAAAGAATGACATGCATTTTCTTCCTTAGTTTGCCGTGGTTATATAGCCTGTAGCGTTCACGGATGTACTGTGCAATGGGCTAAAGAGAGCTTGTAGACAGTCCTCCTTTGGGCTACTTTGGGGAAATTTACTTAACGTGGAATTCCAGCTTAAATCTAAATAGCCTCCCCCCCAACATCCATGCAAGAAAGATACTTATTTTCAGGCCAGTCTGGTCCGGTCACGTGAGTTCTTCTGTGCCAGCTAGTGGCAGTGACCGGACCGGAAAATAGGCAAGTATAGCAATCTTTTTTTCAAAGGTTAGTTAGCACAGAGGTTGTCTCTCCAATGGGACACAGATGCCAAGAAAATCTGACAAAGGTCCTAGGCTTCCCTTACTCTATCCACAATGAAAAAGAAATGTTTTTCTTTTTTGTTCTATTTTCAATTGGGGCAGACAGGACCCAGAGTAGTTGTGCATTGTAATCAGTCACCTTCTCAATTTAGCTTGTTTAATGAAGGTTTGAAAATGAAAACTAGAAGCTGAGTGGTTGTTATGCTCAGCGGCTTCAGATTCTGTCTTGTCCATTTTAAGTAAACTCCCCTCAAAATACTACAAAGCTCTTCACTGCTGTCCCGTCGGTGTGTGCACGCTCGACTGTAAAACGGGGAAGAAGGTGTACCCCTTTACGGAGGACAGACAGCAGGACCTGTTCGCCCAAAGTGTGGTTTTCCCGAGGAACTGACAAGCGACAAACCACCGGCTGCCCTAGTGAAGCACTTTACGGACCTGCTCAAAGTGCGGAAAAGCGGTATAGTATGGTATTGTATGGTATGTAATATGCACGCAAAAGATATGGGGCTTTTAGTTTGATAAGCTTCTTAACTGATGCAGCCCCGGAAGATTTTACCCCCTTCCTGACCAGAGCACTTTTTGCGATTTGGCACTGCATCGCTTCAACTGACAATTGCGCGGTCATGCGATGTTGCACCCATACAAAATTGACATCCTTTTTTCCAACAAATAGAGCTTTCTTTTGGTGGTATTTGATCACCTCTGCCTATTGTTCTGCACTATAAACAAAAAAGAGCCTCAATTTTGAAAAAAAACGCAATCTTTTTTAACGTTTTCTATAATAAGTACCCCCCAAAAATATATAAAAAGAAGATTTTTTCCTCAGTTTAGGCCTATATGTATTCTTCTACATATTTTTGTTAAAAAAAATTGTAATAAGCCTACATTGATTGGTTTGCGCAAAAGTTATAGCATCTAGAAAATAGGCGATAGTTTTACGTCATTTTTAATTATTACATTTTTTAAAAAAAGTTGTGTTGGCGATCTGAGATTTTTATTGTGTTTGCGACATTACGGTGGACACGTTGGACAATTTTGACACATTTTACGGACCATTTGACATTTTTACAGTAATCAGTGCTATAAAAATGCATTGATTAGCGTAATTTTTTTTTTACTGGCAGTGAAGGGGTTAACCGCTAGGGGGAAATCAAGGGGTTAATGTGTTCCCTATTGGGTGTTCTAACCGAAGGGGGAGGGGACTGTGTAGAACTTGTGTGTTCTCGAGTGATTGTGGGCGAGCAGGAGGCACGTGCGCCCCTAGTGGCCAAATCTAGAAGCGACGTAACATAATGGCAATTCGTGCAGCCAAACCATGTTGCCACAGTACAACTGTGGCAGCTGGTCGGCAACTGGTTAAAGAGGATCTACGGTCATCTTAAAAAAAGAATTAAAAGTCAGCAGCTTCAAATACTGTAGCTGCTGACTTTTAAAAAACAGACATTTACTTGTCCAGGGATCCAGTGCTAGCCTCACCCAGGCAGGTTCTTTTCCGGTCTTTAGGTCCCCTGCACTGTCATGTTGACTGTGGGATACCAGCTGTGACTCCTTGCGACTTCACAGAGGGCCCCCCACCACACATGTATGAGCTGAACTATGATTTGTAAGTTGTCCTGCAGCCTCCTAGGACCTGTGACATGTCCCAGGAGGCTGCGGATGGTGCCACCATGTAGGTGGTAACCATTAACCTAATATAAATGAACATATTATGTTCGTTTATACCGCATTTCACCGAAAATAAGACCTACTATGATATTTGGGGAGGGCTGCAATATAAGAATCCTCACCTTCGCTGCCTGTGTGGGCAGGTCGTGATCGAGCCTGCGCAATTTCCCCTGTAGGAAGCTGCTTCCTATGCGGGCATTTGCTAAAAAGGAGGAGCCAGGAACACCAGTGGGGGATACTAGAAGAGGATTGGGGCTGCTCTGCGCAAACCAATGGAACAGAGATTTTAAATATGATATGTTCATTCATTTTAAAAAATCCATTTATATGTGTTTTTTTTTTTTTTTCAGACCAGAGTGATTCAGATGACTGGAACATGGAAAATGTTTGCAGGGCAGCCTATCGCCACCAACAGGAGCTTTGGAGAAGAGAAGGTGGTTCCCTAGATTCTGCGCCACAACACTGCTGAGAATTCTCACCTTTGTTGTCTGTGTGGACAGCTTGGGCAATCTTCAGTCAGTCAGTGTGTGTGTGTGTGTGTGTGTGTGTGTAGGTACGTAAGGTTGGGCATTTTGATTGTAAGAGCTTTCAGGGCAGGGACTGATGTGAATGAACAATATGGCTCTAGTATGTGTGTGTATAAGGGTGAAAAAACGAATCGATTAATCGACAACTAATCGTTTACTATTTTCATAATCGATTAATTGGTCACTAACATAATGGGGTTAAAAACAAGAAAAAGAAATTAGCCCTTTATAGTACAGAAAGAGCAAATCGCTACTGTAAATATTACTTTCACTGTCCCATAGTAAAAAATGAACCCCTTACAGTAGCGATTATTTGCTTTCTTTGTAATAATTTTAGTTTTTCTTAACCCCATTATGTTACTAAACATCTCAGGCCTGGGTCACACCTCTGTGTTGTTTGGTGCTTTTTGCAGAAACACACTACAGTTCATTTACATGGTTTCCTATGTGACACGTTCACATCCATGATTTTTTCAGCTGCTGTGTATTTTGAAAAGACAAGGACTTTTTTTTTAACGCAAAACGATGCTATTTTGTTTTTTTGGTTCAATACACTTCAATGGAGAAGCTGCAGAAAAGCATGTAATGCGTGTTTGCGGCAATTTGTGTTTTTTAATCTGCCCAACAACAAATTGGCCAAAAAAATATGCAAAAATGCAAATTGCAGCAAAATTACCCTTTTTTTTAAGGTTAGTAATCTATTAATTGAAACAACAATCGACCAACTAATCGATTATGAAAATAATCGTCAGTTACAGCCCTATGTGTGTATGTATGCATGTGATATTAGAAAAGCGGTATAGTATGGTATTGTATTGTATGGTATGTAATATGCATGCAAAAGAGATGGGGCTTTTTGTTTGATAAACTTCTTTTTGCAATTTGGCACTGCATCGCTTTAACTGACAATTGTGCGGTCGTGCGACGTTGCACCCAAACAAAATTGACGTCCTTTTTTCCGCACAAATAGAGCTTTCTTTTGATGGTATTTGATCACATCTGCGTTTTTTTATTTATTTATTTTTTTTTTTTGCACTATAAACAAAAAAGAGCCTCAATTTTGAAAAAAACGCAATCTTTTTTAACTTTTGCTCTAATAAGTACCCCCCCAAAAAATATTTAAAAAATGATTTTTTTCCTCAGTTTAGGCCTATATGTATTCTTCTACATATTTTTGGTAAAAAAAATTACCAATAAGCGTATATTGATTGGTTTGCGCAAAAGCTATAGCGTCTACAAAATGGGGGATAGTTGTACGGCATTTTTAATGATTTTTTTTTTTTTACTGGTAATGTCGGCGATCTACGATTTTTATCAGGACTGCAACATTATGGCGGACACGTCGGACAATTTTGACACATTTTTTCGGACCATTTGGCATTTTTACAGCGATCAGTGCTATAAAAATGCATTGATTACTGTAAAAATGTCACTGGCAGTGAATGGGGTTAACCACTAGGGGCAATCAAGGGGTTAATGTGTTCCCTATTGTGTGTTCTAACTGAAGGGGTAGGGGACTGTGTAGGGGAGATGACAGATCACTGTTCATATTCTGTATGAACAGACAATCTGTCTGTTCTCCCCTCAGAGAACCGGGATCTGTGTGTTCTCAAGTGATTGTGGGCGAGCAGGGGGCACGTGCGCCCCTAGTGGCCAAAACTAGAAGTGACGTTTCATAAGAGCGTACAATCCCAGTACTCCTTTCCAGACTTAGGGTATGTAGCACACTCAATCCTGGAGTAGAGAAAAAAAAAAGCATGACAAGTGTCAAGCTGCTGCGGTGGTCAGGCCATGTGTACAACCCCAGTACTCCTTTCTAGAATTAGGGTATGTAGCACACTCAATCCTAGACCCAAAGAAAAGAATGACATGCATTTTCTTCCTTAGTTTGCCGTGGTTATATAGCCTGTAGCGTTCACGGATGTACTGTGCAATGGGCTAAAGAGAGCTTGTAGACAGTCCTCCTTTGGGCTACTTTGGGGAAATTTACTTAACGTGGAATTCCAGCTTAAATCTAAATAGCCTCCCCCCCAACATCCATGCAAGAAAGATACTTATTTTCAGGCCAGTCTGGTCCGGTCACGTGAGTTCTTCTGTGCCAGCTAGTGGCAGTGACCGGACCGGAAAATAGGCAAGTATAGCAATCTTTTTTTCAAAGGTTAGTTAGCACAGAGGTTGTCTCTCCAATGGGACACAGATGCCAAGAAAATCTGACAAAGGTCCTAGGCTTCCCTTACTCTATCCACAATGAAAAAGAAATGTTTTTCTTTTTTGTTCTATTTTCAATTGGGGCAGACAGGACCCAGAGTAGTTGTGCATTGTAATCAGTCACCTTCTCAATTTAGCTTGTTTAATGAAGGTTTGAAAATGAAAACTAGAAGCTGAGTGGTTGTTATGCTCAGCGGCTTCAGATTCTGTCTTGTCCATTTTAAGTAAACTCCCCTCAAAATACTACAAAGCTCTTCACTGCTGTCCCGTCGGTGTGTGCACGCTCGACTGTAAAACGGGGAAGAAGGTGTACCCCTTTACGGAGGACAGACAGCAGGACCTGTTCGCCCAAAGTGTGGTTTTCCCGAGGAACTGACAAGCGACAAACCACCGGCTGCCCTAGTGAAGCACTTTACGGACCTGCTCAAAGTGCGGAAAAGCGGTATAGTATGGTATTGTATGGTATGTAATATGCACGCAAAAGATATGGGGCTTTTAGTTTGATAAGCTTCTTAACTGATGCAGCCCCGGAAGATTTTACCCCCTTCCTGACCAGAGCACTTTTTGCGATTTGGCACTGCATCGCTTCAACTGACAATTGCGCGGTCATGCGATGTTGCACCCATACAAAATTGACATCCTTTTTTCCAACAAATAGAGCTTTCTTTTGGTGGTATTTGATCACCTCTGCCTATTGTTCTGCACTATAAACAAAAAAGAGCCTCAATTTTGAAAAAAAACGCAATCTTTTTTAACGTTTTCTATAATAAGTACCCCCCAAAAATATATAAAAAGAAGATTTTTTCCTCAGTTTAGGCCTATATGTATTCTTCTACATATTTTTGTTAAAAAAAATTGTAATAAGCCTACATTGATTGGTTTGCGCAAAAGTTATAGCATCTAGAAAATAGGCGATAGTTTTACGTCATTTTTAATTATTACATTTTTTTTAAAAAGTTGTGTTGGCGATCTGAGATTTTTATTGTGTTTGTGACATTACGGTGGACACGTTGGACAATTTTAACACATTTTACGGACCATTTGACATTTTTACAGTAATCAGTGCTATAAAAATGCATTGATTAGCGTAATTTTTTTTTTACTGGCAGTGAAGGGGTTAACCGCTAGGGGGAAATCAAGGGGTTAATGTGTTCCCTATTGGGTGTTCTAACCGAAGGGGGAGGGGACTGTGTAGAACTTGTGTGTTCTCGAGTGATTGTGGGCGAGCAGGAGGCACGTGCGCCCCTAGTGACCAAATCTAGAAGCGACGTAACATAATGGCAATTCGTGCAGCCAAACCATGTTGCCACAGTACAACTGTGGCAGCTGGTCGGCAACTGGTTAAAGAGGATCTACGGTCATCTTAAAAAAAGAATTAAAAGTCAGCAGCTTCAAATACTGTAGCTGCTGACTTTTAAAAAACAGACATTTACTTGTCCAGGGATCCAGTGCTAGCCTCACCCAGGCAGGTTCTTTTCCGGTCTTTAGGTCCCCTGCACTGTCATGTTGACTGTGGGATACCAGCTGTGACTCCTTGCGACTTCACAGAGGGCCCCCCACCACACATGTATGAGCTGAACTATGATTTGTAAGTTGTCCTGCAGCCTCCTAGGACCTGTGACATGTCCCAGGAGGCTGCGGATGGTGCCACCATGTAGGTGGTAACCATTAACCTAATATAAATGAACATATTATGTTCGTTTATACCGCATTTCACCGAAAATAAGACCTACTATGATATTTGGGGAGGGCTGCAATATAAGAATCCTCACCTTCGCTGCCTGTGTGGGCAGGTCGTGATCGAGCCTGCGCAATTTCCCCTGTAGGAAGCTGCTTCCTATGCGGGCATTTGCTAAAAAGGAGGAGCCAGGAACACCAGTGGGGGATACTAGAAGAGGATTGGGGCTGCTCTGCGCAAACCAATGGAACAGAGATTTTAAATATGATATGTTCATTCATTTTAAAAAATCCATTTATATGTGTTTTTTTTTTTTTTCAGACCAGAGTGATTCAGATGACTGGAACATGGAAAATGTTTGCAGGGCAGCCTATCGCCACCAACAGGAGCTTTGGAGAAGAGAAGGTGGTTCCCTAGATTCTGCGCCACAACACTGCTGAGAATTCTCACCTTTGTTGTCTGTGTGGACAGCTTGGGCAATCTTCAGTCAGTCAGTGTGTGTGTGTGTGTGTGTGTGTGTGTGTGTGTGTGTGTAGGTACGTAAGGTTGGGCATTTTGATTGTAAGAGCTTTCAGGGCAGGGACTGATGTGAATGAACAATATGGCTCTAGTATGTGTGTGTATAAGGGTGAAAAAACGAATCGATTAATCGACAACTAATCGTTTACTATTTTCATAATCGATTAATTGGTCACTAACATAATGGGGTTAAAAACAAGAAAAAGAAATTAGCCCTTTATAGTACAGAAAGAGCAAATCGCTACTGTAAATATTACTTTCACTGTCCCATAGTAAAAAATGAACCCCTTACAGTAGCGATTATTTGCTTTCTTTGTAATAATTTTAGTTTTTCTTAACCCCATTATGTTACTAAACATCTCAGGCCTGGGTCACACCTCTGTGTTGTTTGGTGCTTTTTGCAGAAACACACTACAGTTCATTTACATGGTTTCCTATGTGACACGTTCACATCCATGATTTTTTCAGCTGCTGTGTATTTTGAAAAGACAAGGACTTTTTTTTTAACGCAAAACGATGCTATTTTGTTTTTTTGGTTCAATACACTTCAATGGAGAAGCTGCAGAAAAGCATGTAATGCGTGTTTGCGGCAATTTGTGTTTTTTAATCTGCCCAACAACAAATTGGCCAAAAAAATATGCAAAAATGCAAATTGCAGCAAAATTACCCTTTTTTTTAAGGTTAGTAATCTATTAATTGAAACAACAATCGACCAACTAATCGATTATGAAAATAATCGTTAGTTACAGCCCTATGTGTGTATGTATGCATGTGATATTAGAAAAGCGGTATAGTATGGTATTGTATTGTATGGTATGTAATATGCATGCAAAAGAGATGGGGCTTTTTGTTTGATAAACTTCTTTTTGCAATTTGGCACTGCATCGCTTTAACTGACAATTGTGCGGTCGTGCGACGTTGCACCCAAACAAAATTGACGTCCTTTTTTCCGCACAAATAGAGCTTTCTTTTGATGGTATTTGATCACATCTGCGTTTTTTTATTTTTTATTTTTTTTTTTTTTGCACTATAAACAAAAAAGAGCCTCAATTTTGAAAAAAACGCAATCTTTTTTAACTTTTGCTCTAATAAGTACCCCCCCCAAAAAATATTTAAAAAATGATTTTTTTCCTCAGTTTAGGCCTATATGTATTCTTCTACATATTTTTGGTAAAAAAAATTACCAATAAGCGTATATTGATTGGTTTGCGCAAAAGCTATAGCGTCTACAAAATGGGGGATAGTTGTACGGCATTTTTAATGATTTTTTTTTTTTTACTGGTAATGTCGGCGATCTACGATTTTTATCAGGACTGCAACATTATGGCGGACACGTCGGACAATTTTGACACATTTTTTCGGACCATTTGGCATTTTTACAGCGATCAGTGCTATAAAAATGCATTGATTACTGTAAAAATGTCACTGGCAGTGAATGGGGTTAACCACTAGGGGCAATCAAGGGGTTAATGTGTTCCCTATTGTGTGTTCTAACTGAAGGGGTAGGGGACTGTGTAGGGGAGATGACAGATCACTGTTCATATTCTGTATGAACAGACAATCTGTCTGTTCTCCCCTCAGAGAACCGGGATCTGTGTGTTCTCAAGTGATTGTGGGCGAGCAGGGGGCACGTGCGCCCCTAGTGGCCAAAACTAGAAGTGACGTTTCATAAGAGCGTACAATCCCAGTACTCCTTTCCAGACTTAGGGTATGTAGCACACTCAATCCTGGAGTAGAGAAAAAAAAAAGCATGACAAGTGTCAAGCTGCTGCGGTGGTCAGGCCATGTGTACAACCCCAGTACTCCTTTCTAGAATTAGGGTATGTAGCACACTCAATCCTAGACCCAAAGAAAAGAATGACATGCATTTTCTTCCTTAGTTTGCCGTGGTTATATAGCCTGTAGCGTTCACGGATGTACTGTGCAATGGGCTAAAGAGAGCTTGTAGACAGTCCTCCTTTGGGCTACTTTGGGGAAATTTACTTAACGTGGAATTCCAGCTTAAATCTAAATAGCCTCCCCCCCAACATCCATGCAAGAAAGATACTTATTTTCAGGCCAGTCTGGTCCGGTCACGTGAGTTCTTCTGTGCCAGCTAGTGGCAGTGACCGGACCGGAAAATAGGCAAGTATAGCAATCTTTTTTTCAAAGGTTAGTTAGCACAGAGGTTGTCTCTCCAATGGGACACAGATGCCAAGAAAATCTGACAAAGGTCCTAGGCTTCCCTTACTCTATCCACAATGAAAAAGAAATGTTTTTCTTTTTTGTTCTATTTTCAATTGGGGCAGACAGGACCCAGAGTAGTTGTGCATTGTAATCAGTCACCTTCTCAATTTAGCTTGTTTAATGAAGGTTTGAAAATGAAAACTAGAAGCTGAGTGGTTGTTATGCTCAGCGGCTTCAGATTCTGTCTTGTCCATTTTAAGTAAACTCCCCTCAAAATACTACAAAGCTCTTCACTGCTGTCCCGTCGGTGTGTGCACGCTCGACTGTAAAACGGGGAAGAAGGTGTACCCCTTTACGGAGGACAGACAGCAGGACCTGTTCGCCCAAAGTGTGGTTTTCCCGAGGAACTGACAAGCGACAAACCACCGGCTGCCCTAGTGAAGCACTTTACGGACCTGCTCAAAGTGCGGAAAAGCGGTATAGTATGGTATTGTATGGTATGTAATATGCACGCAAAAGATATGGGGCTTTTAGTTTGATAAGCTTCTTAACTGATGCAGCCCCGGAAGATTTTACCCCCTTCCTGACCAGAGCACTTTTTGCGATTTGGCACTGCATCGCTTCAACTGACAATTGCGCGGTCATGCGATGTTGCACCCATACAAAATTGACATCCTTTTTTCCAACAAATAGAGCTTTCTTTTGGTGGTATTTGATCACCTCTGCCTATTGTTCTGCACTATAAACAAAAAAGAGCCTCAATTTTGAAAAAAAACGCAATCTTTTTTAACGTTTTCTATAATAAGTACCCCCCAAAAATATATAAAAAGAAGATTTTTTCCTCAGTTTAGGCCTATATGTATTCTTCTACATATTTTTGTTAAAAAAAATTGTAATAAGCCTACATTGATTGGTTTGCGCAAAAGTTATAGCATCTAGAAAATAGGCGATAGTTTTACGTCATTTTTAATTATTACATTTTTTTTAAAAAGTTGTGTTGGCGATCTGAGATTTTTATTGTGTTTGCGACATTACGGTGGACACGTTGGACAATTTTGACACATTTTACGGACCATTTGACATTTTTACAGTAATCAGTGCTATAAAAATGCATTGATTAGCGTAATTTTTTTTTTACTGGCAGTGAAGGGGTTAACCGCTAGGGGGAAATCAAGGGGTTAATGTGTTCCCTATTGGGTGTTCTAACCGAAGGGGGAGGGGACTGTGTAGAACTTGTGTGTTCTCGAGTGATTGTGGGCGAGCAGGAGGCACGTGCGCCCCTAGTGGCCAAATCTAGAAGCGACGTAACATAATGGCAATTCGTGCAGCCAAACCATGTTGCCACAGTACAACTGTGGCAGCTGGTCGGCAACTGGTTAAAGAGGATCTACGGTCATCTTAAAAAAAGAATTAAAAGTCAGCAGCTTCAAATACTGTAGCTGCTGACTTTTAAAAAACAGACATTTACTTGTCCAGGGATCCAGTGCTAGCCTCACCCAGGCAGGTTCTTTTCCGGTCTTTAGGTCCCCTGCACTGTCATGTTGACTGTGGGATACCAGCTGTGACTCCTTGCGACTTCACAGAGGGCCCCCCACCACACATGTATGAGCTGAACTATGATTTGTAAGTTGTCCTGCAGCCTCCTAGGACCTGTGACATGTCCCAGGAGGCTGCGGATGGTGCCACCATGTAGGTGGTAACCATTAACCTAATATAAATGAACATATTATGTTCGTTTATACCGCATTTCACCGAAAATAAGACCTACTATGATATTTGGGGAGGGCTGCAATATAAGAATCCTCACCTTCGCTGCCTGTGTGGGCAGGTCGTGATCGAGCCTGCGCAATTTCCCCTGTAGGAAGCTGCTTCCTATGCGGGCATTTGCTAAAAAGGAGGAGCCAGGAACACCAGTGGGGGATACTAGAAGAGGATTGGGGCTGCTCTGCGCAAACCAATGGAACAGAGATTTTAAATATGATATGTTCATTCATTTTAAAAAATCCATTTATATGTGTTTTTTTTTTTTTTCAGACCAGAGTGATTCAGATGACTGGAACATGGAAAATGTTTGCAGGGCAGCCTATCGCCACCAACAGGAGCTTTGGAGAAGAGAAGGTGGTTCCCTAGATTCTGCGCCACAACACTGCTGAGAATTCTCACCTTTGTTGTCTGTGTGGACAGCTTGGGCAATCTTCAGTCAGTCAGTGTGTGTGTGTGTGTGTGTGTGTGTGTGTGTAGGTACGTAAGGTTGGGCATTTTGATTGTAAGAGCTTTCAGGGCAGGGACTGATGTGAATGAACAATATGGCTCTAGTATGTGTGTGTATAAGGGTGAAAAAACGAATCGATTAATCGACAACTAATCGTTTACTATTTTCATAATCGATTAATTGGTCACTAACATAATGGGGTTAAAAACAAGAAAAAGAAATTAGCCCTTTATAGTACAGAAAGAGCAAATCGCTACTGTAAATATTACTTTCACTGTCCCATAGTAAAAAATGAACCCCTTACAGTAGCGATTATTTGCTTTCTTTGTAATAATTTTAGTTTTTCTTAACCCCATTATGTTACTAAACATCTCAGGCCTGGGTCACACCTCTGTGTTGTTTGGTGCTTTTTGCAGAAACACACTACAGTTCATTTACATGGTTTCCTATGTGACACGTTCACATCCATGATTTTTTCAGCTGCTGTGTATTTTGAAAAGACAAGGACTTTTTTTTTAACGCAAAACGATGCTATTTTGTTTTTTTGGTTCAATACACTTCAATGGAGAAGCTGCAGAAAAGCATGTAATGCGTGTTTGCGGCAATTTGTGTTTTTTAATCTGCCCAACAACAAATTGGCCAAAAAAATATGCAAAAATGCAAATTGCAGCAAAATTACCCTTTTTTTTAAGGTTAGTAATCTATTAATTGAAACAACAATCGACCAACTAATCGATTATGAAAATAATCGTTAGTTACAGCCCTATGTGTGTATGTATGCATGTGATATTAGAAAAGCGGTATAATATGGTATTGTATGGTATGTAATATGCATGCAAAAGAGATGGGGCTTTTTGTTTGATAAACTTCTTTTTGCAATTTGGCACTGCATCGCTTTAACTGACAATTGTGCGGTCGTGCGACGTTGCACCCAAACAAAATTGACGTCCTTTTTTCCGCACAAATAGAGCTTTCTTTTGATGGTATTTGATCACATCTGCGTTTTTTTATTTATTTATTTTTTTTTTTTGCACTATAAACAAAAAAGAGCCTCAATTTTGAAAAAAACGCAATCTTTTTTAACTTTTGCTCTAATAAGTACCCCCCCAAAAAATATTTAAAAAATGATTTTTTTCCTCAGTTTAGGCCTATATGTATTCTTCTACATATTTTTGGTAAAAAAAATTACCAATAAGCGTATATTGATTGGTTTGCGCAAAAGCTATAGCGTCTACAAAATGGGGGATAGTTGTACGGCATTTTTAATGATTTTTTTTTTTTACTGGTAATGTCGGCGATCTACGATTTTTATCAGGACTGCAACATTATGGCGGACACGTCGGACAATTTTGACACATTTTTTCGGACCATTTGGCATTTTTACAGCGATCAGTGCTATAAAAATGCATTGATTACTGTAAAAATGTCACTGGCAGTGAATGGGGTTAACCACTAGGGGCAATCAAGGGGTTAATGTGTTCCCTATTGTGTGTTCTAACTGAAGGGGTAGGGGACTGTGTAGGGGAGATGACAGATCACTGTTCATATTCTGTATGAACAGACAATCTGTCTGTTCTCCCCTCAGAGAACCGGGATCTGTGTGTTCTCAAGTGATTGTGGGCGAGCAGGGGGCATGTGCGCCCCTAGTGGCCAAAACTAGAAGTGACGTTTCATAAGAGCGTACAATCCCAGTACTCCTTTCCAGACTTAGGGTATGTAGCACACTCAATCCTGGAGTAGAGAAAAAAAAAAGCATGACAAGTGTCAAGCTGCTGCGGTGGTCAGGCCATGTGTACAACCCCAGTACTCCTTTCTAGAATTAGGGTATGTAGCACACTCAATCCTAGACCCAAAGAAAAGAATGACATGCATTTTCTTCCTTAGTTTGCCGTGGTTATATAGCCTGTAGCGTTCACGGATGTACTGTGCAATGGGCTAAAGAGAGCTTGTAGACAGTCCTCCTTTGGGCTACTTTGGGGAAATTTACTTAACGTGGAATTCCAGCTTAAATCTAAATAGCCTCCCCCCCAACATCCATGCAAGAAAGATACTTATTTTCAGGCCAGTCTGGTCCGGTCACGTGAGTTCTTCTGTGCCAGCTAGTGGCAGTGACCGGACCGGAAAATAGGCAAGTATAGCAATCTTTTTTTCAAAGGTTAGTTAGCACAGAGGTTGTCTCTCCAATGGGACACAGATGCCAAGAAAATCTGACAAAGGTCCTAGGCTTCCCTTACTCTATCCACAATGAAAAAGAAATGTTTTTCTTTTTTGTTCTATTTTCAATTGGGGCAGACAGGACCCAGAGTAGTTGTGCATTGTAATCAGTCACCTTCTCAATTTAGCTTGTTTAATGAAGGTTTGAAAATGAAAACTAGAAGCTGAGTGGTTGTTATGCTCAGCGGCTTCAGATTCTGTCTTGTCCATTTTAAGTAAACTCCCCTCAAAATACTACAAAGCTCTTCACTGCTGTCCCGTCGGTGTGTGCACGCTCGACTGTAAAACGGGGAAGAAGGTGTACCCCTTTACGGAGGACAGACAGCAGGACCTGTTCGCCCAAAGTGTGGTTTTCCCGAGGAACTGACAAGCGACAAACCACCGGCTGCCCTAGTGAAGCACTTTACGGACCTGCTCAAAGTGCGGAAAAGCGGTATAGTATGGTATTGTATGGTATGTAATATGCACGCAAAAGATATGGGGCTTTTAGTTTGATAAGCTTCTTAACTGATGCAGCCCCGGAAGATTTTACCCCCTTCCTGACCAGAGCACTTTTTGCGATTTGGCACTGCATCGCTTCAACTGACAATTGCGCGGTCATGCGATGTTGCACCCATACAAAATTGACATCCTTTTTTCCAACAAATAGAGCTTTCTTTTGGTGGTATTTGATCACCTCTGCCTATTGTTCTGCACTATAAACAAAAAAGAGCCTCAATTTTGAAAAAAAAACGCAATCTTTTTTAACGTTTTCTATAATAAGTACCCCCCAAAAATATATAAAAAGAAGATTTTTTCCTCAGTTTAGGCCTATATGTATTCTTCTACATATTTTTGTTAAAAAAAATTGTAATAAGCCTACATTGATTGGTTTGCGCAAAAGTTATAGCATCTAGAAAATAGGCGATAGTTTTACGTCATTTTTAATTATTACATTTTTTTAAAAAAGTTGTGTTGACGATCTGAGATTTTTATTGTGTTTGCGACATTACCGTGGACACGTTGGACAATTTTGACACATTTTACGGACCATTTGACATTTTTACAGTAATCAGTGCTATAAAAATGCATTGATTAGCGTAATTTTTTTTTACTGGCAGTGAAGGGGTTAACCGCTAGGGGGAAATCAAGGGGTTAATGTGTTCCCTATTGGGTGTTCTAACCGAAGGGGGAGGGGACTGTGTAGAACTTGTGTGTTCTCGAGTGATTGTGGGCGAGCAGGAGGCACGTGCGCCCCTAGTGGCCAAATCTAGAAGCGACGTAACATAATGGCAATTCGTGCAGCCAAACCATGTTGCCACAGTACAACTGTGGCAGCTGGTCGGCAACTGGTTAAAGAGGATCTACGGTCATCTTAAAAAAAGAATTAAAAGTCAGCAGCTTCAAATACTGTAGCTGCTGACTTTTAAAAAACAGACATTTACTTGTCCAGGGATCCAGTGCTAGCCTCACCCAGGCAGGTTCTTTTCCGGTCTTTAGGTCCCCTGCACTGTCATGTTGACTGTGGGATACCAGCTGTGACTCCTTGCGACTTCACAGAGGGCCCCCCACCACACATGTATGAGCTGAACTATGATTTGTAAGTTGTCCTGCAGCCTCCTAGGACCTGTGACATGTCCCAGGAGGCTGCGGATGGTGCCACCATGTAGGTGGTAACCATTAACCTAATATAAATGAACATATTATGTTCGTTTATACCGCATTTCACCGAAAATAAGACCTACTATGATATTTGGGGAGGGCTGCAATATAAGAATCCTCACCTTCGCTGCCTGTGTGGGCAGGTCGTGATCGAGCCTGCGCAATTTCCCCTGTAGGAAGCTGCTTCCTATGCGGGCATTTGCTAAAAAGGAGGAGCCAGGAACACCAGTGGGGGATACTAGAAGAGGATTGGGGCTGCTCTGCGCAAACCAATGGAACAGAGATTTTAAATATGATATGTTCATTCATTTTAAAAAAATCCATTTATATGTGTTTTTTTTTTTTTTCAGACCAGAGTGATTCAGATGACTGGAACATGGAAAATGTTTGCAGGGCAGCCTATCGCCACCAACAGGAGCTTTGGAGAAGAGAAGGTGGTTCCCTAGATTCTGCGCCACAACACTGCTGAGAATTCTCACCTTTGTTGTCTGTGTGGACAGCTTGGGCAATCTTCAGTCAGTCAGTGTGTGTGTGTGTGTGTGTGTGTGTGTAGGTACGTAAGGTTGGGCATTTTGATTGTAAGAGCTTTCAGGGCAGGGACTGATGTGAATGAACAATATGGCTCTAGTATGTGTGTGTATAAGGGTGAAAAAACGAATCGATTAATCGACAACTAATCGTTTACTATTTTCATAATCGATTAATTGGTCACTAACATAATGGGGTTAAAAACAAGAAAAAGAAATTAGCCCTTTATAGTACAGAAAGAGCAAATCGCTACTGTAAATATTACTTTCACTGTCCCATAGTAAAAAATGAACCCCTTACAGTAGCGATTATTTGCTTTCTTTGTAATAATTTTAGTTTTTCTTAACCCCATTATGTTACTAAACATCTCAGGCCTGGGTCACACCTCTGTGTTGTTTGGTGCTTTTTGCAGAAACACACTACAGTTCATTTACATGGTTTCCTATGTGACACGTTCACATCCATGATTTTTTCAGCTGCTGTGTATTTTGAAAAGACAAGGACTTTTTTTTTAACGCAAAACGATGCTATTTTGTTTTTTTGGTTCAATACACTTCAATGGAGAAGCTGCAGAAAAGCATGTAATGCGTGTTTGCGGCAATTTGTGTTTTTTAATCTGCCCAACAACAAATTGGCCAAAAAAATATGCAAAAATGCAAATTGCAGCAAAATTACCCTTTTTTTTAAGGTTAGTAATCTATTAATTGAAACAACAATCGACCAACTAATCGATTATGAAAATAATCGTTAGTTACAGCCCTATGTGTGTATGTATGCATGTGATATTAGAAAAGTGGTATAGTATGGTATTGTATTGTATGGTATGTAATATGCATGCAAAAGAGATGGGGCTTTTTGTTTGATAAACTTCTTTTTGCAATTTGGCACTGCATCGCTTTAACTGACAATTGTGCGGTCGTGCGACGTTGCACCCAAACAAAATTGACGTCCTTTTTTCCGCACAAATAGAGCTTTCTTTTGATGGTATTTGATCACATCTGCGTTTTTTTTTTTATTTTTTTTTTTTTTTTGCACTATAAACAAAAAAGAGCCTCAATTTTGAAAAAAACGCAATCTTTTTTAACTTTTGCTCTAATAAGTACCCCCCCAAAAAATATTTAAAAAATGATTTTTTTCCTCAGTTTAGGCCTATATGTATTCTTCTACATATTTTTGGTAAAAAAAATTACCAATAAGCGTATATTGATTGGTTTGCGCAAAAGCTATAGCGTCTACAAAATGGGGGATAGTTGTACGGCATTTTTAATGATTTTTTTTTTTTTACTGGTAATGTCGGCGATCTACGATTTTTATCAGGACTGCAACATTATGGCGGACACGTCGGACAATTTTGACACATTTTTTCGGACCATTTGGCATTTTTACAGCGATCAGTGCTATAAAAATGCATTGATTACTGTAAAAATGTCACTGGCAGTGAATGGGGTTAACCACTAGGGGCAATCAAGGGGTTAATGTGTTCCCTATTGTGTGTTCTAACTGAAGGGGTAGGGGACTGTGTAGGGGAGATGACAGATCACTGTTCATATTCTGTATGAACAGACAATCTGTCTGTTCTCCCCTCAGAGAACCGGGATCTGTGTGTTCTCAAGTGATTGTGGGCGAGCAGGGGGCACGTGCGCCCCTAGTGGCCAAAACTAGAAGTGACGTTTCATAAGAGCGTACAATCCCAGTACTCCTTTCCAGACTTAGGGTATGTAGCACACTCAATCCTGGAGTAGAGAAAAAAAAAAGCATGACAAGTGTCAAGCTGCTGCGGTGGTCAGGCCATGTGTACAACCCCAGTACTCCTTTCTAGAATTAGGGTATGTAGCACACTCAATCCTAGACCCAAAGAAAAGAATGACATGCATTTTCTTCCTTAGTTTGCCGTGGTTATATAGCCTGTAGCGTTCACGGATGTACTGTGCAATGGGCTAAAGAGAGCTTGTAGACAGTCCTCCTTTGGGCTACTTTGGGGAAATTTACTTAACGTGGAATTCCAGCTTAAATCTAAATAGCCTCCCCCCCAACATCCATGCAAGAAAGATACTTATTTTCAGGCCAGTCTGGTCCGGTCACGTGAGTTCTTCTGTGCCAGCTAGTGGCAGTGACCGGACCGGAAAATAGGCAAGTATAGCAATCTTTTTTTCAAAGGTTAGTTAGCACAGAGGTTGTCTCTCCAATGGGACACAGATGCCAAGAAAATCTGACAAAGGTCCTAGGCTTCCCTTACTCTATCCACAATGAAAAAGAAATGTTTTTCTTTTTTGTTCTATTTTCAATTGGGGCAGACAGGACCCAGAGTAGTTGTGCATTGTAATCAGTCACCTTCTCAATTTAGCTTGTTTAATGAAGGTTTGAAAATGAAAACTAGAAGCTGAGTGGTTGTTATGCTCAGCGGCTTCAGATTCTGTCTTGTCCATTTTAAGTAAACTCCCCTCAAAATACTACAAAGCTCTTCACTGCTGTCCCGTCGGTGTGTGCACGCTCGACTGTAAAACGGGGAAGAAGGTGTACCCCTTTACGGAGGACAGACAGCAGGACCTGTTCGCCCAAAGTGTGGTTTTCCCGAGGAACTGACAAGCGACAAACCACCGGCTGCCCTAGTGAAGCACTTTACGGACCTGCTCAAAGTGCGGAAAAGCGGTATAGTATGGTATTGTATGGTATGTAATATGCACGCAAAAGATATGGGGCTTTTAGTTTGATAAGCTTCTTAACTGATGCAGCCCCGGAAGATTTTACCCCCTTCCTGACCAGAGCACTTTTTGCGATTTGGCACTGCATCGCTTCAACTGACAATTGCGCGGTCATGCGATGTTGCACCCATACAAAATTGACATCCTTTTTTCCAACAAATAGAGCTTTCTTTTGGTGGTATTTGATCACCTCTGCCTATTGTTCTGCACTATAAACAAAAAAGAGCCTCAATTTTGAAAAAAAACGCAATCTTTTTTAACGTTTTCTATAATAAGTACCCCCCAAAAATATATAAAAAGAAGATTTTTTCCTCAGTTTAGGCCTATATGTATTCTTCTACATATTTTTGTTAAAAAAAATTGTAATAAGCCTACATTGATTGGTTTGCGCAAAAGTTATAGCATCTAGAAAATAGGCGATAGTTTTACGTCATTTTTAATTATTAAATTTTTTTTAAAAAAGTTGTGTTGGCGATCTGAGATTTTTATTGTGTTTGCGACATTACGGTGGACACGTTGGACAATTTTGACACATTTTACGGACCATTTGACATTTTTACAGTAATCAGTGCTATAAAAATGCATTGATTAGCGTAATTTTTTTTTTACTGGCAGTGAAGGGGTTAACCGCTAGGGGGAAATCAAGGGGTTAATGTGTTCCCTATTGGGTGTTCTAACCGAAGGGGGAGGGGACTGTGTAGAACTTGTGTGTTCTCGAGTGATTGTGGGCGAGCAGGAGGCACGTGCGCCCCTAGTGGCCAAATCTAGAAGCGACGTAACATAATGGCAATTCGTGCAGCCAAACCATGTTGCCACAGTACAACTGTGGCAGCTGGTCGGCAACTGGTTAAAGAGGATCTACGGTCATCTTAAAAAAAGAATTAAAAGTCAGCAGCTTCAAATACTGTAGCTGCTGACTTTTAAAAAACAGACATTTACTTGTCCAGGGATCCAGTGCTAGCCTCACCCAGGCAGGTTCTTTTCCGGTCTTTAGGTCCCCTGCACTGTCATGTTGACTGTGGGATACCAGCTGTGACTCCTTGCGACTTCACAGAGGGCCCCCCACCACACATGTATGAGCTGAACTATGATTTGTAAGTTGTCCTGCAGCCTCCTAGGACCTGTGACATGTCCCAGGAGGCTGCGGATGGTGCCACCATGTAGGTGGTAACCATTAACCTAATATAAATGAACATATTATGTTCGTTTATACCGCATTTCACCGAAAATAAGACCTACTATGATATTTGGGGAGGGCTGCAATATAAGAATCCTCACCTTCGCTGCCTGTGTGGGCAGGTCGTGATCGAGCCTGCGCAATTTCCCCTGTAGGAAGCTGCTTCCTATGCGGGCATTTGCTAAAAAGGAGGAGCCAGGAACACCAGTGGGGGATACTAGAAGAGGATTGGGGCTGCTCTGCGCAAACCAATGGAACAGAGATTTTAAATATGATATGTTCATTCATTTTAAAAAATCCATTTATATGTGTTTTTTTTTTTTTTCAGACCAGAGTGATTCAGATGACTGGAACATGGAAAATGTTTGCAGGGCAGCCTATCGCCACCAACAGGAGCTTTGGAGAAGAGAAGGTGGTTCCCTAGATTCTGCGCCACAACACTGCTGAGAATTCTCACCTTTGTTGTCTGTGTGGACAGCTTGGGCAATCTTCAGTCAGTCAGTGTGTGTGTGTGTGTGTGTGTGTGTGTGTGTGTGTGTGTGTGTGTAGGTACGTAAGGTTGGGCATTTTGATTGTAAGAGCTTTCAGGGCAGGGACTGATGTGAATGAACAATATGGCTCTAGTATGTGTGTGTATAAGGGTGAAAAAACGAATCGATTAATCGACAACTAATCGTTTACTATTTTCATAATCGATTAATTGGTCACTAACATAATGGGGTTAAAAACAAGAAAAAGAAATTAGCCCTTTATAGTACAGAAAGAGCAAATCGCTACTGTAAATATTACTTTCACTGTCCCATAGTAAAAAATGAACCCCTTACAGTAGCGATTATTTGCTTTCTTTGTAATAATTTTAGTTTTTCTTAACCCCATTATGTTACTAAACATCTCAGGCCTGGGTCACACCTCTGTGTTGTTTGGTGCTTTTTGCAGAAACACACTACAGTTCATTTACATGGTTTCCTATGTGACACGTTCACATCCATGATTTTTTCAGCTGCTGTGTATTTTGAAAAGACAAGGACTTTTTTTTTAACGCAAAACGATGCTATTTTGTTTTTTTGGTTCAATACACTTCAATGGAGAAGCTGCAGAAAAGCATGTAATGCGTGTTTGCGGCAATTTGTGTTTTTTAATCTGCCCAACAACAAATTGGCCAAAAAAATATGCAAAAATGCAAATTGCAGCAAAATTACCCTTTTTTTTAAGGTTAGTAATCTATTAATTGAAACAACAATCGACCAACTAATCGATTATGAAAATAATCGTTAGTTACAGCCCTATGTGTGTATGTATGCATGTGATATTAGAAAAGCGGTATAGTATGGTATTGTATTGTATGGTATGTAATATGCATGCAAAAGAGATGGGGCTTTTTGTTTGATAAACTTCTTTTTGCAATTTGGCACTGCATCGCTTTAACTGACAATTGTGCGGTCGTGCGACGTTGCACCCAAACAAAATTGACGTCCTTTTTTCCGCACAAATAGAGCTTTCTTTTGATGGTATTTGATCACATCTGCGTTTTTTTATTTTTTATTTTTTTTTTTTTTGCACTATAAACAAAAAAGAGCCTCAATTTTGAAAAAAACGCAATCTTTTTTAACTTTTGCTCTAATAAGTACCCCCCCAAAAAATATTTAAAAAATGATTTTTTTCCTCAGTTTAGGCCTATATGTATTCTTCTACATATTTTTGGTAAAAAAAATTACCAATAAGCGTATATTGATTGGTTTGCGCAAAAGCTATAGCGTCTACAAAATGGGGGATAGTTGTACGGCATTTTTAATGATTTTTTTTTTTTTACTGGTAATGTCGGCGATCTACGATTTTTATCAGGACTGCAACATTATGGCGGACACGTCGGACAATTTTGACACATTTTTTCGGACCATTTGGCATTTTTACAGCGATCAGTGCTATAAAAATGCATTGATTACTGTAAAAATGTCACTGGCAGTGAATGGGGTTAACCACTAGGGGCAATCAAGGGGTTAATGTGTTCCCTATTGTGTGTTCTAACTGAAGGGGTAGGGGACTGTGTAGGGGAGATGACAGATCACTGTTCATATTCTGTATGAACAGACAATCTGTCTGTTCTCCCCTCAGAGAACCGGGATCTGTGTGTTCTCAAGTGATTGTGGGCGAGCAGGGGGCACGTGCGCCCCTAGTGGCCAAAACTAGAAGTGACGTTTCATAAGAGCGTACAATCCCAGTACTCCTTTCCAGACTTAGGGTATGTAGCACACTCAATCCTGGAGTAGAGAAAAAAAAAAGCATGACAAGTGTCAAGCTGCTGCGGTGGTCAGGCCATGTGTACAACCCCAGTACTCCTTTCTAGAATTAGGGTATGTAGCACACTCAATCCTAGACCCAAAGAAAAGAATGACATGCATTTTCTTCTTTAGTTTGCCGTGGTTATATAGCCTGTAGCGTTCACGGATGTACTGTGCAATGGGCTAAAGAGAGCTTGTAGACAGTCCTCCTTTGGGCTACTTTGGGGAAATTTACTTAACGTGGAATTCCAGCTTAAATCTAAATAGCCTCCCCCCCAACATCCATGCAAGAAAGATACTTATTTTCAGGCCAGTCTGGTCCGGTCACGTGAGTTCTTCTGTGCCAGCTAGTGGCAGTGACCGGACCGGAAAATAGGCAAGTATAGCAATCTTTTTTTCAAAGGTTAGTTAGCACAGAGGTTGTCTCTCCAATGGGACACAGATGCCAAGAAAATCTGACAAAGGTCCTAGGCTTCCCTTACTCTATCCACAATGAAAAAGAAATGTTTTTCTTTTTTGTTCTATTTTCAATTGGGGCAGACAGGACCCAGAGTAGTTGTGCATTGTAATCAGTCACCTTCTCAATTTAGCTTGTTTAATGAAGGTTTGAAAATGAAAACTAGAAGCTGAGTGGTTGTTATGCTCAGCGGCTTCAGATTCTGTCTTGTCCATTTTAAGTAAACTCCCCTCAAAATACTACAAAGCTCTTCACTGCTGTCCCGTCGGTGTGTGCACGCTCGACTGTAAAACGGGGAAGAAGGTGTACCCCTTTACGGAGGACAGACAGCAGGACCTGTTCGCCCAAAGTGTGGTTTTCCCGAGGAACTGACAAGCGACAAACCACCGGCTGCCCTAGTGAAGCACTTTACGGACCTGCTCAAAGTGCGGAAAAGCGGTATAGTATGGTATTGTATGGTATGTAATATGCACGCAAAAGATATGGGGCTTTTAGTTTGATAAGCTTCTTAACTGATGCAGCCCCGGAAGATTTTACCCCCTTCCTGACCAGAGCACTTTTTGCGATTTGGCACTGCATCGCTTCAACTGACAATTGCGCGGTCATGCGATGTTGCACCCATACAAAATTGACATCCTTTTTTCCAACAAATAGAGCTTTCTTTTGGTGGTATTTGATCACCTCTGCCTATTGTTCTGCACTATAAACAAAAAAGAGCCTCAATTTTGAAAAAAAACGCAATCTTTTTTAACGTTTTCTATAATAAGTACCCCCCAAAAATATATAAAAAGAAGATTTTTTCCTCAGTTTAGGCCTATATGTATTCTTCTACATATTTTTGTTAAAAATAATTGTAATAAGCCTACATTGATTGGTTTGCGCAAAAGTTATAGCATCTAGAAAATAGGCGATAGTTTTACGTCATTTTTAATTATTACATTTTTTTTAAAAAAGTTGTGTTGGCGATCTGAGATTTTTATTGTGTTTGCGACATTACGGTGGACACGTTGGACAATTTTGACACATTTTACGGACCATTTGACATTTTTACAGTAATCAGTGCTATAAAAATGCATTGATTAGCGTAATTTTTTTTTTACTGGCAGTGAAGGGGTTAACCGCTAGGGGGAAATCAAGGGGTTAATGTGTTCCCTATTGGGTGTTCTAACCGAAGGGGGAGGGGACTGTGTAGAACTTGTGTGTTCTCGAGTGATTGTGGGCGAGCAGGAGGCACGTGCGCCCCTAGTGGCCAAATCTAGAAGCGACGTAACATAATGGCAATTCGTGCAGCCAAACCATGTTGCCACAGTACAACTGTGGCAGCTGGTCGGCAACTGGTTAAAGAGGATCTACGGTCATCTTAAAAAAAGAATTAAAAGTCAGCAGCTTCAAATACTGTAGCTGCTGACTTTTAAAAAACAGACATTTACTTGTCCAGGGATCCAGTGCTAGCCTCACCCAGGCAGGTTCTTTTCCGGTCTTTAGGTCCCCTGCACTGTCATGTTGACTGTGGGATACCAGCTGTGACTCCTTGCGACTTCACAGAGGGCCCCCCACCACACATGTATGAGCTGAACTATGATTTGTAAGTTGTCCTGCAGCCTCCTAGGACCTGTGACATGTCCCAGGAGGCTGCGGATGGTGCCACCATGTAGGTGGTAACCATTAACCTAATATAAATGAACATATTATGTTCGTTTATACCGCATTTCACCGAAAATAAGACCTACTATGATATTTGGGGAGGGCTGCAATATAAGAATCCTCACCTTCGCTGCCTGTGTGGGCAGGTCGTGATCGAGCCTGCGCAATTTCCCCTGTAGGAAGCTGCTTCCTATGCGGGCATTTGCTAAAAAGGAGGAGCCAGGAACACCAGTGGGGGATACTAGAAGAGGATTGGGGCTGCTCTGCGCAAACCAATGGAACAGAGATTTTAAATATGATATGTTCATTCATTTTAAAAAATCCATTTATATGTGTTTTTTTTTTTTTTTCAGACCAGAGTGATTCAGATGACTGGAACATGGAAAATGTTTGCAGGGCAGCCTATCGCCACCAACAGGAGCTTTGGAGAAGAGAAGGTGGTTCCCTAGATTCTGCGCCACAACACTGCTGAGAATTCTCACCTTTGTTGTCTGTGTGGACAGCTTGGGCAATCTTCAGTCAGTCAGTGTGTGTGTGTGTGTGTGTGTGTGTGTAGGTACGTAAGGTTGGGCATTTTGATTGTAAGAGCTTTCAGGGCAGGGACTGATGTGAATGAACAATATGGCTCTAGTATGTGTGTGTATAAGGGTGAAAAAACGAATCGATTAATCGACAACTAATCGTTTACTATTTTCATAATCGATTAATTGGTCACTAACATAATGGGGTTAAAAACAAGAAAAAGAAATTAGCCCTTTATAGTACAGAAAGAGCAAATCGCTACTGTAAATATTACTTTCACTGTCCCATAGTAAAAAATGAACCCCTTACAGTAGCGATTATTTGCTTTCTTTGTAATAATTTTAGTTTTTCTTAACCCCATTATGTTACTAAACATCTCAGGCCTGGGTCACACCTCTGTGTTGTTTGGTGCTTTTTGCAGAAACACACTACAGTTCATTTACATGGTTTCCTATGTGACACGTTCACATCCATGATTTTTTCAGCTGCTGTGTATTTTGAAAAGACAAGGACTTTTTTTTTAACGCAAAACGATGCTATTTTGTTTTTTTGGTTCAATACACTTCAATGGAGAAGCTGCAGAAAAGCATGTAATGCGTGTTTGCGGCAATTTGTGTTTTTTAATCTGCCCAACAACAAATTGGCCAAAAAAATATGCAAAAATGCAAATTGCAGCAAAATTACCCTTTTTTTTAAGGTTAGTAATCTATTAATTGAAACAACAATCGACCAACTAATCGATTATGAAAATAATCGTTAGTTACAGCCCTATGTGTGTATGTATGCATGTGATATTAGAAAAGCGGTATAGTATGGTATTGTATTGTATGGTATGTAATATGCATGCAAAAGAGATGGGGCTTTTTGTTTGATAAACTTCTTTTTGCAATTTGGCACTGCATCGCTTTAACTGACAATTGTGCGGTCGTGCGACGTTGCACCCAAACAAAATTGACGTCCTTTTTTCCGCACAAATAGAGCTTTCTTTTGATGGTATTTGATCACATCTGCGTTTTTTTTTTTTTTTTTTTTTTTTTTGCACTATAAACAAAAAAGAGCCTCAATTTTGAAAAAAACGCAATCTTTTTTAACTTTTGCTCTAATAAGTACCCCCCCAAAAAATATTTAAAAAATGATTTTTTTCCTCAGTTTAGGCCTATATGTATTCTTCTACATATTTTTGGTAAAAAAAATTACCAATAAGCATATATTGATTGGTTTGCGCAAAAGCTATAGCGTCTACAAAATGGGGGATAGTTGTACGGCATTTTTAATGATTTTTTTTTTTTTACTGGTAATGTCGGCGATCTACGATTTTTATCAGGACTGCAACATTATGGCGGACACGTCGGACAATTTTGACACATTTTTTCGGACCATTTGGCATTTTTACAGCGATCAGTGCTATAAAAATGCATTGATTACTGTAAAAATGTCACTGGCAGTGAATGGGGTTAACCACTAGGGGCAATCAAGGGGTTAATGTGTTCCCTATTGTGTGTTCTAACTGAAGGGGTAGGGGACTGTGTAGGGGAGATGACAGATCACTGTTCATATTCTGTATGAACAGACAATCTGTCTGTTCTCCCCTCAGAGAACCGGGATCTGTGTGTTCTCAAGTGATTGTGGGCGAGCAGGGGGCACGTGCGCCCCTAGTGGCCAAAACTAGAAGTGACGTTTCATAAGAGCGTACAATCCCAGTACTCCTTTCCAGACTTAGGGTATGTAGCACACTCAATCCTGGAGTAGAGAAAAAAAAAAGCATGACAAGTGTCAAGCTGCTGCGGTGGTCAGGCCATGTGTACAACCCCAGTACTCCTTTCTAGAATTAGGGTATGTAGCACACTCAATCCTAGACCCAAAGAAAAGAATGACATGCATTTTCTTCCTTAGTTTGCCGTGGTTATATAGCCTGTAGCGTTCACGGATGTACTGTGCAATGGGCTAAAGAGAGCTTGTAGACAGTCCTCCTTTGGGCTACTTTGGGGAAATTTACTTAACGTGGAATTCCAGCTTAAATCTAAATAGCCTCCCCCCCAACATCCATGCAAGAAAGATACTTATTTTCAGGCCAGTCTGGTCCGGTCACGTGAGTTCTTCTGTGCCAGCTAGTGGCAGTGACCGGACCGGAAAATAGGCAAGTATAGCAATCTTTTTTTCAAAGGTTAGTTAGCACAGAGGTTGTCTCTCCAATGGGACACAGATGCCAAGAAAATCTGACAAAGGTCCTAGGCTTCCCTTACTCTATCCACAATGAAAAAGAAATGTTTTTCTTTTTTGTTCTATTTTCAATTGGGGCAGACAGGACCCAGAGTAGTTGTGCATTGTAATCAGTCACCTTCTCAATTTAGCTTGTTTAATGAAGGTTTGAAAATGAAAACTAGAAGCTGAGTGGTTGTTATGCTCAGCGGCTTCAGATTCTGTCTTGTCCATTTTAAGTAAACTCCCCTCAAAATACTACAAAGCTCTTCACTGCTGTCCCGTCGGTGTGTGCACGCTCGACTGTAAAACGGGGAAGAAGGTGTACCCCTTTACGGAGGACAGACAGCAGGACCTGTTCGCCCAAAGTGTGGTTTTCCCGAGGAACTGACAAGCGACAAACCACCGGCTGCCCTAGTGAAGCACTTTACGGACCTGCTCAAAGTGCGGAAAAGCGGTATAGTATGGTATTGTATGGTATGTAATATGCACGCAAAAGATATGGGGCTTTTAGTTTGATAAGCTTCTTAACTGATGCAGCCCCGGAAGATTTTACCCCCTTCCTGACCAGAGCACTTTTTGCGATTTGGCACTGCATCGCTTCAACTGA
Organism: Lithobates pipiens; assembly: GCF_037356315.1. Taxonomy (NCBI): domain Eukaryota; kingdom Metazoa; phylum Chordata; class Amphibia; order Anura; family Ranidae; genus Lithobates; species Lithobates pipiens. The sequence continues at coordinate 268,137,461 of NW_027507784.1, read as the reverse complement.
CAATTGCGCGGTCATGCGATGTTGCACCCATACAAAATTGACATCCTTTTTTCCAACAAATAGAGCTTTCTTTTGGTGGTATTTGATCACCTCTGCCTATTGTTCTGCACTATAAACAAAAAAGAGCCTCAATTTTGAAAAAAAACGCAATCTTTTTTAACGTTTTCTATAATAAGTACCCCCCAAAAATATATAAAAAGAAGATTTTTTCCTCAGTTTAGGCCTATATGTATTCTTCTACATATTTTTGTTAAAAAAAATTGTAATAAGCCTACATTGATTGGTTTGCGCAAAAGTTATAGCATCTAGAAAATAGGCGATAGTTTTACGTCATTTTTAATTATTACATTTTTTTAAAAAAGTTGTGTTGGCGATCTGAGATTTTAATTGTGTTTGCGACATTACGGTGGACACGTTGGACAATTTTGACACATTTTACGGACCATTTGACATTTTTACAGTAATCAGTGCTATAAAAATGCATTGATTAGCGTAATTTTTTTTTTACTGGCAGTGAAGGGGTTAACCGCTAGGGGGAAATCAAGGGGTTAATGTGTTCCCTATTGGGTGTTCTAACCGAAGGGGGAGGGGACTGTGTAGAACTTGTGTGTTCTCGAGTGATTGTGGGCGAGCAGGAGGCACGTGCGCCCCTAGTGGCCAAATCTAGAAGCGACGTAACATAATGGCAATTCGTGCAGCCAAACCATGTTGCCACAGTACAACTGTGGCAGCTGGTCGGCAACTGGTTAAAGAGGATCTACGGTCATCTTAAAAAAAGAATTAAAAGTCAGCAGCTTCAAATACTGTAGCTGCTGACTTTTAAAAAACAGACATTTACTTGTCCAGGGATCCAGTGCTAGCCTCACCCAGGCAGGTTCTTTTCCGGTCTTTAGGTCCCCTGCACTGTCATGTTGACTGTGGGATACCAGCTGTGACTCCTTGCGACTTCACAGAGGGCCCCCCACCACACATGTATGAGCTGAACTATGATTTGTAAGTTGTCCTGCAGCCTCCTAGGACCTGTGACATGTCCCAGGAGGCTGCGGATGGTGCCACCATGTAGGTGGTAACCATTAACCTAATATAAATGAACATATTATGTTCGTTTATACCGCATTTCACCGAAAATAAGACCTACTATGATATTTGGGGAGGGCTGCAATATAAGAATCCTCACCTTCGCTGCCTGTGTGGGCAGGTCGTGATCGAGCCTGCGCAATTTCCCCTGTAGGAAGCTGCTTCCTATGCGGGCATTTGCTAAAAAGGAGGAGCCAGGAACACCAGTGGGGGATACTAGAAGAGGATTGGGGCTGCTCTGCGCAAACCAATGGAACAGAGATTTTAAATATGATATGTTCATTCATTTTAAAAAATCCATTTATATGTGTTTTTTTTTTTTTTCAGACCAGAGTGATTCAGATGACTGGAACATGGAAAATGTTTGCAGGGCAGCCTATCGCCACCAACAGGAGCTTTGGAGAAGAGAAGGTGGTTCCCTAGATTCTGCGCCACAACACTGCTGAGAATTCTCACCTTTGTTGTCTGTGTGGACAGCTTGGGCAATCTTCAGTCAGTCAGTGTGTGTGTGTGTGTGTGTGTGTGTGTAGGTACGTAAGGTTGGGCATTTTGATTGTAAGAGCTTTCAGGGCAGGGACTGATGTGAATGAACAATATGGCTCTAGTATGTGTGTGTATAAGGGTGAAAAAACGAATCGATTAATCGACAACTAATCGTTTACTATTTTCATAATCGATTAATTGGTCACTAACATAATGGGGTTAAAAACAAGAAAAAGAAATTAGCCCTTTATAGTACAGAAAGAGCAAATCGCTACTGTAAATATTACTTTCACTGTCCCATAGTAAAAAATGAACCCCTTACAGTAGCGATTATTTGCTTTCTTTGTAATAATTTTAGTTTTTCTTAACCCCATTATGTTACTAAACATCTCAGGCCTGGGTCACACCTCTGTGTTGTTTGGTGCTTTTTGCAGAAACACACTACAGTTCATTTACATGGTTTCCTATGTGACACGTTCACATCCATGATTTTTTCAGCTGCTGTGTATTTTGAAAAGACAAGGACTTTTTTTTTAACGCAAAACGATGCTATTTTGTTTTTTTGGTTCAATACACTTCAATGGAGAAGCTGCAGAAAAGCATGTAATGCGTGTTTGCGGCAATTTGTGTTTTTTAATCTGCCCAACAACAAATTGGCCAAAAAAATATGCAAAAATGCAAATTGCAGCAAAATTACCCTTTTTTTTAAGGTTAGTAATCTATTAATTGAAACAACAATCGACCAACTAATCGATTATGAAAATAATCGTTAGTTACAGCCCTATGTGTGTATGTATGCATGTGATATTAGAAAAGCGGTATAGTATGGTATTGTATTGTATGGTATGTAATATGCATGCAAAAGAGATGGGGCTTTTTGTTTGATAAACTTCTTTTTGCAATTTGGCACTGCATCGCTTTAACTGACAATTGTGCGGTCGTGCGACGTTGCACCCAAACAAAATTGACGTCCTTTTTTCCGCACAAATAGAGCTTTCTTTTGATGGTATTTGATCACATCTGCGTTTTTTTATTTTATTTTTTTTTTTTTTTTGCACTATAAACAAAAAAGAGCCTCAATTTTGAAAAAAACGCAATCTTTTTTAACTTTTGCTCTAATAAGTACCCCCCCAAAAAATATTTAAAAAATGATTTTTTTCCTCAGTTTAGGCCTATATGTATTCTTCTACATATTTTTGGTAAAAAAAATTACCAATAAGCGTATATTGATTGGTTTGCGCAAAAGCTATAGCGTCTACAAAATGGGGGATAGTTGTACGGCATTTTTAATGATTTTTTTTTTTACTGGTAATGTCGGCGATCTACGATTTTTATCAGGACTGCAACATTATGGCGGACACGTCGGACAATTTTGACACATTTTTTCGGACCATTTGGCATTTTTACAGCGATCAGTGCTATAAAAATGCATTGATTACTGTAAAAATGTCACTGGCAGTGAATGGGGTTAACCACTAGGGGCAATCAAGGGGTTAATGTGTTCCCTATTGTGTGTTCTAACTGAAGGGGTAGGGGACTGTGTAGGGGAGATGACAGATCACTGTTCATATTCTGTATGAACAGACAATCTGTCTGTTCTCCCCTCAGAGAACCGGGATCTGTGTGTTCTCAAGTGATTGTGGGCGAGCAGGGGGCACGTGCGCCCCTAGTGGCCAAAACTAGAAGTGACGTTTCATAAGAGCGTACAATCCCAGTACTCCTTTCCAGACTTAGGGTATGTAGCACACTCAATCCTGGAGTAGAGAAAAAAAAAAGCATGACAAGTGTCAAGCTGCTGCGGTGGTCAGGCCATGTGTACAACCCCAGTACTCCTTTCTAGAATTAGGGTATGTAGCACACTCAATCCTAGACCCAAAGAAAAGAATGACATGCATTTTCTTCCTTAGTTTGCCGTGGTTATATAGCCTGTAGCGTTCACGGATGTACTGTGCAATGGGCTAAAGAGAGCTTGTAGACAGTCCTCCTTTGGGCTACTTTGGGGAAATTTACTTAACGTGGAATTCCAGCTTAAATCTAAATAGCCTCCCCCCCAACATCCATGCAAGAAAGATACTTATTTTCAGGCCAGTCTGGTCCGGTCACGTGAGTTCTTCTGTGCCAGCTAGTGGCAGTGACCGGACCGGAAAATAGGCAAGTATAGCAATCTTTTTTTCAAAGGTTAGTTAGCACAGAGGTTGTCTCTCCAATGGGACACAGATGCCAAGAAAATCTGACAAAGGTCCTAGGCTTCCCTTACTCTATCCACAATGAAAAAGAAATGTTTTTCTTTTTTGTTCTATTTTCAATTGGGGCAGACAGGACCCAGAGTAGTTGTGCATTGTAATCAGTCACCTTCTCAATTTAGCTTGTTTAATGAAGGTTTGAAAATGAAAACTAGAAGCTGAGTGGTTGTTATGCTCAGCGGCTTCAGATTCTGTCTTGTCCATTTTAAGTAAACTCCCCTCAAAATACTACAAAGCTCTTCACTGCTGTCCCGTCGGTGTGTGCACGCTCGACTGTAAAACGGGGAAGAAGGTGTACCCCTTTACGGAGGACAGACAGCAGGACCTGTTCGCCCAAAGTGTGGTTTTCCCGAGGAACTGACAAGCGACAAACCACCGGCTGCCCTAGTGAAGCACTTTACGGACCTGCTCAAAGTGCGGAAAAGCGGTATAGTATGGTATTGTATGGTATGTAATATGCACGCAAAAGATATGGGGCTTTTAGTTTGATAAGCTTCTTAACTGATGCAGCCCCGGAAGATTTTACCCCCTTCCTGACCAGAGCACTTTTTGCGATTTGGCACTGCATCGCTTCAACTGACAATTGCGCGGTCATGCGATGTTGCACCCATACAAAATTGACATCCTTTTTTCCAACAAATAGAGCTTTCTTTTGGTGGTATTTGATCACCTCTGCCTATTGTTCTGCACTATAAACAAAAAAGAGCCTCAATTTTGAAAAAAAACGCAATCTTTTTTAACGTTTTCTATAATAAGTACCCCCCAAAAATATATAAAAAGAAGATTTTTTCCTCAGTTTAGGCCTATATGTATTCTTCTACATATTTTTGTTAAAAAAAATTGTAATAAGCCTACATTGATTGGTTTGCGCAAAAGTTATAGCATCTAGAAAATAGGCGATAGTTTTACGTCATTTTTAATTATTACATTTTTTTTAAAAAAGTTGTGTTGGCGATCTGAGATTTTTATTGTGTTTGCGACATTACGGTGGACACGTTGGACAATTTTGACACATTTTACGGACCATTTGACATTTTTACAGTAATCAGTGCTATAAAAATGCATTGATTAGCGTAATTTTTTTTTTACTGGCAGTGAAGGGGTTAACCGCTAGGGGGAAATCAAGGGGTTAATGTGTTCCCTATTGGGTGTTCTAACCGAAGGGGGAGGGGACTGTGTAGAACTTGTGTGTTCTCGAGTGATTGTGGGCGAGCAGGAGGCACGTGCGCCCCTAGTGGCCAAATCTAGAAGCGACGTAACATAATGGCAATTCGTGCAGCCAAACCATGTTGCCACAGTACAACTGTGGCAGCTGGTCGGCAACTGGTTAAAGAGGATCTACGGTCATCTTAAAAAAAGAATTAAAAGTCAGCAGCTTCAAATACTGTAGCTGCTGACTTTTAAAAAACAGACATTTACTTGTCCAGGGATCCAGTGCTAGCCTCACCCAGGCAGGTTCTTTTCCGGTCTTTAGGTCCCCTGCACTGTCATGTTGACTGTGGGATACCAGCTGTGACTCCTTGCGACTTCACAGAGGGCCCCCCACCACACATGTATGAGCTGAACTATGATTTGTAAGTTGTCCTGCAGCCTCCTAGGACCTGTGACATGTCCCAGGAGGCTGCGGATGGTGCCACCATGTAGGTGGTAACCATTAACCTAATATAAATGAACATATTATGTTCATTTATACCGCATTTCACCGAAAATAAGACCTACTATGATATTTGGGGAGGGCTGCAATATAAGAATCCTCACCTTCGCTGCCTGTGTGGGCAGGTCGTGATCGAGCCTGCGCAATTTCCCCTGTAGGAAGCTGCTTCCTATGCGGGCATTTGCTAAAAAGGAGGAGCCAGGAACACCAGTGGGGGATACTAGAAGAGGATTGGGGCTGCTCTGCGCAAACCAATGGAACAGAGATTTTAAATATGATATGTTCATTCATTTTAAAAAATCCATTTATATGTGTTTTTTTTTTTTTTTCAGACCAGAGTGATTCAGATGACTGGAACATGGAAAATGTTTGCAGGGCAGCCTATCGCCACCAACAGGAGCTTTGGAGAAGAGAAGGTGGTTCCCTAGATTCTGCGCCACAACACTGCTGAGAATTCTCACCTTTGTTGTCTGTGTGGACAGCTTGGGCAATCTTCAGTCAGTCAGTGTGTGTGTGTGTGTGTGTGTGTGTGTAGGTACGTAAGGTTGGGCATTTTGATTGTAAGAGCTTTCAGGGCAGGGACTGATGTGAATGAACAATATGGCTCTAGTATGTGTGTGTATAAGGGTGAAAAAACGAATCGATTAATCGACAACTAATCGTTTACTATTTTCATAATCGATTAATTGGTCACTAACATAATGGGGTTAAAAACAAGAAAAAGAAATTAGCCCTTTATAGTACAGAAAGAGCAAATCGCTACTGTAAATATTACTTTCACTGTCCCATAGTAAAAAATGAACCCCTTACAGTAGCGATTATTTGCTTTCTTTGTAATAATTTTAGTTTTTCTTAACCCCATTATGTTACTAAACATCTCAGGCCTGGGTCACACCTCTGTGTTGTTTGGTGCTTTTTGCAGAAACACACTACAGTTCATTTACATGGTTTCCTATGTGACACGTTCACATCCATGATTTTTTCAGCTGCTGTGTATTTTGAAAAGACAAGGACTTTTTTTTTAACGCAAAACGATGCTATTTTGTTTTTTTGGTTCAATACACTTCAATGGAGAAGCTGCAGAAAAGCATGTAATGCGTGTTTGCGGCAATTTGTGTTTTTTAATCTGCCCAACAACAAATTGGCCAAAAAAATATGCAAAAATGCAAATTGCAGCAAAATTACCCTTTTTTTTAAGGTTAGTAATCTATTAATTGAAACAACAATCGACCAACTAATCGATTATGAAAATAATCGTTAGTTACAGCCCTATGTGTGTATGTATGCATGTGATATTAGAAAAGCGGTATAGTATGGTATTGTATTGTATGGTATGTAATATGCATGCAAAAGAGATGGGGCTTTTTGTTTGATAAACTTCTTTTTGCAATTTGGCACTGCATCGCTTTAACTGACAATTGTGCGGTCGTGCGACGTTGCACCCAAACAAAATTGACGTCCTTTTTTCCGCACAAATAGAGCTTTCTTTTGATGGTATTTGATCACATCTGCGTTTTTTTTTTTTTTTTTTTTTTTTTTTTGCACTATAAACAAAAAAGAGCCTCAATTTTGAAAAAAACGCAATCTTTTTTAACTTTTGCTCTAATAAGTACCCCCCCAAAAAATATTTAAAAAATGATTTTTTTCCTCAGTTTAGGCCTATATGTATTCTTCTACATATTTTTGGTAAAAAAAATTACCAATAAGCGTATATTGATTGGTTTGCGCAAAAGCTATAGCGTCTACAAAATGGGGGATAGTTGTACGGCATTTTTAATGATTTTTTTTTTTTACTGGTAATGTCGGCGATCTACGATTTTTATCAGGACTGCAACATTATGGCGGACACGTCGGACAATTTTGACACATTTTTTCGGACCATTTGGCATTTTTACAGCGATCAGTGCTATAAAAATGCATTGATTACTGTAAAAATGTCACTGGCAGTGAATGGGGTTAACCACTAGGGGCAATCAAGGGGTTAATGTGTTCCCTATTGTGTGTTCTAACTGAAGGGGTAGGGGACTGTGTAGGGGAGATGACAGATCACTGTTCATATTCTGTATGAACAGACAATCTGTCTGTTCTCCCCTCAGAGAACCGGGATCTGTGTGTTCTCAAGTGATTGTGGGCGAGCAGGGGGCACGTGCGCCCCTAGTGGCCAAAACTAGAAGTGACGTTTCATAAGAGCGTACAATCCCAGTACTCCTTTCCAGACTTAGGGTATGTAGCACACTCAATCCTGGAGTAGAGAAAAAAAAAAGCATGACAAGTGTCAAGCTGCTGCGGTGGTCAGGCCATGTGTACAACCCCAGTACTCCTTTCTAGAATTAGGGTATGTAGCACACTCAATCCTAGACCCAAAGAAAAGAATGACATGCATTTTCTTCCTTAGTTTGCCGTGGTTATATAGCCTGTAGCGTTCACGGATGTACTGTGCAATGGGCTAAAGAGAGCTTGTAGACAGTCCTCCTTTGGGCTACTTTGGGGAAATTTACTTAACGTGGAATTCCAGCTTAAATCTAAATAGCCTCCCCCCCAACATCCATGCAAGAAAGATACTTATTTTCAGGCCAGTCTGGTCCGGTCACGTGAGTTCTTCTGTGCCAGCTAGTGGCAGTGACCGGACCGGAAAATAGGCAAGTATAGCAATCTTTTTTTCAAAGGTTAGTTAGCACAGAGGTTGTCTCTCCAATGGGACACAGATGCCAAGAAAATCTGACAAAGGTCCTAGGCTTCCCTTACTCTATCCACAATGAAAAAGAAATGTTTTTCTTTTTTGTTCTATTTTCAATTGGGGCAGACAGGACCCAGAGTAGTTGTGCATTGTAATCAGTCACCTTCTCAATTTAGCTTGTTTAATGAAGGTTTGAAAATGAAAACTAGAAGCTGAGTGGTTGTTATGCTCAGCGGCTTCAGATTCTGTCTTGTCCATTTTAAGTAAACTCCCCTCAAAATACTACAAAGCTCTTCACTGCTGTCCCGTCGGTGTGTGCACGCTCGACTGTAAAACGGGGAAGAAGGTGTACCCCTTTACGGAGGACAGACAGCAGGACCTGTTCACCCAAAGTGTGGTTTTCCCGAGGAACTGACAAGCGACAAACCACCGGCTGCCCTAGTGAAGCACTTTACGGACCTGCTCAAAGTGCGGAAAAGCGGTATAGTATGGTATTGTATGGTATGTAATATGCACGCAAAAGATATGGGGCTTTTAGTTTGATAAGCTTCTTAACTGATGCAGCCCCGGAAGATTTTACCCCCTTCCTGACCAGAGCACTTTTTGCGATTTGGCACTGCATCGCTTCAACTGACAATTGCGCGGTCATGCGATGTTGCACCCATACAAAATTGACATCCTTTTTTCCAACAAATAGAGCTTTCTTTTGGTGGTATTTGATCACCTCTGCCTATTGTTCTGCACTATAAACAAAAAAGAGCCTCAATTTTGAAAAAAAACGCAATCTTTTTTAACGTTTTCTATAATAAGTACCCCCCAAAAATATATAAAAAGAAGATTTTTTCCTCAGTTTAGGCCTATATGTATTCTTCTACATATTTTTGTTAAAAAAAATTGTAATAAGCCTACATTGATTGGTTTGCGCAAAAGTTATAGCATCTAGAAAATAGGCGATAGTTTTACGTCATTTTTAATTATTACATTTTTTTTAAAAAAGTTGTGTTGGCGATCTGAGATTTTTATTGTGTTTGCGACATTACGGTGGACACGTTGGACAATTTTGACACATTTTACGGACCATTTGACATTTTTACAGTAATCAGTGCTATAAAAATGCATTGATTAGCGTAATTTTTTTTTTACTGGCAGTGAAGGGGTTAACCGCTAGGGGGAAATCAAGGGGTTAATGTGTTCCCTATTGGGTGTTCTAACCGAAGGGGGAGGGGACTGTGTAGAACTTGTGTGTTCTCGAGTGATTGTGGGCGAGCAGGAGGCACGTGCGCCCCTAGTGGCCAAATCTAGAAGCGACGTAACATAATGGCAATTCGTGCAGCCAAACCATGTTGCCACAGTACAACTGTGGCAGCTGGTCGGCAACTGGTTAAAGAGGATCTACGGTCATCTTAAAAAAAGAATTAAAAGTCAGCAGCTTCAAATACTGTAGCTGCTGACTTTTAAAAAACAGACATTTACTTGTCCAGGGATCCAGTGCTAGCCTCACCCAGGCAGGTTCTTTTCCGGTCTTTAGGTCCCCTGCACTGTCATGTTGACTGTGGGATACCAGCTGTGACTCCTTGCGACTTCACAGAGGGCCCCCCACCACACATGTATGAGCTGAACTATGATTTGTAAGTTGTCCTGCAGCCTCCTAGGACCTGTGACATGTCCCAGGAGGCTGCGGATGGTGCCACCATGTAGGTGGTAACCATTAACCTAATATAAATGAACATATTATGTTCGTTTATACCGCATTTCACCGAAAATAAGACCTACTATGATATTTGGGGAGGGCTGCAATATAAGAATCCTCACCTTCGCTGCCTGTGTGGGCAGGTCGTGATCGAGCCTGCGCAATTTCCCCTGTAGGAAGCTGCTTCCTATGCGGGCATTTGCTAAAAAGGAGGAGCCAGGAACACCAGTGGGGGATACTAGAAGAGGATTGGGGCTGCTCTGCGCAAACCAATGGAACAGAGATTTTAAATATGATATGTTCATTCATTTTAAAAAATCCATTTATATGTGTTTTTTTTTTTTTTCAGACCAGAGTGATTCAGATGACTGGAACATGGAAAATGTTTGCAGGGCAGCCTATCGCCACCAACAGGAGCTTTGGAGAAGAGAAGGTGGTTCCCTAGATTCTGCGCCACAACACTGCTGAGAATTCTCACCTTTGTTGTCTGTGTGGACAGCTTGGGCAATCTTCAGTCAGTCAGTGTGTGTGTGTGTGTGTGTGTAGGTACGTAAGGTTGGGCATTTTGATTGTAAGAGCTTTCAGGGCAGGGACTGATGTGAATGAACAATATGGCTCTAGTATGTGTGTGTATAAGGGTGAAAAAACGAATCGATTAATCGACAACTAATCGTTTACTATTTTCATAATCGATTAATTGGTCACTAACATAATGGGGTTAAAAACAAGAAAAAGAAATTAGCCCTTTATAGTACAGAAAGAGCAAATCGCTACTGTAAATATTACTTTCACTGTCCCATAGTAAAAAATGAACCCCTTACAGTAGCGATTATTTGCTTTCTTTGTAATAATTTTAGTTTTTCTTAACCCCATTATGTTACTAAACATCTCAGGCCTGGGTCACACCTCTGTGTTGTTTGGTGCTTTTTGCAGAAACACACTACAGTTCATTTACATGGTTTCCTATGTGACACGTTCACATCCATGATTTTTTCAGCTGCTGTGTATTTTGAAAAGACAAGGACTTTTTTTTTAACGCAAAACGATGCTATTTTGTTTTTTTGGTTCAATACACTTCAATGGAGAAGCTGCAGAAAAGCATGTAATGCGTGTTTGCGGCAATTTGTGTTTTTTAATCTGCCCAACAACAAATTGGCCAAAAAAATATGCAAAAATGCAAATTGCAGCAAAATTACCCTTTTTTTTAAGGTTAGTAATCTATTAATTGAAACAACAATCGACCAACTAATCGATTATGAAAATAATCGTTAGTTACAGCCCTATGTGTGTATGTATGCATGTGATATTAGAAAAGCGGTATAGTATGGTATTGTATTGTATGGTATGTAATATGCATGCAAAAGAGATGGGGCTTTTTGTTTGATAAACTTCTTTTTGCAATTTGGCACTGCATCGCTTTAACTGACAATTGTGCGGTCGTGCGACGTTGCACCCAAACAAAATTGACGTCCTTTTTTCCGCACAAATAGAGCTTTCTTTTGATGGTATTTGATCACATCTGCGTTTTTTTTTTTTTTTTTTTTTTTTTTTTTGCACTATAAACAAAAAAGAGCCTCAATTTTGAAAAAAACGCAATCTTTTTTAACTTTTGCTCTAATAAGTACCCCCCCAAAAAATATTTAAAAAATGATTTTTTTCCTCAGTTTAGGCCTATATGTATTCTTCTACATATTTTTGGTAAAAAAAATTACCAATAAGCGTATATTGATTGGTTTGCGCAAAAGCTATAGCGTCTACAAAATGGGGGATAGTTGTACGGCATTTTTAATGATTTTTTTTTTTTTTACTGGTAATGTCGGCGATCTACGATTTTTATCAGGACTGCAACATTATGGCGGACACGTCGGACAATTTTGACACATTTTTTCGGACCATTTGGCATTTTTACAGCGATCAGTGCTATAAAAATGCATTGATTACTGTAAAAATGTCACTGGCAGTGAATGGGGTTAACCACTAGGGGCAATCAAGGGGTTAATGTGTTCCCTATTGTGTGTTCTAACTGAAGGGGTAGGGGACTGTGTAGGGGAGATGACAGATCACTGTTCATATTCTGTATGAACAGACAATCTGTCTGTTCTCCCCTCAGAGAACCGGGATCTGTGTGTTCTCAAGTGATTGTGGGCGAGCAGGGGGCACGTGCGCCCCTAGTGGCCAAAACTAGAAGTGACGTTTCATAAGAGCGTACAATCCCAGTACTCCTTTCCAGACTTAGGGTATGTAGCACACTCAATCCTGGAGTAGAGAAAAAAAAAGCATGACAAGTGTCAAGCTGCTGCGGTGGTCAGGCCATGTGTACAACCCCAGTACTCCTTTCTAGAATTAGGGTATGTAGCACACTCAATCCTAGACCCAAAGAAAAGAATGACATGCATTTTCTTCCTTAGTTTGCCGTGGTTATATAGCCTGTAGCGTTCACGGATGTACTGTGCAATGGGCTAAAGAGAGCTTGTAGACAGTCCTCCTTTGGGCTACTTTGGGGAAATTTACTTAACGTGGAATTCCAGCTTAAATCTAAATAGCCTCCCCCCCAACATCCATGCAAGAAAGATACTTATTTTCAGGCCAGTCTGGTCCGGTCACGTGAGTTCTTCTGTGCCAGCTAGTGGCAGTGACCGGACCGGAAAATAGGCAAGTATAGCAATCTTTTTTTCAAAGGTTAGTTAGCACAGAGGTTGTCTCTCCAATGGGACACAGATGCCAAGAAAATCTGACAAAGGTCCTAGGCTTCCCTTACTCTATCCACAATGAAAAAGAAATGTTTTTCTTTTTTGTTCTATTTTCAATTGGGGCAGACAGGACCCAGAGTAGTTGTGCATTGTAATCAGTCACCTTCTCAATTTAGCTTGTTTAATGAAGGTTTGAAAATGAAAACTAGAAGCTGAGTGGTTGTTATGCTCAGCGGCTTCAGATTCTGTCTTGTCCATTTTAAGTAAACTCCCCTCAAAATACTACAAAGCTCTTCACTGCTGTCCCGTCGGTGTGTGCACGCTCGACTGTAAAACGGGGAAGAAGGTGTACCCCTTTACGGAGGACAGACAGCAGGACCTGTTCGCCCAAAGTGTGGTTTTCCCGAGGAACTGACAAGCGACAAACCACCGGCTGCCCTAGTGAAGCACTTTACGGACCTGCTCAAAGTGCGGAAAAGCGGTATAGTATGGTATTGTATGGTATGTAATATGCACGCAAAAGATATGGGGCTTTTAGTTTGATAAGCTTCTTAACTGATGCAGCCCCGGAAGATTTTACCCCCTTCCTGACCAGAGCACTTTTTGCGATTTGGCACTGCATCGCTTCAACTGACAATTGCGCGGTCATGCGATGTTGCACCCATACAAAATTGACATCCTTTTTTCCAACAAATAGAGCTTTCTTTTGGTGGTATTTGATCACCTCTGCCTATTGTTCTGCACTATAAACAAAAAAGAGCCTCAATTTTGAAAAAAAAACGCAATCTTTTTTAACGTTTTCTATAATAAGTACCCCCCAAAAATATATAAAAAGAAGATTTTTTCCTCAGTTTAGGCCTATATGTATTCTTCTACATATTTTTGTTAAAAAAAATTGTAATAAGCCTACATTGATTGGTTTGCGCAAAAGTTATAGCATCTAGAAAATAGGCGATAGTTTTACGTCATTTTTAATTATTACATTTTTTTAAAAAAGTTGTGTTGGCGATCTGAGATTTTTATTGTGTTTGCGACATTACGGTGGACACGTTGGACAATTTTGACACATTTTACGGACCATTTGACATTTTTACAGTAATCAGTGCTATAAAAATGCATTGATTAGCGTAATTTTTTTTTTACTGGCAGTGAAGGGGTTAACCGCTAGGGGGAAATCAAGGGGTTAATGTGTTCCCTATTGGGTGTTCTAACCGAAGGGGGAGGGGACTGTGTAGAACTTGTGTGTTCTCGAGTGATTGTGGGCGAGCAGGAGGCACGTGCGCCCCTAGTGGCCAAATCTAGAAGCGACGTAACATAATGGCAATTCGTGCAGCCAAACCATGTTGCCACAGTACAACTGTGGCAGCTGGTCGGCAACTGGTTAAAGAGGATCTACGGTCATCTTAAAAAAAGAATTAAAAGTCAGCAGCTTCAAATACTGTAGCTGCTGACTTTTAAAAAACAGACATTTACTTGTCCAGGGATCCAGTGCTAGCCTCACCCAGGCAGGTTCTTTTCCGGTCTTTAGGTCCCCTGCACTGTCATGTTGACTGTGGGATACCAGCTGTGACTCCTTGCGACTTCACAGAGGGCCCCCCACCACACATGTATGAGCTGAACTATGATTTGTAAGTTGTCCTGCAGCCTCCTAGGACCTGTGACATGTCCCAGGAGGCTGCGGATGGTGCCACCATGTAGGTGGTAACCATTAACCTAATATAAATGAACATATTATGTTCGTTTATACCGCATTTCACCGAAAATAAGACCTACTATGATATTTGGGGAGGGCTGCAATATAAGAATCCTCACCTTCGCTGCCTGTGTGGGCAGGTCGTGATCGAGCCTGCGCAATTTCCCCTGTAGGAAGCTGCTTCCTATGCGGGCATTTGCTAAAAAGGAGGAGCCAGGAACACCAGTGGGGGATACTAGAAGAGGATTGGGGCTGCTCTGCGCAAACCAATGGAACAGAGATTTTAAATATGATATGTTCATTCATTTTAAAAAATCCATTTATATGTGTTTTTTTTTTTTTTTCAGACCAGAGTGATTCAGATGACTGGAACATGGAAAATGTTTGCAGGGCAGCCTATCGCCACCAACAGGAGCTTTGGAGAAGAGAAGGTGGTTCCCTAGATTCTGCGCCACAACACTGCTGAGAATTCTCACCTTTGTTGTCTGTGTGGACAGCTTGGGCAATCTTCAGTCAGTCAGTGTGTGTGTGTGTGTGTGTGTGTGTGTGTAGGTACGTAAGGTTGGGCATTTTGATTGTAAGAGCTTTCAGGGCAGGGACTGATGTGAATGAACAATATGGCTCTAGTATGTGTGTGTATAAGGGTGAAAAAACGAATCGATTAATCGACAACTAATCGTTTACTATTTTCATAATCGATTAATTGGTCACTAACATAATGGGGTTAAAAACAAGAAAAAGAAATTAGCCCTTTATAGTACAGAAAGAGCAAATCGCTACTGTAAATATTACTTTCACTGTCCCATAGTAAAAAATGAACCCCTTACAGTAGCGATTATTTGCTTTCTTTGTAATAATTTTAGTTTTTCTTAACCCCATTATGTTACTAAACATCTCAGGCCTGGGTCACACCTCTGTGTTGTTTGGTGCTTTTTGCAGAAACACACTACAGTTCATTTACATGGTTTCCTATGTGACACGTTCACATCCATGATTTTTTCAGCTGCTGTGTATTTTGAAAAGACAAGGACTTTTTTTTTAACGCAAAACGATGCTATTTTGTTTTTTTGGTTCAATACACTTCAATGGAGAAGCTGCAGAAAAGCATGTAATGCGTGTTTGCGGCAATTTGTGTTTTTTAATCTGCCCAACAACAAATTGGCCAAAAAAATATGCAAAAATGCAAATTGCAGCAAAATTACCCTTTTTTTTAAGGTTAGTAATCTATTAATTGAAACAACAATCGACCAACTAATCGATTATGAAAATAATCGTTAGTTACAGCCCTATGTGTGTATGTATGCATGTGATATTAGAAAAGCGGTATAGTATGGTATTGTATTGTATGGTATGTAATATGCATGCAAAAGAGATGGGGCTTTTTGTTTGATAAACTTCTTTTTGCAATTTGGCACTGCATCGCTTTAACTGACAATTGTGCGGTCGTGCGACGTTGCACCCAAACAAAATTGACGTCCTTTTTTCCGCACAAATAGAGCTTTCTTTTGATGGTATTTGATCACATCTGCGTTTTTTTTTTTTTTTTTTTTGCACTATAAACAAAAAAGAGCCTCAATTTTGAAAAAAACGCAATCTTTTTTAACTTTTGCTCTAATAAGTACCCCCCCAAAAAATATTTAAAAAATGATTTTTTTCCTCAGTTTAGGCCTATATGTATTCTTCTACATATTTTTGGTAAAAAAAATTACCAATAAGCGTATATTGATTGGTTTGCGCAAAAGCTATAGCGTCTACAAAATGGGGGATAGTTGTACGGCATTTTTAATGATTTTTTTTTTTTTACTGGTAATGTCGGCGATCTACGATTTTTATCAGGACTGCAACATTATGGCGGACACGTCGGACAATTTTGACACATTTTTTCGGACCATTTGGCATTTTTACAGCGATCAGTGCTATAAAAATGCATTGATTACTGTAAAAATGTCACTGGCAGTGAATGGGGTTAACCACTAGGGGCAATCAAGGGGTTAATGTGTTCCCTATTGTGTGTTCTAACTGAAGGGGTAGGGGACTGTGTAGGGGAGATGACAGATCACTGTTCATATTCTGTATGAACAGACAATCTGTCTGTTCTCCCCTCAGAGAACCGGGATCTGTGTGTTCTCAAGTGATTGTGGGCGAGCAGGGGGCACGTGCGCCCCTAGTGGCCAAAACTAGAAGTGACGTTTCATAAGAGCGTACAATCCCAGTACTCCTTTCCAGACTTAGGGTATGTAGCACACTCAATCCTGGAGTAGAGAAAAAAAAAAGCATGACAAGTGTCAAGCTGCTGCGGTGGTCAGGCCATGTGTACAACCCCAGTACTCCTTTCTAGAATTAGGGTATGTAGCACACTCAATCCTAGACCCAAAGAAAAGAATGACATGCATTTTCTTCCTTAGTTTGCCGTGGTTATATAGCCTGTAGCGTTCACGGATGTACTGTGCAATGGGCTAAAGAGAGCTTGTAGACAGTCCTCCTTTGGGCTACTTTGGGGAAATTTACTTAACGTGGAATTCCAGCTTAAATCTAAATAGCCTCCCCCCCAACATCCATGCAAGAAAGATACTTATTTTCAGGCCAGTCTGGTCCGGTCACGTGAGTTCTTCTGTGCCAGCTAGTGGCAGTGACCGGACCGGAAAATAGGCAAGTATAGCAATCTTTTTTTCAAAGGTTAGTTAGCACAGAGGTTGTCTCTCCAATGGGACACAGATGCCAAGAAAATCTGACAAAGGTCCTAGGCTTCCCTTACTCTATCCACAATGAAAAAGAAATGTTTTTCTTTTTTGTTCTATTTTCAATTGGGGCAGACAGGACCCAGAGTAGTTGTGCATTGTAATCAGTCACCTTCTCAATTTAGCTTGTTTAATGAAGGTTTGAAAATGAAAACTAGAAGCTGAGTGGTTGTTATGCTCAGCGGCTTCAGATTCTGTCTTGTCCATTTTAAGTAAACTCCCCTCAAAATACTACAAAGCTCTTCACTGCTGTCCCGTCGGTGTGTGCACGCTCGACTGTAAAACGGGGAAGAAGGTGTACCCCTTTACGGAGGACAGACAGCAGGACCTGTTCGCCCAAAGTGTGGTTTTCCCGAGGAACTGACAAGCGACAAACCACCGGCTGCCCTAGTGAAGCACTTTACGGACCTGCTCAAAGTGCGGAAAAGCGGTATAGTATGGTATTGTATGGTATGTAATATGCACGCAAAAGATATGGGGCTTTTAGTTTGATAAGCTTCTTAACTGATGCAGCCCCGGAAGATTTTACCCCCTTCCTGACCAGAGCACTTTTTGCGATTTGGCACTGCATCGCTTCAACTGACAATTGCGCGGTCATGCGATGTTGCACCCATACAAAATTGACATCCTTTTTTCCAACAAATAGAGCTTTCTTTTGGTGGTATTTGATCACCTCTGCCTATTGTTCTGCACTATAAACAAAAAAGAGCCTCAATTTTGAAAAAAAACGCAATCTTTTTTAACGTTTTCTATAATAAGTACCCCCCAAAAATATATAAAAAGAAGATTTTTTCCTCAGTTTAGGCCTATATGTATTCTTCTACATATTTTTGTTAAAAAAAATTGTAATAAGCCTACATTGATTGGTTTGCGCAAAAGTTATAGCATCTAGAAAATAGGCGATAGTTTTACGTCATTTTTAATTATTACATTTTTTTAAAAAAAGTTGTGTTGGCGATCTGAGATTTTTATTGTGTTTGCGACATTACGGTGGACACGTTGGACAATTTTGACACATTTTACGGACCATTTGACATTTTTACAGTAATCAGTGCTATAAAAATGCATTGATTAGCGTAATTTTTTTTTTACTGGCAGTGAAGGGGTTAACCGCTAGGGGGAAATCAAGGGGTTAATGTGTTCCCTATTGGGTGTTCTAACCGAAGGGGGAGGGGACTGTGTAGAACTTGTGTGTTCTCGAGTGATTGTGGGCGAGCAGGAGGCACGTGCGCCCCTAGTGGCCAAATCTAGAAGCGACGTAACATAATGGCAATTCGTGCAGCCAAACCATGTTGCCACAGTACAACTGTGGCAGCTGGTCGGCAACTGGTTAAAGAGGATCTACGGTCATCTTAAAAAAAGAATTAAAAGTCAGCAGCTTCAAATACTGTAGCTGCTGACTTTTAAAAAACAGACATTTACTTGTCCAGGGATCCAGTGCTAGCCTCACCCAGGCAGGTTCTTTTCCGGTCTTTAGGTCCCCTGCACTGTCATGTTGACTGTGGGATACCAGCTGTGACTCCTTGCGACTTCACAGAGGGCCCCCCACCACACATGTATGAGCTGAACTATGATTTGTAAGTTGTCCTGCAGCCTCCTAGGACCTGTGACATGTCCCAGGAGGCTGCGGATGGTGCCACCATGTAGGTGGTAACCATTAACCTAATATAAATGAACATATTATGTTCGTTTATACCGCATTTCACCGAAAATAAGACCTACTATGATATTTGGGGAGGGCTGCAATATAAGAATCCTCACCTTCGCTGCCTGTGTGGGCAGGTCGTGATCGAGCCTGCGCAATTTCCCCTGTAGGAAGCTGCTTCCTATGCGGGCATTTGCTAAAAAGGAGGAGCCAGGAACACCAGTGGGGGATACTAGAAGAGGATTGGGGCTGCTCTGCGCAAACCAATGGAACAGAGATTTTAAATATGATATGTTCATTCATTTTAAAAAATCCATTTATATGTGTTTTTTTTTTTTTTTCAGACCAGAGTGATTCAGATGACTGGAACATGGAAAATGTTTGCAGGGCAGCCTATCGCCACCAACAGGAGCTTTGGAGAAGAGAAGGTGGTTCCCTAGATTCTGCGCCACAACACTGCTGAGAATTCTCACCTTTGTTGTCTGTGTGGACAGCTTGGGCAATCTTCAGTCAGTCAGTGTGTGTGTGTGTGTGTGTGTGTGTGTGTGTGTGTGTGTGTGTGTGTAGGTACGTAAGGTTGGGCATTTTGATTGTAAGAGCTTTCAGGGCAGGGACTGATGTGAATGAACAATATGGCTCTAGTATGTGTGTGTATAAGGGTGAAAAAACGAATCGATTAATCGACAACTAATCGTTTACTATTTTCATAATCGATTAATTGGTCACTAACATAATGGGGTTAAAAACAAGAAAAAGAAATTAGCCCTTTATAGTACAGAAAGAGCAAATCGCTACTGTAAATATTACTTTCACTGTCCCATAGTAAAAAATGAACCCCTTACAGTAGCGATTATTTGCTTTCTTTGTAATAATTTTAGTTTTTCTTAACCCCATTATGTTACTAAACATCTCAGGCCTGGGTCACACCTCTGTGTTGTTTGGTGCTTTTTGCAGAAACACACTACAGTTCATTTACATGGTTTCCTATGTGACACGTTCACATCCATGATTTTTTCAGCTGCTGTGTATTTTGAAAAGACAAGGACTTTTTTTTTAACGCAAAACGATGCTATTTTGTTTTTTTGGTTCAATACACTTCAATGGAGAAGCTGCAGAAAAGCATGTAATGCGTGTTTGCGGCAATTTGTGTTTTTTAATCTGCCCAACAACAAATTGGCCAAAAAAATATGCAAAAATGCAAATTGCAGCAAAATTACCCTTTTTTTTAAGGTTAGTAATCTATTAATTGAAACAACAATCGACCAACTAATCGATTATGAAAATAATCGTTAGTTACAGCCCTATGTGTGTATGTATGCATGTGATATTAGAAAAGCGGTATAGTATGGTATTGTATTGTATGGTATGTAATATGCATGCAAAAGAGATGGGGCTTTTTGTTTGATAAACTTCTTTTTGCAATTTGGCACTGCATCGCTTTAACTGACAATTGTGCGGTCGTGCGACGTTGCACCCAAACAAAATTGACGTCCTTTTTTCCGCACAAATAGAGCTTTCTTTTGATGGTATTTGATCACATCTGCGTTTTTTTTTTTTTTTTTTTTTTTGCACTATAAACAAAAAAGAGCCTCAATTTTGAAAAAAACGCAATCTTTTTTAACTTTTGCTCTAATAAGTACCCCCCCAAAAAATATTTAAAAAATGATTTTTTTCCTCAGTTTAGGCCTATATGTATTCTTCTACATATTTTTGGTAAAAAAAATTACCAATAAGCGTATATTGATTGGTTTGCGCAAAAGCTATAGCGTCTACAAAATGGGGGATAGTTGTACGGCATTTTTAATGATTTTTTTTTTTTTACTGGTAATGTCGGCGATCTACGATTTTTATCAGGACTGCAACATTATGGCGGACACGTCGGACAATTTTGACACATTTTTTCGGACCATTTGGCATTTTTACAGCGATCAGTGCTATAAAAATGCATTGATTACTGTAAAAATGTCACTGGCAGTGAATGGGGTTAACCACTAGGGGCAATCAAGGGGTTAATGTGTTCCCTATTGTGTGTTCTAACTGAAGGGGTAGGGGACTGTGTAGGGGAGATGACAGATCACTGTTCATATTCTGTATGAACAGACAATCTGTCTGTTCTCCCCTCAGAGAACCGGGATCTGTGTGTTCTCAAGTGATTGTGGGCGAGCAGGGGGCACGTGCGCCCCTAGTGGCCAAAACTAGAAGTGACGTTTCATAAGAGCGTACAATCCCAGTACTCCTTTCCAGACTTAGGGTATGTAGCACACTCAATCCTGGAGTAGAGAAAAAAAAAAGCATGACAAGTGTCAAGCTGCTGCGGTGGTCAGGCCATGTGTACAACCCCAGTACTCCTTTCTAGAATTAGGGTATGTAGCACACTCAATCCTAGACCCAAAGAAAAGAATGACATGCATTTTCTTCCTTAGTTTGCCGTGGTTATATAGCCTGTAGCGTTCACGGATGTACTGTGCAATGGGCTAAAGAGAGCTTGTAGACAGTCCTCCTTTGGGCTACTTTGGGGAAATTTACTTAACGTGGAATTCCAGCTTAAATCTAAATAGCCTCCCCCCCAACATCCATGCAAGAAAGATACTTATTTTCAGGCCAGTCTGGTCCGGTCACGTGAGTTCTTCTGTGCCAGCTAGTGGCAGTGACCGGACCGGAAAATAGGCAAGTATAGCAATCTTTTTTTCAAAGGTTAGTTAGCACAGAGGTTGTCTCTCCAATGGGACACAGATGCCAAGAAAATCTGACAAAGGTCCTAGGCTTCCCTTACTCTATCCACAATGAAAAAGAAATGTTTTTCTTTTTTGTTCTATTTTCAATTGGGGCAGACAGGACCCAGAGTAGTTGTGCATTGTAATCAGTCACCTTCTCAATTTAGCTTGTTTAATGAAGGTTTGAAAATGAAAACTAGAAGCTGAGTGGTTGTTATGCTCAGCGGCTTCAGATTCTGTCTTGTCCATTTTAAGTAAACTCCCCTCAAAATACTACAAAGCTCTTCACTGCTGTCCCGTCGGTGTGTGCACGCTCGACTGTAAAACGGGGAAGAAGGTGTACCCCTTTACGGAGGACAGACAGCAGGACCTGTTCGCCCAAAGTGTGGTTTTCCCGAGGAACTGACAAGCGACAAACCACCGGCTGCCCTAGTGAAGCACTTTACGGACCTGCTCAAAGTGCGGAAAAGCGGTATAGTATGGTATTGTATGGTATGTAATATGCACGCAAAAGATATGGGGCTTTTAGTTTGATAAGCTTCTTAACTGATGCAGCCCCGGAAGATTTTACCCCCTTCCTGACCAGAGCACTTTTTGCGATTTGGCACTGCATCGCTTCAACTGACAATTGCGCGGTCATGCGATGTTGCACCCATACAAAATTGACATCCTTTTTTCCAACAAATAGAGCTTTCTTTTGGTGGTATTTGATCACCTCTGCCTATTGTTCTGCACTATAAACAAAAAAGAGCCTCAATTTTGAAAAAAAACGCAATCTTTTTTAACGTTTTCTATAATAAGTACCCCCCAAAAATATATAAAAAGAAGATTTTTTCCTCAGTTTAGGCCTATATGTATTCTTCTACATATTTTTGTTAAAAAAAATTGTAATAAGCCTACATTGATTGGTTTGCGCAAAAGTTATAGCATCTAGAAAATAGGCGATAGTTTTACGTCATTTTTAATTATTACATTTTTTTTAAAAAAGTTGTGTTGGCGATCTGAGATTTTTATTGTGTTTGCGACATTACGGTGGACACGTTGGACAATTTTGACACATTTTACGGACCATTTGACATTTTTACAGTAATCAGTGCTATAAAAATGCATTGATTAGCGTAATTTTTTTTTTACTGGCAGTGAAGGGGTTAACCGCTAGGGGGAAATCAAGGGGTTAATGTGTTCCCTATTGGGTGTTCTAACCGAAGGGGGAGGGGACTGTGTAGAACTTGTGTGTTCTCGAGTGATTGTGGGCGAGCAGGAGGCACGTGCGCCCCTAGTGGCCAAATCTAGAAGCGACGTAACATAATGGCAATTCGTGCAGCCAAACCATGTTGCCACAGTACAACTGTGGCAGCTGGTCGGCAACTGGTTAAAGAGGATCTACGGTCATCTTAAAAAAAGAATTAAAAGTCAGCAGCTTCAAATACTGTAGCTGCTGACTTTTAAAAAACAGACATTTACTTGTCCAGGGATCCAGTGCTAGCCTCACCCAGGCAGGTTCTTTTCCGGTCTTTAGGTCCCCTGCACTGTCATGTTGACTGTGGGATACCAGCTGTGACTCCTTGCAACTTCACAGAGGGCCCCCCACCACACATGTATGAGCTGAACTATGATTTGTAAGTTGTCCTGCAGCCTCCTAGGACCTGTGACATGTCCCAGGAGGCTGCGGATGGTGCCACCATGTAGGTGGTAACCATTAACCTAATATAAATGAACATATTATGTTCGTTTATACCGCATTTCACCGAAAATAAGACCTACTATGATATTTGGGGAGGGCTGCAATATAAGAATCCTCACCTTCGCTGCCTGTGTGGGCAGGTCGTGATCGAGCCTGCGCAATTTCCCCTGTAGGAAGCTGCTTCCTATGCGGGCATTTGCTAAAAAGGAGGAGCCAGGAACACCAGTGGGGGATACTAGAAGAGGATTGGGGCTGCTCTGCGCAAACCAATGGAACAGAGATTTTAAATATGATATGTTCATTCATTTTAAAAAATCCATTTATATGTGTTTTTTTTTTTTTTTCAGACCAGAGTGATTCAGATGACTGGAACATGGAAAATGTTTGCAGGGCAGCCTATCGCCACCAACAGGAGCTTTGGAGAAGAGAAGGTGGTTCCCTAGATTCTGCGCCACAACACTGCTGAGAATTCTCACCTTTGTTGTCTGTGTGGACAGCTTGGGCAATCTTCAGTCAGTCAGTGTGTGTGTGTGTGTGTGTGTGTGTGTAGGTACGTAAGGTTGGGCATTTTGATTGTAAGAGCTTTCAGGGCAGGGACTGATGTGAATGAACAATATGGCTCTAGTATGTGTGTGTATAAGGGTGAAAAAACGAATCGATTAATCGACAACTAATCGTTTACTATTTTCATAATCGATTAATTGGTCACTAACATAATGGGGTTAAAAACAAGAAAAAGAAATTAGCCCTTTATAGTACAGAAAGAGCAAATCGCTACTGTAAATATTACTTTCACTGTCCCATAGTAAAAAATGAACCCCTTACAGTAGCGATTATTTGCTTTCTTTGTAATAATTTTAGTTTTTCTTAACCCCATTATGTTACTAAACATCTCAGGCCTGGGTCACACCTCTGTGTTGTTTGGTGCTTTTTGCAGAAACACACTACAGTTCATTTACATGGTTTCCTATGTGACACGTTCACATCCATGATTTTTTCAGCTGCTGTGTATTTTGAAAAGACAAGGACTTTTTTTTTAACGCAAAACGATGCTATTTTGTTTTTTTGGTTCAATACACTTCAATGGAGAAGCTGCAGAAAAGCATGTAATGCGTGTTTGCGGCAATTTGTGTTTTTTAATCTGCCCAACAACAAATTGGCCAAAAAAATATGCAAAAATGCAAATTGCAGCAAAATTACCCTTTTTTTAAGGTTAGTAATCTATTAATTGAAACAACAATCGACCAACTAATCGATTATGAAAATAATCGTTAGTTACAGCCCTATGTGTGTATGTATGCATGTGATATTAGAAAAGCGGTATAGTATGGTATTGTATTGTATGGTATGTAATATGCATGCAAAAGAGATGGGGCTTTTTGTTTGATAAACTTCTTTTTGCAATTTGGCACTGCATCGCTTTAACTGACAATTGTGCGGTCGTGCGACGTTGCACCCAAACAAAATTGACGTCCTTTTTTCCGCACAAATAGAGCTTTCTTTTGATGGTATTTGATCACATCTGCGTTTTTTTATTTTTTATTTTTATTTTTTTTTTGCACTATAAACAAAAAAGAGCCTCAATTTTGAAAAAAACGCAATCTTTTTTAACTTTTGCTCTAATAAGTACCCCCCCAAAAAATATTTAAAAAATGATTTTTTTCCTCAGTTTAGGCCTATATGTATTCTTCTACATATTTTTGGTAAAAAAAATTACCAATAAGCGTATATTGATTGGTTTGCGCAAAAGCTATAGCGTCTACAAAATGGGGGATAGTTGTACGGCATTTTTAATGATTTTTTTTTTTTTACTGGTAATGTCGGCGATCTACGATTTTTATCAGGACTGCAACATTATGGCGGACACGTCGGACAATTTTGACACATTTTTTCGGACCATTTGGCATTTTTACAGCGATCAGTGCTATAAAAATGCATTGATTACTGTAAAAATGTCACTGGCAGTGAATGGGGTTAACCACTAGGGGCAATCAAGGGGTTAATGTGTTCCCTATTGTGTGTTCTAACTGAAGGGGTAGGGGACTGTGTAGGGGAGATGACAGATCACTGTTCATATTCTGTATGAACAGACAATCTGTCTGTTCTCCCCTCAGAGAACCGGGATCTGTGTGTTCTCAAGTGATTGTGGGCGAGCAGGGGGCACGTGCGCCCCTAGTGGCCAAAACTAGAAGTGACGTTTCATAAGAGCGTACAATCCCAGTACTCCTTTCCAGACTTAGGGTATGTAGCACACTCAATCCTGGAGTAGAGAAAAAAAAAAGCATGACAAGTGTCAAGCTGCTGCGGTGGTCAGGCCATGTGTACAACCCCAGTACTCCTTTCTAGAATTAGGGTATGTAGCACACTCAATCCTAGACCCAAAGAAAAGAATGACATGCATTTTCTTCCTTAGTTTGCCGTGGTTATATAGCCTGTAGCGTTCACGGATGTACTGTGCAATGGGCTAAAGAGAGCTTGTAGACAGTCCTCCTTTGGGCTACTTTGGGGAAATTTACTTAACGTGGAATTCCAGCTTAAATCTAAATAGCCTCCCCCCCAACATCCATGCAAGAAAGATACTTATTTTCAGGCCAGTCTGGTCCGGTCACGTGAGTTCTTCTGTGCCAGCTAGTGGCAGTGACCGGACCGGAAAATAGGCAAGTATAGCAATCTTTTTTTCAAAGGTTAGTTAGCACAGAGGTTGTCTCTCCAATGGGACACAGATGCCAAGAAAATCTGACAAAGGTCCTAGGCTTCCCTTACTCTATCCACAATGAAAAAGAAATGTTTTTCTTTTTTGTTCTATTTTCAATTGGGGCAGACAGGACCCAGAGTAGTTGTGCATTGTAATCAGTCACCTTCTCAATTTAGCTTGTTTAATGAAGGTTTGAAAATGAAAACTAGAAGCTGAGTGGTTGTTATGCTCAGCGGCTTCAGATTCTGTCTTGTCCATTTTAAGTAAACTCCCCTCAAAATACTACAAAGCTCTTCACTGCTGTCCCGTCGGTGTGTGCACGCTCGACTGTAAAACGGGGAAGAAGGTGTACCCCTTTACGGAGGACAGACAGCAGGACCTGTTCGCCCAAAGTGTGGTTTTCCCGAGGAACTGACAAGCGACAAACCACCGGCTGCCCTAGTGAAGCACTTTACGGACCTGCTCAAAGTGCGGAAAAGCGGTATAGTATGGTATTGTATGGTATGTAATATGCACGCAAAAGATATGGGGCTTTTAGTTTGATAAGCTTCTTAACTGATGCAGCCCCGGAAGATTTTACCCCCTTCCTGACCAGAGCACTTTTTGCGATTTGGCACTGCATCGCTTCAACTGACAATTGCGCGGTCATGCGATGTTGCACCCATACAAAATTGACATCCTTTTTTCCAACAAATAGAGCTTTCTTTTGGTGGTATTTGATCACCTCTGCCTATTGTTCTGCACTATAAACAAAAAAGAGCCTCAATTTTGAAAAAAAACGCAATCTTTTTTAACGTTTTCTATAATAAGTACCCCCCAAAAATATATAAAAAGAAGATTTTTTCCTCAGTTTAGGCCTATATGTATTCTTCTACATATTTTTGTTAAAAAAAATTGTAATAAGCCTACATTGATTGGTTTGCGCAAAAGTTATAGCATCTAGAAAATAGGCGATAGTTTTACGTCATTTTTAATTATTACATTTTTTTAAAAAAAGTTGTGTTGGCGATCTGAGATTTTTATTGTGTTTGCGACATTACGGTGGACACGTTGGACAATTTTGACACATTTTACGGACCATTTGACATTTTTACAGTAATCAGTGCTATAAAAATGCATTGATTAGCGTAATTTTTTTTTTACTGGCAGTGAAGGGGTTAACCGCTAGGGGGAAATCAAGGGGTTAATGTGTTCCCTATTGGGTGTTCTAACCGAAGGGGGAGGGGACTGTGTAGAACTTGTGTGTTCTCGAGTGATTGTGGGCGAGCAGGAGGCACGTGCGCCCCTAGTGGCCAAATCTAGAAGCGACGTAACATAATGGCAATTCGTGCAGCCAAACCATGTTGCCACAGTACAACTGTGGCAGCTGGTCGGCAACTGGTTAAAGAGGATCTACGGTCATCTTAAAAAAAGAATTAAAAGTCAGCAGCTTCAAATACTGTAGCTGCTGACTTTTAAAAAACAGACATTTACTTGTCCAGGGATCCAGTGCTAGCCTCACCCAGGCAGGTTCTTTTCCGGTCTTTAGGTCCCCTGCACTGTCATGTTGACTGTGGGATACCAGCTGTGACTCCTTGCGACTTCACAGAGGGCCCCCCACCACACATGTATGAGCTGAACTATGATTTGTAAGTTGTCCTGCAGCCTCCTAGGACCTGTGACATGTCCCAGGAGGCTGCGGATGGTGCCACCATGTAGGTGGTAACCATTAACCTAATATAAATGAACATATTATGTTCGTTTATACCGCATTTCACCGAAAATAAGACCTACTATGATATTTGGGGAGGGCTGCAATATAAGAATCCTCACCTTCGCTGCCTGTGTGGGCAGGTCGTGATCGAGCCTGCGCAATTTCCCCTGTAGGAAGCTGCTTCCTATGCGGGCATTTGCTAAAAAGGAGGAGCCAGGAACACCAGTGGGGGATACTAGAAGAGGATTGGGGCTGCTCTGCGCAAACCAATGGAACAGAGATTTTAAATATGATATGTTCATTCATTTTAAAAAATCCATTTATATGTGTTTTTTTTTTTTTTCAGACCAGAGTGATTCAGATGACTGGAACATGGAAAATGTTTGCAGGGCAGCCTATCGCCACCAACAGGAGCTTTGGAGAAGAGAAGGTGGTTCCCTAGATTCTGCGCCACAACACTGCTGAGAATTCTCACCTTTGTTGTCTGTGTGGACAGCTTGGGCAATCTTCAGTCAGTCAGTGTGTGTGTGTGTGTGTGTGTGTGTGTAGGTACGTAAGGTTGGGCATTTTGATTGTAAGAGCTTTCAGGGCAGGGACTGATGTGAATGAACAATATGGCTCTAGTATGTGTGTGTATAAGGGTGAAAAAACGAATCGATTAATCGACAACTAATCGTTTACTATTTTCATAATCGATTAATTGGTCACTAACATAATGGGGTTAAAAACAAGAAAAAGAAATTAGCCCTTTATAGTACAGAAAGAGCAAATCGCTACTGTAAATATTACTTTCACTGTCCCATAGTAAAAAATGAACCCCTTACAGTAGCGATTATTTGCTTTCTTTGTAATAATTTTAGTTTTTCTTAACCCCATTATGTTACTAAACATCTCAGGCCTGGGTCACACCTCTGTGTTGTTTGGTGCTTTTTGCAGAAACACACTACAGTTCATTTACATGGTTTCCTATGTGACACGTTCACATCCATGATTTTTTCAGCTGCTGTGTATTTTGAAAAGACAAGGACTTTTTTTTTAACGCAAAACGATGCTATTTTGTTTTTTTGGTTCAATACACTTCAATGGAGAAGCTGCAGAAAAGCATGTAATGCGTGTTTGCGGCAATTTGTGTTTTTTAATCTGCCCAACAACAAATTGGCCAAAAAAATATGCAAAAATGCAAATTGCAGCAAAATTACCCTTTTTTTAAGGTTAGTAATCTATTAATTGAAACAACAATCGACCAACTAATCGATTATGAAAATAATCGTTAGTTACAGCCCTATGTGTGTATGTATGCATGTGATATTAGAAAAGCGGTATAGTATGGTATTGTATTGTATGGTATGTAATATGCATGCAAAAGAGATGGGGCTTTTTGTTTGATAAACTTCTTTTTGCAATTTGGCACTGCATCGCTTTAACTGACAATTGTGCGGTCGTGCGACGTTGCACCCAAACAAAATTGACGTCCTTTTTTCCGCACAAATAGAGCTTTCTTTTGATGGTATTTGATCACATCTGCGTTTTTTTATTTTTTATTTTTATTTTTTTTTTGCACTATAAACAAAAAAGAGCCTCAATTTTGAAAAAAACGCAATCTTTTTTAACTTTTGCTCTAATAAGTACCCCCCCAAAAAATATTTAAAAAATGATTTTTTTCCTCAGTTTAGGCCTATATGTATTCTTCTACATATTTTTGGTAAAAAAAATTACCAATAAGCGTATATTGATTGGTTTGCGCAAAAGCTATAGCGTCTACAAAATGGGGGATAGTTGTACGGCATTTTTAATGATTTTTTTTTTTTTACTGGTAATGTCGGCGATCTACGATTTTTATCAGGACTGCAACATTATGGCGGACACGTCGGACAATTTTGACACATTTTTTCGGACCATTTGGCATTTTTACAGCGATCAGTGCTATAAAAATGCATTGATTACTGTAAAAATGTCACTGGCAGTGAATGGGGTTAACCACTAGGGGCAATCAAGGGGTTAATGTGTTCCCTATTGTGTGTTCTAACTGAAGGGGTAGGGGACTGTGTAGGGGAGATGACAGATCACTGTTCATATTCTGTATGAACAGACAATCTGTCTGTTCTCCCCTCAGAGAACCGGGATCTGTGTGTTCTCAAGTGATTGTGGGCGAGCAGGGGGCACGTGCGCCCCTAGTGGCCAAAACTAGAAGTGACGTTTCATAAGAGCGTACAATCCCAGTACTCCTTTCCAGACTTAGGGTATGTAGCACACTCAATCCTGGAGTAGAGAAAAAAAAAAGCATGACAAGTGTCAAGCTGCTGCGGTGGTCAGGCCATGTGTACAACCCCAGTACTCCTTTCTAGAATTAGGGTATGTAGCACACTCAATCCTAGACCCAAAGAAAAGAATGACATGCATTTTCTTCCTTAGTTTGCCGTGGTTATATAGCCTGTAGTGTTCACGGATGTACTGTGCAATGGGCTAAAGAGAGCTTGTAGACAGTCCTCCTTTGGGCTACTTTGGGGAAATTTACTTAACGTGGAATTCCAGCTTAAATCTAAATAGCCTCCCCCCCAACATCCATGCAAGAAAGATACTTATTTTCAGGCCAGTCTGGTCCGGTCACGTGAGTTCTTCTGTGCCAGCTAGTGGCAGTGACCGGACCGGAAAATAGGCAAGTATAGCAATCTTTTTTTCAAAGGTTAGTTAGCACAGAGGTTGTCTCTCCAATGGGACACAGATGCCAAGAAAATCTGACAAAGGTCCTAGGCTTCCCTTACTCTATCCACAATGAAAAAGAAATGTTTTTCTTTTTTGTTCTATTTTCAATTGGGGCAGACAGGACCCAGAGTAGTTGTGCATTGTAATCAGTCACCTTCTCAATTTAGCTTGTTTAATGAAGGTTTGAAAATGAAAACTAGAAGCTGAGTGGTTGTTATGCTCAGCGGCTTCAGATTCTGTCTTGTCCATTTTAAGTAAACTCCCCTCAAAATACTACAAAGCTCTTCACTGCTGTCCCGTCGGTGTGTGCACGCTCGACTGTAAAACGGGGAAGAAGGTGTACCCCTTTACGGAGGACAGACAGCAGGACCTGTTCGCCCAAAGTGTGGTTTTCCCGAGGAACTGACAAGCGACAAACCACCGGCTGCCCTAGTGAAGCACTTTACGGACCTGCTCAAAGTGCGGAAAAGTGGTATAGTATGGTATTGTATGGTATGTAATATGCACGCAAAAGATATGGGGCTTTTAGTTTGATAAGCTTCTTAACTGATGCAGCCCCGGAAGATTTTACCCCCTTCCTGACCAGAGCACTTTTTGCGATTTGGCACTGCATCGCTTCAACTGACAATTGCGCGGTCATGCGATGTTGCACCCATACAAAATTGACATCCTTTTTTCCAACAAATAGAGCTTTCTTTTGGTGGTATTTGATCACCTCTGCCTATTGTTCTGCACTATAAACAAAAAAGAGCCTCAATTTTGAAAAAAAACGCAATCTTTTTTAACGTTTTCTATAATAAGTACCCCCCAAAAATATATAAAAAGAAGATTTTTTCCTCAGTTTAGGCCTATATGTATTCTTCTACATATTTTTGTTAAAAAAAATTGTAATAAGCCTACATTGATTGGTTTGCGCAAAAGTTATAGCATCTAGAAAATAGGCGATAGTTTTACGTCATTTTTAATTATTACATTTTTTAAAAAAAGTTGTGTTGGTGATCTGAGATTTTTATTGTGTTTGCGACATTACGGTGGACACGTTGGACAATTTTGACACATTTTACGGACCATTTGACATTTTTACAGTAATCAGTGCTATAAAAATGCATTGATTAGCGTCATTTTTTTTTTACTGGCAGTGAAGGGGTTAACCGCTAGGGGGAAATCAAGGGGTTAATGTGTTCCCTATTGGGTGTTCTAACCGAAGGGGGAGGGGACTGTGTAGAACTTGTGTGTTCTCGAGTGATTGTGGGCGAGCAGGAGGCACGTGCGCCCCTAGTGGCCAAATCTAGAAGCGACGTAACATAATGGCAATTCGTGCAGCCAAACCATGTTGCCACAGTACAACTGTGGCAGCTGGTCGGCAACTGGTTAAAGAGGATCTACGGTCATCTTAAAAAAAGAATTAAAAGTCAGCAGCTTCAAATACTGTAGCTGCTGACTTTTAAAAAACAGACATTTACTTGTCCAGGGATCCAGTGCTAGCCTCACCCAGGCAGGTTCTTTTCCGGTCTTTAGGTCCCCTGCACTGTCATGTTGACTGTGGGATACCAGCTGTGACTCCTTGCGACTTCACAGAGGGCCCCCCACCACACATGTATGAGCTGAACTATGATTTGTAAGTTGTCCTGCAGCCTCCTAGGACCTGTGACATGTCCCAGGAGGCTGCGGATGGTGCCACCATGTAGGTGGTAACCATTAACCTAATATAAATGAACATATTATGTTCGTTTATACCGCATTTCACCGAAAATAAGACCTACTATGATATTTGGGGAGGGCTGCAATATAAGAATCCTCACCTTCGCTGCCTGTGTGGGCAGGTCGTGATCGAGCCTGCGCAATTTCCCCTGTAGGAAGCTGCTTCCTATACGGCCATTTGCTAAAAAGGAGGAGCCAGGAACACCAGTGGGGGATACTAGAAGAGGATTGGGGCTGCTCTGCGCAAACCAATGGAACAGAGATTTTAAATATGATATGTTCATTCATTTTAAAAAATCCATTTATATGTGTTTTTTTTTTTTTTTTTCAGACCAGAGTGATTCAGATGACTGGAACATGGAAAATGTTTGCAGGGCAGCCTATCGCCACCAACAGGAGCTTTGGAGAAGAGAAGGTGGTTCCCTAGATTCTGCGCCACAACACTGCTGAGAATTCTCACCTTTGTTGTCTGTGTGGACAGCTTGGGCAATCTTCAGTCAGTCAGTGTGTGTGTGTGTGTGTGTGTGTGTGTAGGTACGTAAGGTTGGGCATTTTGATTGTAAGAGCTTTCAGGGCAGGGACTGATGTGAATGAACAATATGGCTCTAGTATGTGTGTGTATAAGGGTGAAAAAACGAATCGATTAATCGACAACTAATCGTTTACTATTTTCATAATCGATTAATTGGTCACTAACATAATGGGGTTAAAAACAAGAAAAAGAAATTAGCCCTTTATAGTACAGAAAGAGCAAATCGCTACTGTAAATATTACTTTCACTGTCCCATAGTAAAAAATGAACCCCTTACAGTAGCGATTATTTGCTTTCTTTGTAATAATTTTAGTTTTTCTTAACCCCATTATGTTACTAAACATCTCAGGCCTGGGTCACACCTCTGTGTTGTTTGGTGCTTTTTGCAGAAACACACTACAGTTCATTTACATGGTTTCCTATGTGACACGTTCACATCCATGATTTTTTCAGCTGCTGTGTATTTTGAAAAGACAAGGACTTTTTTTTTAACGCAAAACGATGCTATTTTGTTTTTTTGGTTCAATACACTTCAATGGAGAAGCTGCAGAAAAGCATGTAATGCGTGTTTGCGGCAATTTGTGTTTTTTAATCTGCCCAACAACAAATTGGCCAAAAAAATATGCAAAAATGCAAATTGCAGCAAAATTACCCTTTTTTTTAAGGTTAGTAATCTATTAATTGAAACAACAATCGACCAACTAATCGATTATGAAAATAATCGTTAGTTACAGCCCTATGTGTGTATGTATGCATGTGATATTAGAAAAGCGGTATAGTATGGTATTGTATTGTATGGTATGTAATATGCATGCAAAAGAGATGGGGCTTTTTGTTTGATAAACTTCTTTTTGCAATTTGGCACTGCATCGCTTTAACTGACAATTGTGCGGTCGTGCGACGTTGCACCCAAACAAAATTGACGTCCTTTTTTCCGCACAAATAGAGCTTTCTTTTGATGGTATTTGATCACATCTGCGTTTTTTTATTTTTTATTTTTTTTTGCACTATAAACAAAAAAGAGCCTCAATTTTGAAAAAAACGCAATCTTTTTTAACTTTTGCTCTAATAAGTACCCCCCCAAAAAATATTTAAAAAATGATTTTTTTTCTCAGTTTAGGCCTATATGTATTCTTCTACATATTTTTGGTAAAAAAAATTACCAATAAGCGTATATTGATTGGTTTGCGCAAAAGCTATAGCGTCTACAAAATGGGGGATAGTTGTACGGCATTTTTAATGATTTTTTTTTTTTACTGGTAATGTCGGCGATCTACGATTTTTATCAGGACTGCAACATTATGGCGGACACGTCGGACAATTTTGACACATTTTTTCGGACCATTTGGCATTTTTACAGCGATCAGTGCTATAAAAATGCATTGATTACTGTAAAAATGTCACTGGCAGTGAATGGGGTTAACCACTAGGGGCAATCAAGGGGTTAATGTGTTCCCTATTGTGTGTTCTAACTGAAGGGGTAGGGGACTGTGTAGGGGAGATGACAGATCACTGTTCATATTCTGTATGAACAGACAATCTGTCTGTTCTCCCCTCAGAGAACCGGGATCTGTGTGTTCTCAAGTGATTGTGGGCGAGCAGGGGGCACGTGCGCCCCTAGTGGCCAAAACTAGAAGTGACGTTTCATAAGAGCGTACAATCCCAGTACTCCTTTCCAGACTTAGGGTATGTAGCACACTCAATCCTGGAGTAGAGAAAAAAAAAAGCATGACAAGTGTCAAGCTGCTGCGGTGGTCAGGCCATGTGTACAACCCCAGTACTCCTTTCTAGAATTAGGGTATGTAGCACACTCAATCCTAGACCCAAAGAAAAGAATGACATGCATTTTCTTCCTTAGTTTGCCGTGGTTATATAGCCTGTAGCGTTCACGGATGTACTGTGCAATGGGCTAAAGAGAGCTTGTAGACAGTCCTCCTTTGGGCTACTTTGGGGAAATTTACTTAACGTGGAATTCCAGCTTAAATCTAAATAGCCTCCCCCCCAACATCCATGCAAGAAAGATACTTATTTTCAGGCCAGTCTGGTCCGGTCACGTGAGTTCTTCTGTGCCAGCTAGTGGCAGTGACCGGACCGGAAAATAGGCAAGTATAGCAATCTTTTTTTCAAAGGTTAGTTAGCACAGAGGTTGTCTCTCCAATGGGACACAGATGCCAAGAAAATCTGACAAAGGTCCTAGGCTTCCCTTACTCTATCCACAATGAAAAAGAAATGTTTTTCTTTTTTGTTCTATTTTCAATTGGGGCAGACAGGACCCAGAGTAGTTGTGCATTGTAATCAGTCACCTTCTCAATTTAGCTTGTTTAATGAAGGTTTGAAAATGAAAACTAGAAGCTGAGTGGTTGTTATGCTCAGCGGCTTCAGATTCTGTCTTGTCCATTTTAAGTAAACTCCCCTCAAAATACTACAAAGCTCTTCACTGCTGTCCCGTCGGTGTGTGCACGCTCGACTGTAAAACGGGGAAGAAGGTGTACCCCTTTACGGAGGACAGACAGCAGGACCTGTTCGCCCAAAGTGTGGTTTTCCCGAGGAACTGACAAGCGACAAACCACCGGCTGCCCTAGTGAAGCACTTTACGGACCTGCTCAAAGTGCGGAAAAGCGGTATAGTATGGTATTGTATGGTATGTAATATGCACGCAAAAGATATGGGGCTTTTAGTTTGATAAGCTTCTTAACTGATGCAGCCCCGGAAGATTTTACCCCCTTCCTGACCAGAGCACTTTTTGCGATTTGGCACTGCATCGCTTCAACTGACAATTGCGCGGTCATGCGATGTTGCACCCATACAAAATTGACATCCTTTTTTCCAACAAATAGAGCTTTCTTTTGGTGGTATTTGATCACCTCTGCCTATTGTTCTGCACTATAAACAAAAAAGAGCCTCAATTTTGAAAAAAAACGCAATCTTTTTTAACGTTTTCTATAATAAGTACCCCCCAAAAATATATAAAAAGAAGATTTTTTCCTCAGTTTAGGCCTATATGTATTCTTCTACATATTTTTGTTAAAAAAAATTGTAATAAGCCTACATTGATTGGTTTGCGCAAAAGTTATAGCATCTAGAAAATAGGCGATAGTTTTACGTCATTTTTAATTATTACATTTTTTTAAAAAAGTTGTGTTGGCGATCTGAGATTTTTATTGTGTTTGCGACATTACGGTGGACACATTGGACAATTTTGACACATTTTACGGACCATTTGACATTTTTACAGTAATCAGTGCTATAAAAATGCATTGATTAGCGTAATTTTTTTTTTACTGGCAGTGAAGGGGTTAACCGCTAGGGGGAAATCAAGGGGTTAATGTGTTCCCTATTGGGTGTTCTAACCGAAGGGGGAGGGGACTGTGTAGAACTTGTGTGTTCTCGAGTGATTGTGGGCGAGCAGGAGGCACGTGCGCCCCTAGTGGCCAAATCTAGAAGCGACGTAACATAATGGCAATTCGTGCAGCCAAACCATGTTGCCACAGTACAACTGTGGCAGCTGGTCGGCAACTGGTTAAAGAGGATCTACGGTCATCTTAAAAAAAGAATTAAAAGTCAGCAGCTTCAAATACTGTAGCTGCTGACTTTTAAAAAACAGACATTTACTTGTCCAGGGATCCAGTGCTAGCCTCACCCAGGCAGGTTCTTTTCCGGTCTTTAGGTCCCCTGCACTGTCATGTTGACTGTGGGATACCAGCTGTGACTCCTTGCGACTTCACAGAGGGCCCCCCACCACACATGTATGAGCTGAACTATGATTTGTAAGTTGTCCTGCAGCCTCCTAGGACCTGTGACATGTCCCAGGAGGCTGCGGATGGTGCCACCATGTAGGTGGTAACCATTAACCTAATATAAATGAACATATTATGTTCGTTTATACCGCATTTCACCGAAAATAAGACCTACTATGATATTTGGGGAGGGCTGCAATATAAGAATCCTTACCTTCGCTGCCTGTGTGGGCAGGTCGTGATCGAGCCTGCGCAATTTCCCCTGTAGGAAGCTGCTTCCTATGCGGGCATTTGCTAAAAAGGAGGAGCCAGGAACACCAGTGGGGGATACTAGAAGAGGATTGGGGCTGCTCTGCGCAAACCAATGGAACAGAGATTTTAAATATATGTTCATTCATTTTAAAAAATCCATTTATATGTGTTTTTTTTTTTTTTTTCAGACCAGAGTGATTCAGATGACTGGAACATGGAAAATGTTTGCAGGGCAGCCTATCGCCACCAACAGGAGCTTTGGAGAAGAGAAGGTGGTTCCCTAGATTCTGCGCCACAACACTGCTGAGAATTCTCACCTTTGTTGTCTGTGTGGACAGCTTGGGCAATCTTCAGTCAGTCAGTGTGTGTGTGTGTGTGTGTGTGTGTGTAGGTACGTAAGGTTGGGCATTTTGATTGTAAGAGCTTTCAGGGCAGGGACTGATGTGAATGAACAATATGGCTCTAGTATGTGTGTGTATAAGGGTGAAAAAACGAATCGATTAATCGACAACTAATCGTTTACTATTTTCATAATCGATTAATTGGTCACTAACATAATGGGGTTAAAAACAAGAAAAAGAAATTAGCCCTTTATAGTACAGAAAGAGCAAATCGCTACTGTAAATATTACTTTCACTGTCCCATAGTAAAAAATGAACCCCTTACAGTAGCGATTATTTGCTTTCTTTGTAATAATTTTAGTTTTTCTTAACCCCATTATGTTACTAAACATCTCAGGCCTGGGTCACACCTCTGTGTTGTTTGGTGCTTTTTGCAGAAACACACTACAGTTCATTTACATGGTTTCCTATGTGACACGTTCACATCCATGATTTTTTCAGCTGCTGTGTATTTTGAAAAGACAAGGACTTTTTTTTTAACGCAAAACGATGCTATTTTGTTTTTTTGGTTCAATACACTTCAATGGAGAAGCTGCAGAAAAGCATGTAATGCGTGTTTGCGGCAATTTGTGTTTTTTAATCTGCCCAACAACAAATTGGCCAAAAAAATATGCAAAAATGCAAATTGCAGCAAAATTACCCTTTTTTTTAAGGTTAGTAATCTATTAATTGAAACAACAATCGACCAACTAATCGATTATGAAAATAATCGTTAGTTACAGCCCTATGTGTGTATGTATGCATGTGATATTAGAAAAGCGGTATAGTATGGTATTGTATTGTATGGTATGTAATATGCATGCAAAAGAGATGGGGCTTTTTGTTTGATAAACTTCTTTTTGCAATTTGGCACTGCATCGCTTTAACTGACAATTGTGCGGTCGTGCGACGTTGCACCCAAACAAAATTGACGTCCTTTTTTCCGCACAAATAGAGCTTTCTTTTGATGGTATTTGATCACATCTGCGTTTTTTTTTTTTTTTTTTTTTTTTTGCACTATAAACAAAAAAGAGCCTCAATTTTGAAAAAAACGCAATCTTTTTTAACTTTTGCTCTAATAAGTACCCCCCCAAAAAATATTTAAAAAATGATTTTTTTCCTCAGTTTAGGCCTATATGTATTCTTCTACATATTTTTGGTAAAAAAAATTACCAATAAGCGTATATTGATTGGTTTGCGCAAAAGCTATAGCGTCTACAAAATGGGGGATAGTTGTACGGCATTTTTAATGATTTTTTTTTTTTTACTGGTAATGTCGGCGATCTACGATTTTTATCAGGACTGCAACATTATGGCGGACACGTCGGACAATTTTGACACATTTTTTCGGACCATTTGGCATTTTTACAGCGATCAGTGCTATAAAAATGCATTGATTACTGTAAAAATGTCACTGGCAGTGAATGGGGTTAACCACTAGGGGCAATCAAGGGGTTAATGTGTTCCCTATTGTGTGTTCTAACTGAAGGGGTAGGGGACTGTGTAGGGGAGATGACAGATCACTGTTCATATTCTGTATGAACAGACAATCTGTCTGTTCTCCCCTCAGAGAACCGGGATCTGTGTGTTCTCAAGTGATTGTGGGCGAGCAGGGGGCACGTGCGCCCCTAGTGGCCAAAACTAGAAGTGACGTTTCATAAGAGCGTACAATCCCAGTACTCCTTTCCAGACTTAGGGTATGTAGCACACTCAATCCTGGAGTAGAGAAAAAAAAAAGCATGACAAGTGTCAAGCTGCTGCGGTGGTCAGGCCATGTGTACAACCCCAGTACTCCTTTCTAGAATTAGGGTATGTAGCACACTCAATCCTAGACCCAAAGAAAAGAATGACATGCATTTTCTTCCTTAGTTTGCCGTGGTTATATAGCCTGTAGCGTTCACGGATGTACTGTGCAATGGGCTAAAGAGAGCTTGTAGACAGTCCTCCTTTGGGCTACTTTGGGGAAATTTACTTAACGTGGAATTCCAGCTTAAATCTAAATAGCCTCCCCCCCAACATCCATGCAAGAAAGATACTTATTTTCAGGCCAGTCTGGTCCGGTCACGTGAGTTCTTCTGTGCCAGCTAGTGGCAGTGACCGGACCGGAAAATAGGCAAGTATAGCAATCTTTTTTTCAAAGGTTAGTTAGCACAGAGGTTGTCTCTCCAATGGGACACAGATGCCAAGAAAATCTGACAAAGGTCCTAGGCTTCCCTTACTCTATCCACAATGAAAAAGAAATGTTTTTCTTTTTTGTTCTATTTTCAATTGGGGCAGACAGGACCCAGAGTAGTTGTGCATTGTAATCAGTCACCTTCTCAATTTAGCTTGTTTAATGAAGGTTTGAAAATGAAAACTAGAAGCTGAGTGGTTGTTATGCTCAGCGGCTTCAGATTCTGTCTTGTCCATTTTAAGTAAACTCCCCTCA
This sequence comes from Lithobates pipiens, assembly GCF_037356315.1. Lineage (NCBI taxonomy): Eukaryota > Metazoa > Chordata > Amphibia > Anura > Ranidae > Lithobates > Lithobates pipiens. The sequence goes on along the minus strand of NW_027507784.1, from coordinate 268,098,352 downwards.
AAATACTACAAAGCTCTTCACTGCTGTCCCGTCGGTGTGTGCACGCTCGACTGTAAAACGGGGAAGAAGGTGTACCCCTTTACGGAGGACAGACAGCAGGACCTGTTCGCCCAAAGTGTGGTTTTCCCGAGGAACTGACAAGCGACAAACCACCGGCTGCCCTAGTGAAGCACTTTACGGACCTGCTCAAAGTGCGGAAAAGCGGTATAGTATGGTATTGTATGGTATGTAATATGCACGCAAAAGATATGGGGCTTTTAGTTTGATAAGCTTCTTAACTGATGCAGCCCCGGAAGATTTTACCCCCTTCCTGACCAGAGCACTTTTTGCGATTTGGCACTGCATCGCTTCAACTGACAATTGCGCGGTCATGCGATGTTGCACCCATACAAAATTGACATCCTTTTTTCCAACAAATAGAGCTTTCTTTTGGTGGTATTTGATCACCTCTGCCTATTGTTCTGCACTATAAACAAAAAAGAGCCTCAATTTTGAAAAAAAACGCAATCTTTTTTAACGTTTTCTATAATAAGTACCCCCCAAAAATATATAAAAAGAAGATTTTTTCCTCAGTTTAGGCCTATATGTATTCTTCTACATATTTTTGTTAAAAAAAATTGTAATAAGCCTACATTGATTGGTTTGCGCAAAAGTTATAGCATCTAGAAAATAGGCGATAGTTTTACATCATTTTTAATTATTACATTTTTTTAAAAAAGTTGTGTTGGCGATCTGAGATTTTTATTGTGTTTGCGACATTACGGTGGACACGTTGGACAATTTTGACACATTTTACGGACCATTTGACATTTTTACAGTAATCAGTGCTATAAAAATGCATTGATTAGCGTCATTTTTTTTTTACTGGCAGTGAAGGGGTTAACCGCTAGGGGGAAATCAAGGGGTTAATGTGTTCCCTATTGGGTGTTCTAACCGAAGGGGGAGGGGACTGTGTAGAACTTGTGTGTTCTCGAGTGATTGTGGGCGAGCAGGAGGCACGTGCGCCCCTAGTGGCCAAATCTAGAAGCGACGTAACATAATGGCAATTCGTGCAGCCAAACCATGTTGCCACAGTACAACTGTGGCAGCTGGTCGGCAACTGGTTAAAGAGGATCTACAGTCATCTTAAAAAAAGAATTAAAAGTCAGCAGCTTCAAATACTGTAGCTGCTGACTTTTAAAAAACAGACATTTACTTGTCCAGGGATCCAGTGCTAGCCTCACCCAGGCAGGTTCTTTTCCGGTCTTTAGGTCCCCTGCACTGTCATGTTGACTGTGGGATACCAGCTGTGACTCCTTGCGACTTCACAGAGGGCCCCCCACCACACATGTATGAGCTGAACTATGATTTGTAAGTTGTCCTGCAGCCTCCTAGGACCTGTGACATGTCCCAGGAGGCTGCGGATGGTGCCACCATGTAGGTGGTAACCATTAACCTAATATAAATGAACATATTATGTTCGTTTATACCGCATTTCACCGAAAATAAGACCTACTATGATATTTGGGGAGGGCTGCAATATAAGAATCCTCACCTTCGCTGCCTGTGTGGGCAGGTCGTGATCGAGCCTGCGCAATTTCCCCTGTAGGAAGCTGCTTCCTATGCGGGCATTTGCTAAAAAGGAGGAGCCAGGAACACCAGTGGGGGATTCCAGAAGAGGATTGGGGCTGCTCTGCGCAAACCAATGGAACAGAGATTTTAAATATGATATGTTCATTCATTTAAAAAAATCCATTTATATGTGTTTTTTTTTTTTTTCAGACCAGAGTGATTCAGATGACTGGAACATGGAAAATGTTTGCAGGGCAGCCTATCGCCACCAACAGGAGCTTTGGAGAAGAGAAGGTGGTTCCCTAGATTCTGCGCCACAACACTGCTGAGAATTCTCACCTTTGTTGTCTGTGTGGACAGCTTGGGCAATCTTCAGTCAGTCAGTGTGTGTGTGTGTGTGTGTGTGTGTGTGTAGGTACGTAAGGTTGGGCATTTTGATTGTAAGAGCTTTCAGGGCAGGGACTGATGTGAATGAACAATATGGCTCTAGTATGTGTGTGTATAAGGGTGAAAAAACGAATCGATTAATCGACAACTAATCGTTTACTATTTTCATAATCGATTAATTGGTCACTAACATAATGGGGTTAAAAACAAGAAAAAGAAATTAGCCCTTTATAGTACAGAAAGAGCAAATCGCTACTGTAAATATTACTTTCACTGTCCCATAGTAAAAAATGAACCCCTTACAGTAGCGATTATTTGCTTTCTTTGTAATAATTTTAGTTTTTCTTAACCCCATTATGTTACTAAACATCTCAGGCCTGGGTCACACCTCTGTGTTGTTTGGTGCTTTTTGCAGAAACACACTACAGTTCATTTACATGGTTTCCTATGTGACACGTTCACATCCATGATTTTTTCAGCTGCTGTGTATTTTGAAAAGACAAGGACTTTTTTTTTAACGCAAAACGATGCTATTTTGTTTTTTTGGTTCAATACACTTCAATGGAGAAGCTGCAGAAAAGCATGTAATGCGCGTTTGCGGCAATTTGTGTTTTTTAATCTGCCCAACAACAAATTGGCCAAAAAAATATGCAAAAATGCAAATTGCAGCAAAATTACCCTTTTTTTTAAGGTTAGTAATCTATTAATTGAAACAACAATTGACCAACTAATCGATTATGAAAATAATCGTTAGTTACAGCCCTATGTGTGTATGTATGCATGTGATATTAGAAAAGCGGTATAGTATGGTATTGTATTGTATGGTATGTAATATGCATGCAAAAGAGATGGGGCTTTTTGTTTGATAAACTTCTTTTTGCAATTTGGCACTGCATCGCTTTAACTGACAATTGTGCGGTCGTGCGACGTTGCACCCAAACAAAATTGACGTCCTTTTTTCCGCACAAATAGAGCTTTCTTTTGATGGTATTTGATCACATCTGCGTTTTTTTTTTTTTTTTTGCACTATAAACAAAAAAGAGCCTCAATTTTGAAAAAAACGCAATCTTTTTTAACTTTTGCTCTAATAAGTACCCCCCCAAAAAATATTTAAAAAATGATTTTTTTCCTCAGTTTAGGCCTATATGTATTCTTCTACATATTTTTGGTAAAAAAAATTACCAATAAGCGTATATTGATTGGTTTGCGCAAAAGCTATAGCGTCTACAAAATGGGGGATAGTTGTACGGCATTTTTAATGATTTTTTTTTTTTTACTGGTAATGTCGGCGATCTACGATTTTTATCAGGACTGCAACATTATGGCGGACACGTCGGACAATTTTGACACATTTTTTCGGACCATTTGGCATTTTTACAGCGATCAGTGCTATAAAAATGCATTGATTACTGTAAAAATGTCACTGGCAGTGAATGGGGTTAACCACTAGGGGCAATCAAGGGGTTAATGTGTTCCCTATTGTGTGTTCTAACTGAAGGGGTAGGGGACTGTGTAGGGGAGATGACAGATCACTGTTCATATTCTGTATGAACAGACAATCTGTCTGTTCTCCCCTCAGAGAACCGGGATCTGTGTGTTCTCAAGTGATTGTGGGCGAGCAGGGGGCACGTGCGCCCCTAGTGGCCAAAACTAGAAGTGACGTTTCATAAGAGCGTACAATCCCAGTACTCCTTTCCAGACTTAGGGTATGTAGCACACTCAATCCTGGAGTAGAGAAAAAAAAAAGCATGACAAGTGTCAAGCTGCTGCGGTGGTCAGGCCATGTGTACAACCCCAGTACTCCTTTCTAGAATTAGGGTATGTAGCACACTCAATCCTAGACCCAAAGAAAAGAATGACATGCATTTTCTTCCTTAGTTTGCCGTGGTTATATAGCCTGTAGCGTTCACGGATGTACTGTGCAATGGGCTAAAGAGAGCTTGTAGACAGTCCTCCTTTGGGCTACTTTGGGGAAATTTACTTAACGTGGAATTCCAGCTTAAATCTAAATAGCCTCCCCCCCAACATCCATGCAAGAAAGATACTTATTTTCAGGCCAGTCTGGTCCGGTCACGTGAGTTCTTCTGTGCCAGCTAGTGGCAGTGACCGGACCGGAAAATAGGCAAGTATAGCAATCTTTTTTTCAAAGGTTAGTTAGCACAGAGGTTGTCTCTCCAATGGGACACAGATGCCAAGAAAATCTGACAAAGGTCCTAGGCTTCCCTTACTCTATCCACAATGAAAAAGAAATGTTTTTCTTTTTTGTTCTATTTTCAATTGGGGCAGACAGGACCCAGAGTAGTTGTGCATTGTAATCAGTCACCTTCTCAATTTAGCTTGTTTAATGAAGGTTTGAAAATGAAAACTAGAAGCTGAGTGGTTGTTATGCTCAGCGGCTTCAGATTCTGTCTTGTCCATTTTAAGTAAACTCCCCTCAAAATACTACAAAGCTCTTCACTGCTGTCCCGTCGGTGTGTGCACGCTCGACTGTAAAACGGGGAAGAAGGTGTACCCCTTTACGGAGGACAGACAGCAGGACCTGTTCGCCCAAAGTGTGGTTTTCCCGAGGAACTGACAAGCGACAAACCACCGGCTGCCCTAGTGAAGCACTTTACGGACCTGCTCAAAGTGCGGAAAAGCGGTATAGTATGGTATTGTATGGTATGTAATATGCACGCAAAAGATATGGGGCTTTTAGTTTGATAAGCTTCTTAACTGATGCAGCCCCGGAAGATTTTACCCCCTTCCTGACCAGAGCACTTTTTGCGATTTGGCACTGCATCGCTTCAACTGACAATTGCGCGGTCATGCGATGTTGCACCCATACAAAATTGACATCCTTTTTTCCAACAAATAGAGCTTTCTTTTGGTGGTATTTGATCACCTCTGCCTATTGTTCTGCACTATAAACAAAAAAGAGCCTCAATTTTGAAAAAAAACGCAATCTTTTTTAACGTTTTCTATAATAAGTACCCCCCAAAAATATATAAAAAGAAGATTTTTTCCTCAGTTTAGGCCTATATGTATTCTTCTACATATTTTTGTTAAAAAAAATTGTAATAAGCCTACATTGATTGGTTTGCGCAAAAGTTATAGCATCTAGAAAATAGGCGATAGTTTTACGTCATTTTTAATTATTACATTTTTTAAAAAAAGTTGTGTTGGCGATCTGAGATTTTTATTGTGTTTGCGACATTACGGTGGACACGTTGGACAATTTTGACACATTTTACGGACCATTTGACATTTTTACAGTAATCAGTGCTATAAAAATGCATTGATTAGCGTAATTTTTTTTTACTGGCAGTGAAGGGGTTAACCGCTAGGGGGAAATCAAGGGGTTAATGTGTTCCCTATTGGGTGTTCTAACCGAAGGGGGAGGGGACTGTGTAGAACTTGTGTGTTCTCGAGTGATTGTGGGCGAGCAGGAGGCACGTGCGCCCCTAGTGGCCAAATCTAGAAGCGACGTAACATAATGGCAATTCGTGCAGCCAAACCATGTTGCCACAGTACAACTGTGGCAGCTGGTCGGCAACTGGTTAAAGAGGATCTACGGTCATCTTAAAAAAAGAATTAAAAGTCAGCAGCTTCAAATACTGTAGCTGCTGACTTTTAAAAAACAGACATTTACTTGTCCAGGGATCCAGTGCTAGCCTCACCCAGGCAGGTTCTTTTCCGGTCTTTAGGTCCCCTGCACTGTCATGTTGACTGTGGGATACCAGCTGTGACTCCTTGCGACTTCACAGAGGGCCCCCCACCACACATGTATGAGCTGAACTATGATTTGTAAGTTGTCCTGCAGCCTCCTAGGACCTGTGACATGTCCCAGGAGGCTGCGGATGGTGCCACCATGTAGGTGGTAACCATTAACCTAATATAAATGAACATATTATGTTCGTTTATACCGCATTTCACCGAAAATAAGACCTACTATGATATTTGGGGAGGGCTGCAATATAAGAATCCTCACCTTCGCTGCCTGTGTGGGCAGGTCGTGATCGAGCCTGCGCAATTTCCCCTGTAGGAAGCTGCTTCCTATGCGGGCATTTGCTAAAAAGGAGGAGCCAGGAACACCAGTGGGGGATACTAGAAGAGGATTGGGGCTGCTCTGCGCAAACCAATGGAACAGAGATTTTAAATATGATATGTTCATTCATTTAAAAAAATCCATTTATATGTGTTTTTTTTTTTTTTCAGACCAGAGTGATTCAGATGACTGGAACATGGAAAATGTTTGCAGGGCAGCCTATCGCCACCAACAGGAGCTTTGGAGAAGAGAAGGTGGTTCCCTAGATTCTGCGCCACAACACTGCTGAGAATTCTCACCTTTGTTGTCTGTGTGGACAGCTTGGGCAATCTTCAGTCAGTCAGTGTGTGTGTGTGTGTGTGTGTGTGTGTGTGTAGGTACGTAAGGTTGGGCATTTTGATTGTAAGAGCTTTCAGGGCAGGGACTGATGTGAATGAACAATATGGCTCTAGTATGTGTGTGTATAAGGGTGAAAAAACGAATCGATTAATCGACAACTAATCGTTTACTATTTTCATAATCGATTAATTGGTCACTAACATAATGGGGTTAAAAACAAGAAAAAGAAATTAGCCCTTTATAGTACAGAAAGAGCAAATCGCTACTGTAAATATTACTTTCACTGTCCCATAGTAAAAAATGAACCCCTTACAGTAGCGATTATTTGCTTTCTTTGTAATAATTTTAGTTTTTCTTAACCCCATTATGTTACTAAACATCTCAGGCCTGGGTCACACCTCTGTGTTGTTTGGTGCTTTTTGCAGAAACACACTACAGTTCATTTACATGGTTTCCTATGTGACACGTTCACATCCATGATTTTTTCAGCTGCTGTGTATTTTGAAAAGACAAGGACTTTTTTTTTAACGCAAAACGATGCTATTTTGTTTTTTTGGTTCAATACACTTCAATGGAGAAGCTGCAGAAAAGCATGTAATGCGTGTTTGCGGCAATTTGTGTTTTTTAATCTGCCCAACAACAAATTGGCCAAAAAAATATGCAAAAATGCAAATTGCAGCAAAATTACCCTTTTTTTTAAGGTTAGTAATCTATTAATTGAAACAACAATCGACCAACTAATCGATTATGAAAATAATCGTTAGTTACAGCCCTATGTGTGTATGTATGCATGTGATATTAGAAAAGCGGTATAGTATGGTATTGTATTGTATGGTATGTAATATGCATGCAAAAGAGATGGGGCTTTTTGTTTGATAAACTTCTTTTTGCAATTTGGCACTGCATCGCTTTAACTGACAATTGTGCGGTCGTGCGACGTTGCACCCAAACAAAATTGACGTCCTTTTTTCCGCACAAATAGAGCTTTCTTTTGATGGTATTTGATCACATCTGCGTTTTTTTATTTATTTATTTTTTTTTTTTTGCACTATAAACAAAAAAGAGCCTCAATTTTGAAAAAAACGCAATCTTTTTTAACTTTTGCTCTAATAAGTACCCCCCCAAAAAATATTTAAAAAATGATTTTTTTCCTCAGTTTAGGCCTATATGTATTCTTCTACATATTTTTGGTAAAAAAAATTACCAATAAGCGTATATTGATTGGTTTGCGCAAAAGCTATAGCGTCTACAAAATGGGGGATAGTTGTACGGCATTTTTAATGATTTTTTTTTTTTTACTGGTAATGTCGGCGATCTACGATTTTTATCAGGACTGCAACATTATGGCGGACACGTCGGACAATTTTGACACATTTTTTCGGACCATTTGGCATTTTTACAGCGATCAGTGCTATAAAAATGCATTGATTACTGTAAAAATGTCACTGGCAGTGAATGGGGTTAACCACTAGGGGCAATCAAGGGGTTAATGTGTTCCCTATTGTGTGTTCTAACTGAAGGGGTAGGGGACTGTGTAGGGGAGATGACAGATCACTGTTCATATTCTGTATGAACAGACAATCTGTCTGTTCTCCCCTCAGAGAACCGGGATCTGTGTGTTCTCAAGTGATTGTGGGCGAGCAGGGGGCACGTGCGCCCCTAGTGGCCAAAACTAGAAGTGACGTTTCATAAGAGCGTACAATCCCAGTACTCCTTTCCAGACTTAGGGTATGTAGCACACTCAATCCTGGAGTAGAGAAAAAAAAAAGCATGACAAGTGTCAAGCTGCTGCGGTGGTCAGGCCATGTGTACAACCCCAGTACTCCTTTCTAGAATTAGGGTATGTAGCACACTCAATCCTAGACCCAAAGAAAAGAATGACATGCATTTTCTTCCTTAGTTTGCCGTGGTTATATAGCCTGTAGCGTTCACGGATGTACTGTGCAATGGGCTAAAGAGAGCTTGTAGACAGTCCTCCTTTGGGCTACTTTGGGGAAATTTACTTAACGTGGAATTCCAGCTTAAATCTAAATAGCCTCCCCCCCAACATCCATGCAAGAAAGATACTTATTTTCAGGCCAGTCTGGTCCGGTCACGTGAGTTCTTCTGTGCCAGCTAGTGGCAGTGACCGGACCGGAAAATAGGCAAGTATAGCAATCTTTTTTTCAAAGGTTAGTTAGCACAGAGGTTGTCTCTCCAATGGGACACAGATGCCAAGAAAATCTGACAAAGGTCCTAGGCTTCCCTTACTCTATCCACAATGAAAAAGAAATGTTTTTCTTTTTTGTTCTATTTTCAATTGGGGCAGACAGGACCCAGAGTAGTTGTGCATTGTAATCAGTCACCTTCTCAATTTAGCTTGTTTAATGAAGGTTTGAAAATGAAAACTAGAAGCTGAGTGGTTGTTATGCTCAGCGGCTTCAGATTCTGTCTTGTCCATTTTAAGTAAACTCCCCTCAAAATACTACAAAGCTCTTCACTGCTGTCCCGTCGGTGTGTGCACGCTCGACTGTAAAACGGGGAAGAAGGTGTACCCCTTTACGGAGGACAGACAGCAGGACCTGTTCGCCCAAAGTGTGGTTTTCCCGAGGAACTGACAAGCGACAAACCACCGGCTGCCCTAGTGAAGCACTTTACGGACCTGCTCAAAGTGCGGAAAAGCGGTATAGTATGGTATTGTATGGTATGTAATATGCACGCAAAAGATATGGGGCTTTTAGTTTGATAAGCTTCTTAACTGATGCAGCCCCGGAAGATTTTACCCCCTTCCTGACCAGAGCACTTTTTGCGATTTGGCACTGCATCGCTTCAACTGACAATTGCGCGGTCATGCGATGTTGCACCCATACAAAATTGACATCCTTTTTTCCAACAAATAGAGCTTTCTTTTGGTGGTATTTGATCACCTCTGCCTATTGTTCTGCACTATAAACAAAAAAGAGCCTCAATTTTGAAAAAAAACGCAATCTTTTTTAACGTTTTCTATAATAAGTACCCCCCAAAAATATATAAAAAGAAGATTTTTTCCTCAGTTTAGGCCTATATGTATTCTTCTACATATTTTTGTTAAAAAAAATTGTAATAAGCCTACATTGATTGGTTTGCGCAAAAGTTATAGCATCTAGAAAATAGGCGATAGTTTTACGTCATTTTTAATTATTACATTTTTTAAAAAAAGTTGTGTTGGCGATCTGAGATTTTTATTGTGTTTGCGACATTACGGTGGACACGTTGGACAATTTTGACACATTTTACGGACCATTTGACATTTTTACAGTAATCAGTGCTATAAAAATGCATTGATTACTGTAAAAAAATGTTACTGGCAGTGAAGGGGTTAACCGCTAGGGGGAAATCAAGGGGTTAATGTGTTCCCTATTGGGTGTTCTAACCGAAGGGGGAGGGGACTGTGTAGAACTTGTGTGTTCTCGAGTGATTGTGGGCGAGCAGGAGGCACGTGCGCCCCTAGTGGCCAAATCTAGAAGCGACGTAACATAATGGCAATTCGTGCAGCCAAACCATGTTGCCACAGTACAACTGTGGCAGCTGGTCGGCAACTGGTTAAAGAGGATCTACGGTCATCTTAAAAAAAGAATTAAAAGTCAGCAGCTTCAAATACTGTAGCTGCTGACTTTTAAAAAACAGACATTTACTTGTCCAGGGATCCAGTGCTAGCCTCACCCAGGCAGGTTCTTTTCCGGTCTTTAGGTCCCCTGCACTGTCATGTTGACTGTGGGATACCAGCTGTGACTCCTTGCGACTTCACAGAGGGCCCCCCACCACACATGTATGAGCTGAACTATGATTTGTAAGTTGTCCTGCAGCCTCCTAGGACCTGTGACATGTCCCAGGAGGCTGCGGATGGTGCCACCATGTAGGTGGTAACCATTAACCTAATATAAATGAACATATTATGTTCGTTTATACCGCATTTCACCGAAAATAAGACCTACTATGATATTTGGGGAGGGCTGCAATATAAGAATCCTCACCTTCGCTGCCTGTGTGGGCAGGTCGTGATCGAGCCTGCGCAATTTCCCCTGTAGGAAGCTGCTTCCTATGCGGGCATTTGCTAAAAAGGAGGAGCCAGGAACACCAGTGGGGGATACTAGAAGAGGATTGGGGCTGCTCTGCGCAAACCAATGGAACAGAGATTTTAAATATGATATGTTCATTCATTTTAAAAAATCCATTTATATGTGTTTTTTTTTTTTTTTTCAGACCAGAGTGATTCAGATGACTGGAACATGGAAAATGTTTGCAGGGCAGCCTATCGCCACCAACAGGAGCTTTGGAGAAGAGAAGGTGGTTCCCTAGATTCTGCGCCACAACACTGCTGAGAATTCTCACCTTTGTTGTCTGTGTGGACAGCTTGGGCAATCTTCAGTCAGTCAGTGTGTGTGTGTGTGTGTGTGTGTGTGTAGGTACGTAAGGTTGGGCATTTTGATTGTAAGAGCTTTCAGGGCAGGGACTGATGTGAATGAACAATATGGCTCTAGTATGTGTGTGTATAAGGGTGAAAAAACGAATCGATTAATCGACAACTAATCGTTTACTATTTTCATAATCGATTAATTGGTCACTAACATAATGGGGTTAAAAACAAGAAAAAGAAATTAGCCCTTTATAGTACAGAAAGAGCAAATCACTACTGTAAATATTACTTTCACTGTCCCATAGTAAAAAATGAACCCCTTACAGTAGCGATTATTTGCTTTCTTTGTAATAATTTTAGTTTTTCTTAACCCCATTATGTTACTAAACATCTCAGGCCTGGGTCACACCTCTGTGTTGTTTGGTGCTTTTTGCAGAAACACACTACAGTTCATTTACATGGTTTCCTATGTGACACGTTCACATCCATGATTTTTTCAGCTGCTGTGTATTTTGAAAAGACAAGGACTTTTTTTTTAACGCAAAACGATGCTATTTTGTTTTTTTGGTTCAATACACTTCAATGGAGAAGCTGCAGAAAAGCATGTAATGCGCGTTTGCGGCAATTTGTGTTTTTTAATCTGCCCAACAACAAATTGGCCAAAAAAATATGCAAAAATGCAAATTGCAGCAAAATTACCCTTTTTTTTAAGGTTAGTAATCTATTAATTGAAACAACAATCGACCAACTAATCGATTATGAAAATAATCGTTAGTTACAGCCCTATGTGTGTATGTATGCATGTGATATTAGAAAAGCGGTATAGTATGGTATTGTATTGTATGGTATGTAATATGCATGCAAAAGAGATGGGGCTTTTTGTTTGATAAACTTCTTTTTGCAATTTGGCACTGCATCGCTTTAACTGACAATTGTGCGGTCGTGCGACGTTGCACCCAAACAAAATTGACGTCCTTTTTTCCGCACAAATAGAGCTTTCTTTTGATGGTATTTGATCACATCTGCGTTTTTTTTTTTTTTATTTTTTTTTTTTTTGCACTATAAACAAAAAAGAGCCTCAATTTTGAAAAAAACGCAATCTTTTTTAACTTTTGCTCTAATAAGTACCCCCCCAAAAAATATTTAAAAAATGATTTTTTTCCTCAGTTTAGGCCTATATGTATTCTTCTACATATTTTTGGTAAAAAAAATTACCAATAAGCGTATATTGATTGGTTTGCGCAAAAGCTATAGCGTCTACAAAATGGGGGATAGTTGTACGGCATTTTTAATGATTTTTTTTTTTTTACTGGTAATGTCGGCGATCTACGATTTTTATCAGGACTGCAACATTATGGCGGACACGTCGGACAATTTTGACACATTTTTTCGGACCATTTGGCATTTTTACAGCGATCAGTGCTATAAAAATGCATTGATTACTGTAAAAATGTCACTGGCAGTGAATGGGGTTAACCACTAGGGGCAATCAAGGGGTTAATGTGTTCCCTATTGTGTGTTCTAACTGAAGGGGTAGGGGACTGTGTAGGGGAGATGACAGATCACTGTTCATATTCTGTATGAACAGACAATCTGTCTGTTCTCCCCTCAGAGAACCGGGATCTGTGTGTTCTCAAGTGATTGTGGGCGAGCAGGGGGCACGTGCGCCCCTAGTGGCCAAAACTAGAAGTGACGTTTCATAAGAGCGTACAATCCCAGTACTCCTTTCCAGACTTAGGGTATGTAGCACACTCAATCCTGGAGTAGAGAAAAAAAAAAGCATGACAAGTGTCAAGCTGCTGCGGTGGTCAGGCCATGTGTACAACCCCAGTACTCCTTTCTAGAATTAGGGTATGTAGCACACTCAATCCTAGACCCAAAGAAAAGAATGACATGCATTTTCTTCCTTAGTTTGCCGTGGTTATATAGCCTGTAGCGTTCACGGATGTACTGTGCAATGGGCTAAAGAGAGCTTGTAGACAGTCCTCCTTTGGGCTACTTTGGGGAAATTTACTTAACGTGGAATTCCAGCTTAAATCTAAATAGCCTCCCCCCCAACATCCATGCAAGAAAGATACTTATTTTCAGGCCAGTCTGGTCCGGTCACGTGAGTTCTTCTGTGCCAGCTAGTGGCAGTGACCGGACCGGAAAATAGGCAAGTATAGCAATCTTTTTTTCAAAGGTTAGTTAGCACAGAGGTTGTCTCTCCAATGGGACACAGATGCCAAGAAAATCTGACAAAGGTCCTAGGCTTCCCTTACTCTATCCACAATGAAAAAGAAATGTTTTTCTTTTTTGTTCTATTTTCAATTGGGGCAGACAGGACCCAGAGTAGTTGTGCATTGTAATCAGTCACCTTCTCAATTTAGCTTGTTTAATGAAGGTTTGAAAATGAAAACTAGAAGCTGAGTGGTTGTTATGCTCAGCGGCTTCAGATTCTGTCTTGTCCATTTTAAGTAAACTCCCCTCAAAATACTACAAAGCTCTTCACTGCTGTCCCGTCGGTGTGTGCACGCTCGACTGTAAAACGGGGAAGAAGGTGTACCCCTTTACGGAGGACAGACAGCAGGACCTGTTCGCCCAAAGTGTGGTTTTCCCGAGGAACTGACAAGCGACAAACCACCGGCTGCCCTAGTGAAGCACTTTACGGACCTGCTCAAAGTGCGGAAAAGCGGTATAGTATGGTATTGTATGGTATGTAATATGCACGCAAAAGATATGGGGCTTTTAGTTTGATAAGCTTCTTAACTGATGCAGCCCCGGAAGATTTTACCCCCTTCCTGACCAGAGCACTTTTTGCAATTTGGCACTGCATCGCTTCAACTGACAATTGCGCGGTCATGCGATGTTGCACCCATACAAAATTGACATCCTTTTTTCCAACAAATAGAGCTTTCTTTTGGTGGTATTTGATCACCTCTGCCTATTGTTCTGCACTATAAACAAAAAAGAGCCTCAATTTTGAAAAAAAACGCAATCTTTTTTAACGTTTTCTATAATAAGTACCCCCCAAAAATATATAAAAAGAAGATTTTTTCCTCAGTTTAGGCCTATATGTATTCTTCTACATATTTTTGTTAAAAAAAATTGTAATAAGCCTACATTGATTGGTTTGCGCAAAAGTTATAGCATCTAGAAAATAGGCGATAGTTTTACGTCATTTTTAATTATTACATTTTTTAAAAAAAGTTGTGTTGGCGATCTGAGATTTTTATTGTGTTTGCGACATTACGGTGGACACGTTGGACAATTTTGACACATTTTACGGACCATTTGACATTTTTACAGTAATCAGTGCTATAAAAATGCATTGATTAGCGTAATTTTTTTTTTACTGGCAGTGAAGGGGTTAACCGCTAGGGGGAAATCAAGGGGTTAATGTGTTCCCTATTGGGTGTTCTAACCGAAGGGGGAGGGGACTGTGTAGAACTTGTGTGTTCTCGAGTGATTGTGGGCGAGCAGGAGGCACGTGCGCCCCTAGTGGCCAAATCTAGAAGCGACGTAACATAATGGCAATTCGTGCAGCCAAACCATGTTGCCACAGTACAACTGTGGCAGCTGGTCGGCAACTGGTTAAAGAGGATCTACGGTCATCTTAAAAAAAGAATTAAAAGTCAGCAGCTTCAAATACTGTAGCTGCTGACTTTTAAAAAACAGACATTTACTTGTCCAGGGATCCAGTGCTAGCCTCACCCAGGCAGGTTCTTTTCCGGTCTTTAGGTCCCCTGCACTGTCATGTTGACTGTGGGATACCAGCTGTGACTCCTTGCGACTTCACAGAGGGCCCCCCACCACACATGTATGAGCTGAACTATGATTTGTAAGTTGTCCTGCAGCCTCCTAGGACCTGTGACATGTCCCAGGAGGCTGCGGATGGTGCCACCATGTAGGTGGTAACCATTAACCTAATATAAATGAACATATTATGTTCGTTTATACCGCATTTCACCGAAAATAAGACCTACTATGATATTTGGGGAGGGCTGCAATATAAGAATCCTCACCTTCGCTGCCTGTGTGGGCAGGTCGTGATCGAGCCTGCGCAATTTCCCCTGTAGGAAGCTGCTTCCTATGCGGGCATTTGCTAAAAAGGAGGAGCCAGGAACACCAGTGGGGGATACTAGAAGAGGATTGGGGCTGCTCTGCGCAAACCAATGGAACAGAGATTTTAAATATGATATGTTCATTCATTTTAAAAAATCCATTTATATGTGTTTTTTTTTTTTTTCAGACCAGAGTGATTCAGATGACTGGAACATGGAAAATGTTTGCAGGGCAGCCTATCGCCACCAACAGGAGCTTTGGAGAAGAGAAGGTGGTTCCCTAGATTCTGCGCCACAACACTGCTGAGAATTCTCACCTTTGTTGTCTGTGTGGACAGCTTGGGCAATCTTCAGTCAGTCAGTGTGTGTGTGTGTGTGTGTGTGTGTGTGTGTAGGTACGTAAGGTTGGGCATTTTGATTGTAAGAGCTTTCAGGGCAGGGACTGATGTGAATGAACAATATGGCTCTAGTATGTGTGTGTATAAGGGTGAAAAAACGAATCGATTAATCGACAACTAATCGTTTACTATTTTCATAATCGATTAATTGGTCACTAACATAATGGGGTTAAAAACAAGAAAAAGAAATTAGCCCTTTATAGTACAGAAAGAGCAAATCGCTACTGTAAATATTACTTTCACTGTCCCATAGTAAAAAATGAACCCCTTACAGTAGCGATTATTTGCTTTCTTTGTAATAATTTTAGTTTTTCTTAACCCCATTATGTTACTAAACATCTCAGGCCTGGGTCACACCTCTGTGTTGTTTGGTGCTTTTTGCAGAAACACACCACAGTTCATTTACATGGTTTCCTATGTGACACGTTCACATCCATGATTTTTTCAGCTGCTGTGTATTTTGAAAAGACAAGGACTTTTTTTTTAACGCAAAACGATGCTATTTTGTTTTTTTGGTTCAATACACTTCAATGGAGAAGCTGCAGAAAAGCATGTAATGCGTGTTTGCGGCAATTTGTGTTTTTTAATCTGCCCAACAACAAATTGGCCAAAAAAATATGCAAAAATGCAAATTGCAGCAAAATTACCCTTTTTTTTAAGGTTAGTAATCTATTAATTGAAACAACAATCGACCAACTAATCGATTATGAAAATAATCGTTAGTTACAGCCCTATGTGTGTATGTATGCATGTGATATTAGAAAAGCGGTATAGTATGGTATTGTATTGTATGGTATGTAATATGCATGCAAAAGAGATGGGGCTTTTTGTTTGATAAACTTCTTTTTGCAATTTGGCACTGCATCGCTTTAACTGACAATTGTGCGGTCGTGCGACGTTGCACCCAAACAAAATTGACGTCCTTTTTTCCGCACAAATAGAGCTTTCTTTTGATGGTATTTGATCACATCTGCGTTTTTTTATTTATTTATTTTTTTTTTTTTGCACTATAAACAAAAAAGAGCCTCAATTTTGAAAAAAACGCAATCTTTTTTAACTTTTGCTCTAATAAGTACCCCCCCAAAAAATATTTAAAAAATGATTTTTTTCCTCAGTTTAGGCCTATATGTATTCTTCTACATATTTTTGGTAAAAAAAATTACCAATAAGCGTATATTGATTGGTTTGCGCAAAAGCTATAGCGTCTACAAAATGGGGGATAGTTGTACGGCATTTTTAATGATTTTTTTTTTTTTACTGGTAATGTCGGCGATCTACGATTTTTATCAGGACTGCAACATTATGGCGGACACGTCGGACAATTTTGACACATTTTTTCGGACCATTTGGCATTTTTACAGCGATCAGTGCTATAAAAATGCATTGATTACTGTAAAAATGTCACTGGCAGTGAATGGGGTTAACCACTAGGGGCAATCAAGGGGTTAATGTGTTCCCTATTGTGTGTTCTAACTGAAGGGGTAGGGGACTGTGTAGGGGAGATGACAGATCACTGTTCATATTCTGTATGAACAGACAATCTGTCTGTTCTCCCCTCAGAGAACCGGGATCTGTGTGTTCTCAAGTGATTGTGGGCGAGCAGGGGGCACGTGCGCCCCTAGTGGCCAAAACTAGAAGTGACGTTTCATAAGAGCGTACAATCCCAGTACTCCTTTCCAGACTTAGGGTATGTAGCACACTCAATCCTGGAGTAGAGAAAAAAAAAAGCATGACAAGTGTCAAGCTGCTGCGGTGGTCAGGCCATGTGTACAACCCCAGTACTCCTTTCTAGAATTAGGGTATGTAGCACACTCAATCCTAGACCCAAAGAAAAGAATGACATGCATTTTCTTCCTTAGTTTGCCGTGGTTATATAGCCTGTAGCGTTCACGGATGTACTGTGCAATGGGCTAAAGAGAGCTTGTAGACAGTCCTCCTTTGGGCTACTTTGGGGAAATTTACTTAACGTGGAATTCCAGCTTAAATCTAAATAGCCTCCCCCCCAACATCCATGCAAGAAAGATACTTATTTTCAGGCCAGTCTGGTCCGGTCACGTGAGTTCTTCTGTGCCAGCTAGTGGCAGTGACCGGCCCGGAAAATAGGCAAGTATAGCAATCTTTTTTTCAAAGGTTAGTTAGCACAGAGGTTGTCTCTCCAATGGGACACAGATGCCAAGAAAATCTGACAAAGTTCCTAGGCTTCCCTTACTCTATCCACAATGAAAAAGAAATGTTTTTCTTTTTTGTTCTATTTTCAATTGGGGCAGACAGGACCCAGAGTAGTTGTGCATTGTAATCAGTCACCTTCTCAATTTAGCTTGTTTAATGAAGGTTTGAAAATGAAAACTAGAAGCTGAGTGGTTGTTATGCTCAGCGGCTTCAGATTCTGTCTTGTCCATTTTAAGTAAACTCCCCTCAAAATACTACAAAGCTCTTCACTGCTGTCCCGTCGGTGTGTGCACGCTCGACTGTAAAACGGGGAAGAAGGTGTACCCCTTTACGGAGGACAGACAGCAGGACCTGTTCGCCCAAAGTGTGGTTTTCCCGAGGAACTGACAAGTGACAAACCACCGGCTGCCCTAGTGAAGCACTTTACGGACCTGCTCAAAGTGCGGAAAAGCGGTATAGTATGGTATTGTATGGTATGTAATATGCACGCAAAAGATATGGGGCTTTTAGTTTGATAAGCTTCTTAACTGATGCAGCCCCGGAAGATTTTACCCCCTTCCTGACCAGAGCACTTTTTGCGATTTGGCACTGCATCGCTTCAACTGACAATTGCGCGGTCATGCGATGTTGCACCCATACAAAATTGACATCCTTTTTTCCAACAAATAGAGCTTTCTTTTGGTGGTATTTGATCACCTCTGCCTATTGTTCTGCACTATAAACAAAAAAGAGCCTCAATTTTGAAAAAAAACGCAATCTTTTTTAACGTTTTCTATAATAAGTACCCCCCAAAAATATATAAAAAGAAGATTTTTTCCTCAGTTTAGGCCTATATGTATTCTTCTACATATTTTTGTTAAAAAAAATTGTAATAAGCCTACATTGATTGGTTTGCGCAAAAGTTATAGCATCTAGAAAATAGGCGATAGTTTTACGTCATTTTTAATTATTACATTTTTTTAAAAAAGTTGTGTTGGCGATCTGAGATTTTTATTGTGTTTGCGACATTACGGTGGACACGTTGGACAATTTTGACACATTTTACGGACCATTTGACATTTTTACAGTAATCAGTGCTATAAAAATGCATTGATTAGCGTAATTTTTTTTTTACTGGCAGTGAAGGGGTTAACCGCTAGGGGGAAATCAAGGGGTTAATGTGTTCCCTATTGGGTGTTCTAACCGAAGGGGGAGGGGACTGTGTAGAACTTGTGTGTTCTCGAGTGATTGTGGGCGAGCAGGAGGCACGTGCGCCCCTAGTGGCCAAATCTAGAAGCGACGTAACATAATGGCAATTCGTGCAGCCAAACCATGTTGCCACAGTACAACTGTGGCAGCTGGTCGGCAACTGGTTAAAGAGGATCTACGGTCATCTTAAAAAAAGAATTAAAAGTCAGCAGCTTCAAATACTGTAGCTGCTGACTTTTAAAAAACAGACATTTACTTGTCCAGGGATCCAGTGCTAGCCTCACCCAGGCAGGTTCTTTTCCGGTCTTTAGGTCCCCTGCACTGTCATGTTGACTGTGGGATACCAGCTGTGACTCCTTGCGACTTCACAGAGGGCCCCCCACCACACATGTATGAGCTGAACTATGATTTGTAAGTTGTCCTGCAGCCTCCTAGGACCTGTGACATGTCCCAGGAGGCTGCGGATGGTGCCACCATGTAGGTGGTAACCATTAACCTAATATAAATGAACATATTATGTTCGTTTATACCGCATTTCACCGAAAATAAGACCTACTATGATATTTGGGGAGGGCTGCAATATAAGAATCCTCACCTTCGCTGCCTGTGTGGGCAGGTCGTGATCGAGCCTGCGCAATTTCCCCTGTAGGAAGCTGCTTCCTATGCGGGCATTTGCTAAAAAGGAGGAGCCAGGAACACCAGTGGGGGATACTAGAAGAGGATTGGGGCTGCTCTGCGCAAACCAATGGAACAGAGATTTTAAATATGATATGTTCATTCATTTTAAAAAATCCATTTATATGTGTTTTTTTTTTTTTTCAGACCAGAGTGATTCAGATGACTGGAACATGGAAAATGTTTGCAGGGCAGCCTATCGCCACCAACAGGAGCTTTGGAGAAGAGAAGGTGGTTCCCTAGATTCTGCGCCACAACACTGCTGAGAATTCTCACCTTTGTTGTCTGTGTGGACAGCTTGGGCAATCTTCAGTCAGTCAGTGTGTGTGTGTGTGTGTGTGTGTGTGTGTGTAGGTACGTAAGGTTGGGCATTTTGATTGTAAGAGCTTTCAGGGCAGGGACTGATGTGAATGAACAATATGGCTCTAGTATGTGTGTGTATAAGGGTGAAAAAACGAATTGATTAATCGACAACTAATCGTTTACTATTTTCATAATCGATTAATTGGTCACTAACATAATGGGGTTAAAAACAAGAAAAAGAAATTAGCCCTTTATAGTACAGAAAGAGCAAATCGCTACTGTAAATATTACTTTCACTGTCCCATAGTAAAAAATGAACCCCTTACAGTAGCGATTATTTGCTTTCTTTGTAATAATTTTAGTTTTTCTTAACCCCATTATGTTACTAAACATCTCAGGCCTGGGTCACACCTCTGTGTTGTTTGGTGCTTTTTGCAGAAACACACTACAGTTCATTTACATGGTTTCCTATGTGACACGTTCACATCCATGATTTTTTCAGCTGCTGTGTATTTTGAAAAGACAAGGACTTTTTTTTTAACGCAAAACGATGCTATTTTGTTTTTTTGGTTCAATACACTTCAATGGAGAAGCTGCAGAAAAGCATGTAATGCGTGTTTGCGGCAATTTGTGTTTTTTAATCTGCCCAACAACAAATTGGCCAAAAAAATATGCAAAAATGCAAATTGCAGCAAAATTACCCTTTTTTTTAAGGTTAGTAATCTATTAATTGAAACAACAATCGACCAACTAATCGATTATGAAAATAATCGTTAGTTACAGCCCTATGTGTGTATGTATGCATGTGATATTAGAAAAGCGGTATAGTATGGTATTGTATTGTATGGTATGTAATATGCATGCAAAAGAGATGGGGCTTTTTGTTTGATAAACTTCTTTTTGCAATTTGGCACTGCATCGCTTTAACTGACAATTGTGCGGTCGTGCGACGTTGCACCCAAACAAAATTGACGTCCTTTTTTCCGCACAAATAGAGCTTTCTTTTGATGGTATTTGATCACATCTGCGTTTTTTTATTTATTTATTTTTTTTTTTTTGCACTATAAACAAAAAAGAGCCTCAATTTTGAAAAAAACGCAATCTTTTTTAACTTTTGCTCTAATAAGTACCCCCCCAAAAAATATTTAAAAAATGATTTTTTTCCTCAGTTTAGGCCTATATGTATTCTTCTACATATTTTTGGTAAAAAAAATTACCAATAAGCGTATATTGATTGGTTTGCGCAAAAGCTATAGCGTCTACAAAATGGGGGATAGTTGTACGGCATTTTTAATGATTTTTTTTTTTTTACTGGTAATGTCGGCGATCTACGATTTTTATCAGGACTGCAACATTATGGCGGACACGTCGGACAATTTTGACACATTTTTTCGGACCATTTGGCATTTTTACAGCGATCAGTGCTATAAAAATGCATTGATTACTGTAAAAATGTCACTGGCAGTGAATGGGGTTAACCACTAGGGGCAATCAAGGGGTTAATGTGTTCCCTATTGTGTGTTCTAACTGAAGGGGTAGGGGACTGTGTAGGGGAGATGACAGATCACTGTTCATATTCTGTATGAACAGACAATCTGTCTGTTCTCCCCTCAGAGAACCGGGATCTGTGTGTTCTCAAGTGATTGTGGGCGAGCAGGGGGCACGTGCGCCCCTAGTGGCCAAAACTAGAAGTGACGTTTCATAAGAGCGTACAATCCCAGTACTCCTTTCCAGACTTAGGGTATGTAGCACACTCAATCCTGGAGTAGAGAAAAAAAAAAGCATGACAAGTGTCAAGCTGCTGCGGTGGTCAGGCCATGTGTACAACCCCAGTACTCCTTTCTAGAATTAGGGTATGTAGCACACTCAATCCTAGACCCAAAGAAAAGAATGACATGCATTTTCTTCCTTAGTTTGCCGTGGTTATATAGCCTGTAGCGTTCACGGATGTACTGTGCAATGGGCTAAAGAGAGCTTGTAGACAGTCCTCCTTTGGGCTACTTTGGGGAAATTTACTTAACGTGGAATTCCAGCTTAAATCTAAATAGCCTCCCCCCCAACATCCATGCAAGAAAGATACTTATTTTCAGGCCAGTCTGGTCCGGTCACGTGAGTTCTTCTGTGCCAGCTAGTGGCAGTGACCGGCCCGGAAAATAGGCAAGTATAGCAATCTTTTTTTCAAAGGTTAGTTAGCACAGAGGTTGTCTCTCCAATGGGACACAGATGCCAAGAAAATCTGACAAAGGTCCTAGGCTTCCCTTACTCTATCCACAATGAAAAAGAAATGTTTTTCTTTTTTGTTCTATTTTCAATTGGGGCAGACAGGACCCAGAGTAGTTGTGCATTGTAATCAGTCACCTTCTCAATTTAGCTTGTTTAATGAAGGTTTGAAAATGAAAACTAGAAGCTGAGTGGTTGTTATGCTCAGCGGCTTCAGATTCTGTCTTGTCCATTTTAAGTAAACTCCCCTCAAAATACTACAAAGCTCTTCACTGCTGTCCCGTCGGTGTGTGCACGCTCGACTGTAAAACGGGGAAGAAGGTGTACCCCTTTACGGAGGACAGACAGCAGGACCTGTTCGCCCAAAGTGTGGTTTTCCCGAGGAACTGACAAGCGACAAACCACCGGCTGCCCTAGTGAAGCACTTTACGGACCTGCTCAAAGTGCGGAAAAGCGGTATAGTATGGTATTGTATGGTATGTAATATGCACGCAAAAGATATGGGGCTTTTAGTTTGATAAGCTTCTTAACTGATGCAGCCCCGGAAGATTTTACCCCCTTCCTGACCAGAGCACTTTTTGCGATTTGGCACTGCATCGCTTCAACTGACAATTGCGCGGTCATGCGATGTTGCACCCATACAAAATTGACATCCTTTTTTCCAACAAATAGAGCTTTCTTTTGGTGGTATTTGATCACCTCTGCCTATTGTTCTGCACTATAAACAAAAAAGAGCCTCAATTTTGAAAAAAAACGCAATCTTTTTTAACGTTTTCTATAATAAGTACCCCCCAAAAATATATAAAAAGAAGATTTTTTCCTCAGTTTAGGCCTATATGTATTCTTCTACATATTTTTGTTAAAAAAAATTGTAATAAGCCTACATTGATTGGTTTGCGCAAAAGTTATAGCATCTAGAAAATAGGCGATAGTTTTACGTCATTTTTAATTATTACATTTTTTTAAAAAAGTTGTGTTGGCGATCTGAGATTTTTATTGTGTTTGCGACATTACGGTGGACACGTTGGACAATTTTGACACATTTTACGGACCATTTGACATTTTTACAATAATCAGTGCTATAAAAATGCATTGATTAGCGTAATTTTTTTTTTACTGGCAGTGAAGGGGTTAACCGCTAGGGGGAAATCAAGGGGTTAATGTGTTCCCTATTGGGTGTTCTAACCGAAGGGGGAGGGGACTGTGTAGAACTTGTGTGTTCTCGAGTGATTGTGGGCGAGCAGGAGGCACGTGCGCCCCTAGTGGCCAAATCTAGAAGCGACGTAACATAATGGCAATTCGTGCAGCCAAACCATGTTGCCACAGTACAACTGTGGCAGCTGGTCGGCAACTGGTTAAAGAGGATCTACGGTCATCTTAAAAAAAGAATTAAAAGTCAGCAGCTTCAAATACTGTAGCTGCTGACTTTTAAAAAACAGACATTTACTTGTCCAGGGATCCAGTGCTAGCCTCACCCAGGCAGGTTCTTTTCCGGTCTTTAGGTCCCCTGCACTGTCATGTTGACTGTGGGATACCAGCTGTGACTCCTTGCGACTTCACAGAGGGCCCCCCACCACACATGTATGAGCTGAACTATGATTTGTAAGTTGTCCTGCAGCCTCCTAGGACCTGTGACATGTCCCAGGAGGCTGCGGATAGTGCCACCATGTAGGTGGTAACCATTAACCTAATATAAATGAACATATTATGTTCGTTTATACCGCATTTCACCGAAAATAAGACCTACTATGATATTTGGGGAGGGCTGCAATATAAGAATCCTCACCTTCGCTGCCTGTGTGGGCAGGTCGTGATCGAGCCTGCGCAATTTCCCCTGTAGGAAGCTGCTTCCTATGCGGGCATTTGCTAAAAAGGAGGAGCCAGGAACACCAGTGGGGGATACTAGAAGAGGATTGGGGCTGCTCTGCGCAAACCAATGGAACAGAGATTTTAAATATGATATGTTCATTCATTTTAAAAAATCCATTTATATGTGTTTTTTTTTTTTTTTCAGACCAGAGTGATTCAGATGACTGGAACATGGAAAATGTTTGCAGGGCAGCCTATCGCCACCAACAGGAGCTTTGGAGAAGAGAAGGTGGTTCCCTAGATTCTGCGCCACAACACTGCTGAGAATTCTCACCTTTGTTGTCTGTGTGGACAGCTTGGGCAATCTTCAGTCAGTCAGTGTGTGTGTGTGTGTGTGTGTGTGTGTAGGTACGTAAGGTTGGGCATTTTGATTGTAAGAGCTTTCAGGGCAGGGACTGATGTGAATGAACAATATGGCTCTAGTATGTGTGTGTATAAGGGTGAAAAAACGAATCGATTAATCGACAACTAATCGTTTACTATTTTCATAATCGATTAATTGGTCACTAACATAATGGGGTTAAAAACAAGAAAAAGAAATTAGCCCTTTATAGTACAGAAAGAGCAAATCGCTACTGTAAATATTACTTTCACTGTCCCATAGTAAAAAATGAACCCCTTACAGTAGCGATTATTTGCTTTCTTTGTAATAATTTTAGTTTTTCTTAACCCCATTATGTTACTAAACATCTCAGGCCTGGGTCACACCTCTGTGTTGTTTGGTGCTTTTTGCAGAAACACACTACAGTTCATTTACATGGTTTCCTATGTGACACGTTCACATCCATGATTTTTTCAGCTGCTGTGTATTTTGAAAAGACAAGGACTTTTTTTTTAACGCAAAACGATGCTATTTTGTTTTTTGGTTCAATAC
Source organism: Lithobates pipiens (assembly GCF_037356315.1). Lineage (NCBI taxonomy): Eukaryota > Metazoa > Chordata > Amphibia > Anura > Ranidae > Lithobates > Lithobates pipiens. The sequence continues at coordinate 268,073,934 of NW_027507784.1, read as the reverse complement.
ACTTCAATGGAGAAGCTGCAGAAAAGCATGTAATGCGTGTTTGCGGCAATTTGTGTTTTTTAATCTGCCCAACAACAAATTGGCCAAAAAAATATGCAAAAATGCAAATTGCAGCAAAATTACCCTTTTTTTTAAGGTTAGTAATCTATTAATTGAAACAACAATCGACCAACTAATCGATTATGAAAATAATCGTTAGTTACAGCCCTATGTGTGTATGTATGCATGTGATATTAGAAAAGCGGTATAGTATGGTATTGTATTGTATGGTATGTAATATGCATGCAAAAGAGATGGGGCTTTTTGTTTGATAAACTTCTTTTTGCAATTTGGCACTGCATCGCTTTAACTGACAATTGTGCGGTCGTGCGACGTTGCACCCAAACAAAATTGACGTCCTTTTTTCCGCACAAATAGAGCTTTCTTTTGATGGTATTTGATCACATCTGCGTTTTTTTATTTTTTATTTTTTTTTGCACTATAAACAAAAAAGAGCCTCAATTTTGAAAAAAACGCAATCTTTTTTAACTTTTGCTCTAATAAGTACCCCCCCAAAAAATATTTAAAAAATGATTTTTTTCCTCAGTTTAGGCCTATATGTATTCTTCTACATATTTTTGGTAAAAAAAATTACCAATAAGCGTATATTGATTGGTTTGCGCAAAAGCTATAGCGTCTACAAAATGGGGGATAGTTGTACGGCATTTTTAATGATTTTTTTTTTTTTTACTGGTAATGTCGGCGATCTACGATTTTTATCAGGACTGCAACATTATGGCGGACACGTCGGACAATTTTGACACATTTTTTCAGACCATTTGGCATTTTTACAGCGATCAGTGCTATAAAAATGCATTGATTACTGTAAAAATGTCACTGGCAGTGAATGGGGTTAACCACTAGGGGCAATCAAGGGGTTAATGTGTTCCCTATTGTGTGTTCTAACTGAAGGGGTAGGGGACTGTGTAGGGGAGATGACAGATCACTGTTCATATTCTGTATGAAAAGACAATCTGTCTGTTCTCCCCTCAGAGAACCGGGATCTGTGTGTTCTCAAGTGATTGTGGGCGAGCAGGGGGCACGTGCGCCCCTAGTGGCCAAAACTAGAAGTGACGTTTCATAAGAGCGTACAATCCCAGTACTCCTTTCCAGACTTAGGGTATGTAGCACACTCAATCCTGGAGTAGAGAAAAAAAAAAGCATGACAAGTGTCAAGCTGCTGCGGTGGTCAGGCCATGTGTACAACCCCAGTACTCCTTTCTAGAATTAGGGTATGTAGCACACTCAATCCTAGACCCAAAGAAAAGAATGACATGCATTTTCTTCCTTAGTTTGCCGTGGTTATATAGCCTGTAGCGTTCACGGATGTACTGTGCAATGGGCTAAAGAGAGCTTGTAGACAGTCCTCCTTTGGGCTACTTTGGGGAAATTTACTTAACGTGGAATTCCAGCTTAAATCTAAATAGCCTCCCCCCCAACATCCATGCAAGAAAGATACTTATTTTCAGGCCAGTCTGGTCCGGTCACGTGAGTTCTTCTGTGCCAGCTAGTGGCAGTGACCGGACCGGAAAATAGGCAAGTATAGCAATCTTTTTTTCAAAGGTTAGTTAGCACAGAGGTTGTCTCTCCAATGGGACACAGATGCCAAGAAAATCTGACAAAGGTCCTAGGCTTCCCTTACTCTATCCACAATGAAAAAGAAATGTTTTTCTTTTTTGTTCTATTTTCAATTGGGGCAGACAGGACCCAGAGTAGTTGTGCATTGTAATCAGTCACCTTCTCAATTTAGCTTGTTTAATGAAGGTTTGAAAATGAAAACTAGAAGCTGAGTGGTTGTTATGCTCAGCGGCTTCAGATTCTGTCTTGTCCATTTTAAGTAAACTCCCCTCAAAATACTACAAAGCTCTTCACTGCTGTCCCGTCGGTGTGTGCACGCTCGACTGTAAAACGGGGAAGAAGGTGTACCCCTTTACGGAGGACAGACAGCAGGACCTGTTCGCCCAAAGTGTGGTTTTCCCGAGGAACTGACAAGCGACAAACCACCGGCTGCCCTAGTGAAGCACTTTACGGACCTGCTCAAAGTGCAGAAAAGCGGTATAGTATGGTATTGTATGGTATGTAATATGCACGCAAAAGATATGGGGCTTTTAGTTTGATAAGCTTCTTAACTGATGCAGCCCCGGAAGATTTTACCCCCTTCCTGACCAGAGCACTTTTTGCGATTTGGCACTGCATCGCTTCAACTGACAATTGCGCGGTCATGCGATGTTGCACCCATACAAAATTGACATCCTTTTTTCCAACAAATAGAGCTTTCTTTTGGTGGTATTTGATCACCTCTGCCTATTGTTCTGCACTATAAACAAAAAAGAGCCTCAATTTTGAAAAAAAACGCAATCTTTTTTAACGTTTTCTATAATAAGTACCCCCCAAAAATATATAAAAAGAAGATTTTTTCCTCAGTTTAGGCCTATATGTATTCTTCTACATATTTTTGTTAAAAAAAATTGTAATAAGCCTACATTGATTGGTTTGCGCAAAAGTTATAGCATCTAGAAAATAGGCGATAGTTTTACGTCATTTTTAATTATTACATTTTTTTAAAAAAGTTGTGTTGGCGATCTGAGATTTTTATTGTGTTTGCGACATTACGGTGGACACGTTGGACAATTTTGACACATTTTACGGACCATTTGACATTTTTACAGTAATCAGTGCTATAAAAATGCATTGATTAGCGTAATTTTTTTTTTACTGGCAGTGAAGGGGTTAACCGCTAGGGGGAAATCAAGGGGTTAATGTGTTCCCTATTGGGTGTTCTAACCGAAGGGGGAGGGGACTGTGTAGAACTTGTGTGTTCTCGAGTGATTGTGGGCGAGCAGGAGGCACGTGCGCCCCTAGTGGCCAAATCTAGAAGCGACGTAACATAATGGCAATTCGTGCAGCCAAACCATGTTGCCACAGTACAACTGTGGCAGCTGGTCGGCAACTGGTTAAAGAGGATCTACGGTCATCTTAAAAAAAGAATTAAAAGTCAGCAGCTTCAAATACTGTAGCTGCTGACTTTTAAAAAACAGACATTTACTTGTCCAGGGATCCAGTGCTAGCCTCACCCAGGCAGGTTCTTTTCCGGTCTTTAGGTCCCCTGCACTGTCATGTTGACTGTGGGATACCAGCTGTGACTCCTTGTGACTTCACAGAGGGCCCCCCACCACACATGTATGAGCTGAACTATGATTTGTAAGTTGTCCTGCAGCCTCCTAGGACCTGTGACATGTCCCAGGAGGCTGCGGATGGTGCCACCATGTAGGTGGTAACCATTAACCTAATATAAATGAACATATTATGTTCGTTTATACCGCATTTCACCGAAAATAAGACCTACTATGATATTTGGGGAGGGCTGCAATATAAGAATCCTCACCTTCGCTGCCTGTGTGGGCAGGTCGTGATCGAGCCTGCGCAATTTCCCCTGTAGGAAGCTGCTTCCTATGCGGGCATTTGCTAAAAAGGAGGAGCCAGGAACACCAGTGGGGGATACTAGAAGAGGATTGGGGCTGCTCTGCGCAAACCAATGGAACAGAGATTTTAAATATGATATGTTCATTCATTTTAAAAAATCCATTTATATGTGTTTTTTTTTTTTTTTTCAGACCAGAGTGATTCAGATGACTGGAACATGGAAAATGTTTGCAGGGCAGCCTATCGCCACCAACAGGAGCTTTGGAGAAGAGAAGGTGGTTCCCTAGATTCTGCGCCACAACACTGCTGAGAATTCTCACCTTTGTTGTCTGTGTGGACAGCTTGGGCAATCTTCAGTCAGTCAGTGTGTGTGTGTGTGTGTGTGTGTGTGTGTGTAGGTACGTAAGGTTGGGCATTTTGATTGTAAGAGCTTTCAGGGCAGGGACTGATGTGAATGAACAATATGGCTCTAGTATGTGTGTGTATAAGGGTGAAAAAACGAATCGATTAATCGACAACTAATCGTTTACTATTTTCATAATCGATTAATTGGTCACTAACATAATGGGGTTAAAAACAAGAAAAAGAAATTAGCCCTTTATAGTACAGAAAGAGCAAATCGCTACTGTAAATATTACTTTCACTGTCCCATAGTAAAAAATGAACCCCTTACAGTAGCGATTATTTGCTTTCTTTGTAATAATTTTAGTTTTTCTTAACCCCATTATGTTACTAAACATCTCAGGCCTGGGTCACACCTCTGTGTTGTTTGGTGCTTTTTGCAGAAACACACTACAGTTCATTTACATGGTTTCCTATGTGACACGTTCACATCCATGATTTTTTCAGCTGCTGTGTATTTTGAAAAGACAAGGACTTTTTTTTTAACGCAAAACGATGCTATTTTGTTTTTTTGGTTCAATACACTTCAATGGAGAAGCTGCAGAAAAGCATGTAATGCGTGTTTGCGGCAATTTGTGTTTTTTAATCTGCCCAACAACAAATTGGCCAAAAAAATATGCAAAAATGCAAATTGCAGCAAAATTACCCTTTTTTTTAAGGTTAGTAATCTATTAATTGAAACAACAATCGACCAACTAATCGATTATGAAAATAATCGTTAGTTACAGCCCTATGTGTGTATGTATGCATGTGATATTAGAAAAGCGGTATAGTATGGTATTGTATTGTATGGTATGTAATATGCATGCAAAAGAGATGGGGCTTTTTGTTTGATAAACTTCTTTTTGCAATTTGGCACTGCATCGCTTTAACTGACAATTGTGCGGTCGTGCGACGTTGCACCCAAACAAAATTGACGTCCTTTTTTCCGCACAAATAGAGCTTTCTTTTGATGGTATTTGATCACATCTGCGTTTTTTTTTTTTTTATTTTTTTTTTTTGCACTATAAACAAAAAAGAGCCTCAATTTTGAAAAAAACGCAATCTTTTTTAACTTTTGCTCTAATAAGTACCCCCCCAAAAAATATTTAAAAAATGATTTTTTTCCTCAGTTTAGGCCTATATGTATTCTTCTACATATTTTTGGTAAAAAAAATTACCAATAAGCGTATATTGATTGGTTTGCACAAAAGCTATAGCGTCTACAAAATGGGGGATAGTTGTACGGCATTTTTAATGATTTTTTTTTTTTTACTGGTAATGTCGGCGATCTACGATTTTTATCAGGACTGCAACATTATGGCGGACACGTCGGACAATTTTGACACATTTTTTCGGACCATTTGGCATTTTTACAGCGATCAGTGCTATAAAAATGCATTGATTACTGTAAAAATGTCACTGGCAGTGAATGGGGTTAACCACTAGGGGCAATCAAGGGGTTAATGTGTTCCCTATTGTGTGTTCTAACTGAAGGGGTAGGGGACTGTGTAGGGGAGATGACAGATCACTGTTCATATTCTGTATGAACAGACAATCTGTCTGTTCTCCCCTCAGAGAACCGGGATCTGTGTGTTCTCAAGTGATTGTGGGCGAGCAGGGGGCACGTGCGCCCCTAGTGGCCAAAACTAGAAGTGACGTTTCATAAGAGCGTACAATCCCAGTACTCCTTTCCAGACTTAGGGTATGTAGCACACTCAATCCTGGAGTAGAGAAAAAAAAAAGCATGACAAGTGTCAAGCTGCTGCGGTGGTCAGGCCATGTGTACAACCCCAGTACTCCTTTCTAGAATTAGGGTATGTAGCACACTCAATCCTAGACCCAAAGAAAAGAATGACATGCATTTTCTTCCTTAGTTTGCCGTGGTTATATAGCCTGTAGCGTTCACGGATGTACTGTGCAATGGGCTAAAGAGAGCTTGTAGACAGTCCTCCTTTGGGCTACTTTGGGGAAATTTACTTAACGTGGAATTCCAGCTTAAATCTAAATAGCCTCCCCCCCAACATCCATGCAAGAAAGATACTTATTTTCAGGCCAGTCTGGTCCGGTCACGTGAGTTCTTCTGTGCCAGCTAGTGGCAGTGACCGGACCGGAAAATAGGCAAGTATAGCAATCTTTTTTTCAAAGGTTAGTTAGCACAGAGGTTGTCTCTCCAATGGGACACAGATGCCAAGAAAATCTGACAAAGGTCCTAGGCTTCCCTTACTCTATCCACAATGAAAAAGAAATGTTTTTCTTTTTTGTTCTATTTTCAATTGGGGCAGACAGGACCCAGAGTAGTTGTGCATTGTAATCAGTCACCTTCTCAATTTAGCTTGTTTAATGAAGGTTTGAAAATGAAAACTAGAAGCTGAGTGGTTGTTATGCTCAGCGGCTTCAGATTCTGTCTTGTCCATTTTAAGTAAACTCCCCTCAAAATACTACAAAGCTCTTCACTGCTGTCCCGTCGGTGTGTGCACGCTCGACTGTAAAACGGGGAAGAAGGTGTACCCCTTTACGGAGGACAGACAGCAGGACCTGTTCGCCCAAAGTGTGGTTTTCCCGAGGAACTGACAAGCGACAAACCACCGGCTGCCCTAGTGAAGCACTTTACGGACCTGCTCAAAGTGCGGAAAAGCGGTATAGTATGGTATTGTATGGTATGTAATATGCACGCAAAAGATATGGGGCTTTTAGTTTGATAAGCTTCTTAACTGATGCAGCCCCGGAAGATTTTACCCCCTTCCTGACCAGAGCACTTTTTGCGATTTGGCACTGCATCGCTTCAACTGACAATTGCGCGGTCATGCGATGTTGCACCCATACAAAATTGACATCCTTTTTTCCAACAAATAGAGCTTTCTTTTGGTGGTATTTGATCACCTCTGCCTATTGTTCTGCACTATAAACAAAAAAGAGCCTCAATTTTGAAAAAAAACGCAATCTTTTTTAACGTTTTCTATAATAAGTACCCCCCAAAAATATATAAAAAGAAGATTTTTTCCTCAGTTTAGGCCTATATGTATTCTTCTACATATTTTTGTTAAAAAAAATTGTAATAAGCCTACATTGATTGGTTTGCGCAAAAGTTATAGCATCTAGAAAATAGGCGATAGTTTTACGTCATTTTTAATTATTACATTTTTTTAAAAAAGTTGTGTTGGCGATCTGAGATTTTTATTGTGTTTGCGACATTACGGTGGACACGTTGGACAATTTTGACACATTTTACGGACCATTTGACATTTTTACAGTAATCAGTGCTATAAAAATGCATTGATTAGCGTAATTTTTTTTTTACTGGCAGTGAAGGGGTTAACCGCTAGGGGGAAATCAAGGGGTTAATGTGTTCCCTATTGGGTGTTCTAACCGAAGGGGGAGGGGACTGTGTAGAACTTGTGTGTTCTCGAGTGATTGTGGGCGAGCAGGAGGCACGTGCGCCCCTAGTGGCCAAATCTAGAAGCGACGTAACATAATGGCAATTTGTGCAGCCAAACCATGTTGCCACAGTACAACTGTGGCAGCTGGTCGGCAACTGGTTAAAGAGGATCTACGGTCATCTTAAAAAAAGAATTAAAAGTCAGCAGCTTCAAATACTGTAGCTGCTGACTTTTAAAAAACAGACATTTACTTGTCCAGGGATCCAGTGCTAGCCTCACCCAGGCAGGTTCTTTTCCGGTCTTTAGGTCCCCTGCACTGTCATGTTGACTGTGGGATACCAGCTGTGACTCCTTGCGACTTCACAGAGGGCCCCCCACCACACATGTATGAGCTGAACTATGATTTGTAAGTTGTCCTGCAGCCTCCTAGGACCTGTGACATGTCCCAGGAGGCTGCGGATGGTGCCACCATGTAGGTGGTAACCATTAACCTAATATAAATGAACATATTATGTTCGTTTATACCGCATTTCACCGAAAATAAGACCTACTATGATATTTGGGGAGGGCTGCAATATAAGAATCCTCACCTTCGCTGCCTGTGTGGGCAGGTCGTGATCGAGCCTGCGCAATTTCCCCTGTAGGAAGCTGCTTCCTATGCGGGCATTTGCTAAAAAGGAGGAGCCAGGAACACCAGTGGGGGATACTAGAAGAGGATTGGGGCTGCTCTGCGCAAACCAATGGAACAGAGATTTTAAATATGATATGTTCATTCATTTTAAAAAATCCATTTATATGTGTTTTTTTTTTTTTTTCAGACCAGAGTGATTCAGATGACTGGAACATGGAAAATGTTTGCAGGGCAGCCTATCGCCACCAACAGGAGCTTTGGAGAAGAGAAGGTGGTTCCCTAGATTCTGCGCCACAACACTGCTGAGAATTCTCACCTTTGTTGTCTGTGTGGACAGCTTGGGCAATCTTCAGTCAGTCAGTGTGTGTGTGTGTGTGTGTGTGTGTGTGTGTAGGTACGTAAGGTTGGGCATTTTGATTGTAAGAGCTTTCAGGGCAGGGACTGATGTGAATGAACAATATGGCTCTAGTATGTGTGTGTATAAGGGTGAAAAAACGAATCGATTAATCGACAACTAATCGTTTACTATTTTCATAATCGATTAATTGGTCACTAACATAATGGGGTTAAAAACAAGAAAAAGAAATGAGCCCTTTATAGTACAGAAAGAGCAAATCGCTACTGTAAATATTACTTTCACTGTCCCATAGTAAAAAATGAACCCCTTACAGTAGCGATTATTTGCTTTCTTTGTAATAATTTTAGTTTTTCTTAACCCCATTATGTTACTAAACATCTCAGGCCTGGGTCACACCTCTGTGTTGTTTGGTGCTTTTTGCAGAAACACACTACAGTTCATTTACATGGTTTCCTATGTGACACGTTCACATCCATGATTTTTTCAGCTGCTGTGTATTTTGAAAAGACAAGGACTTTTTTTTTAACGCAAAACGATGCTATTTTGTTTTTTTGGTTCAATACACTTCAATGGAGAAGCTGCAGAAAAGCATGTAATGCGTGTTTGCGGCAATTTGTGTTTTTTAATCTGCCCAACAACAAATTGGCCAAAAAAATATGCAAAAATGCAAATTGCAGCAAAATTACCCTTTTTTTTAAGGTTAGTAATCTATTAATTGAAACAACAATCGACCAACTAATCGATTATGAAAATAATCGTTAGTTACAGCCCTATGTGTGTATGTATGCATGTGATATTAGAAAAGCGGTATAGTATGGTATTGTATTGTATGGTATGTAATATGCATGCAAAAGAGATGGGGCTTTTTGTTTGATAAACTTCTTTTTGCAATTTGGCACTGCATCGCTTTAACTGACAATTGTGCGGTCGTGCGACGTTGCACCCAAACAAAATTGACGTCCTTTTTTCCGCACAAATAGAGCTTTCTTTTGATGGTATTTGATCACATCTGCGTTTTTTTTTTTTTTTTTTTTTTTGCACTATAAACAAAAAAGAGCCTCAATTTTGAAAAAAACGCAATCTTTTTTAACTTTTGCTCTAATAAGTACCCCCCCAAAAAATATTTAAAAAATGATTTTTTTCCTCAGTTTAGGCCTATATGTATTCTTCTACATATTTTTGGTAAAAAAAATTACCAATAAGCGTATATTGATTGGTTTGCGCAAAAGCTATAGCGTCTACAAAATGGGGGATAGTTGTACGGCATTTTTAATGATTTTTTTTTTTTTACTGGTAATGTCGGCGATCTACGATTTTTATCAGGACTGCAACATTATGGCGGACACGTCGGACAATTTTGACACATTTTTTCGGACCATTTGGCATTTTTACAGCGATCAGTGCTATAAAAATGCATTGATTACTGTAAAAATGTCACTGGCAGTGAATGGGGTTAACCACTAGGGGCAATCAAGGGGTTAATGTGTTCCCTATTGTGTGTTCTAACTGAAGGGGTAGGGGACTGTGTAGGGGAGATGACAGATCACTGTTCATATTCTGTATGAACAGACAATCTGTCTGTTCTCCCCTCAGAGAACCGGGATCTGTGTGTTCTCAAGTGATTGTGGGCGAGCAGGGGGCACGTGCGCCCCTAGTGGCCAAAACTAGAAGTGACGTTTCATAAGAGCGTACAATCCCAGTACTCCTTTTCAGACTTAGGGTATGTAGCACACTCAATCCTGGAGTAGAGAAAAAAAAAAGCATGACAAGTGTCAAGCTGCTGCGGTGGTCAGGCCATGTGTACAACCCCAGTACTCCTTTCTAGAATTAGGGTATGTAGCACACTCAATCCTAGACCCAAAGAAAAGAATGACATGCATTTTCTTCCTTAGTTTGCCGTGGTTATATAGCCTGTAGCGTTCACGGATGTACTGTGCAATGGGCTAAAGAGAGCTTGTAGACAGTCCTCCTTTGGGCTACTTTGGGGAAATTTACTTAACGTGGAATTCCAGCTTAAATCTAAATAGCCTCCCCCCCAACATCCATGCAAGAAAGATACTTATTTTCAGGCCAGTCTGGTCCGGTCACGTGAGTTCTTCTGTGCCAGCTAGTGGCAGTGACCGGACCGGAAAATAGGCAAGTATAGCAATCTTTTTTTCAAAGGTTAGTTAGCACAGAGGTTGTCTCTCCAATGGGACACAGATGCCAAGAAAATCTGACAAAGGTCCTAGGCTTCCCTTACTCTATCCACAATGAAAAAGAAATGTTTTTCTTTTTTGTTCTATTTTCAATTGGGGCAGACAGGACCCAGAGTAGTTGTGCATTGTAATCAGTCACCTTCTCAATTTAGCTTGTTTAATGAAGGTTTGAAAATGAAAACTAGAAGCTGAGTGGTTGTTATGCTCAGCGGCTTCAGATTCTGTCTTGTCCATTTTAAGTAAACTCCCCTCAAAATACTACAAAGCTCTTCACTGCTGTCCCGTCGGTGTGTGCACGCTCGACTGTAAAACGGGGAAGAAGGTGTACCCCTTTACGGAGGACAGACAGCAGGACCTGTTCGCCCAAAGTGTGGTTTTCCCGAGGAACTGACAAGCGACAAACCACCGGCTGCCCTAGTGAAGCACTTTACGGACCTGCTCAAAGTGCGGAAAAGCGGTATAGTATGGTATTGTATGGTATGTAATATGCACGCAAAAGATATGGGGCTTTTAGTTTGATAAGCTTCTTAACTGATGCAGCCCCGGAAGATTTTACCCCCTTCCTGACCAGAGCACTTTTTGCGATTTGGCACTGCATCGCTTCAACTGACAATTGCGCGGTCATGCGATGTTGCACCCATACAAAATTGACATCCTTTTTTCCAACAAATAGAGCTTTCTTTTGGTGGTATTTGATCACCTCTGCCTATTGTTCTGCACTATAAACAAAAAAGAGCCTCAATTTTGAAAAAAAACGCAATCTTTTTTAACGTTTTCTATAATAAGTACCCCCCAAAAATATATAAAAAGAAGATTTTTTCCTCAGTTTAGGCCTATATGTATTCTTCTACATATTTTTGTTAAAAAAAATTGTAATAAGCCTACATTGATTGGTTTGCGCAAAAGTTATAGCATCTAGAAAATAGGCGATAGTTTTACGTCATTTTTAATTATTACATTTTTTAAAAAAAGTTGTGTTGGCGATCTGAGATTTTTATTGTGTTTGCGACATTACGGTGGACACGTTGGACAATTTTGACACATTTTACGGACCATTTGACATTTTTACAGTAATCAGTGCTATAAAAATGCATTGATTAGCGTAATTTTTTTTTTACTGGCAGTGAAGGGGTTAACCGCTAGGGGGAAATCAAGGGGTTAATGTGTTCCCTATTGGGTGTTCTAACCGAAGGGGGAGGGGACTGTGTAGAACTTGTGTGTTCTCGAGTGATTGTGGGCGAGCAGGAGGCACGTGCGCCCCTAGTGGCCAAATCTAGAAGCGACGTAACATAATGGCAATTCGTGCAGCCAAACCATGTTGCCACAGTACAACTGTGGCAGCTGGTCGGCAACTGGTTAAAGAGGATCTACGGTCATCTTAAAAAAAGAATTAAAAGTCAGCAGCTTCAAATACTGTAGCTGCTGACTTTTAAAAAACAGACATTTACTTGTCCAGGGATCCAGTGCTAGCCTCACCCAGGCAGGTTCTTTTCCGGTCTTTAGGTCCCCTGCACTGTCATGTTGACTGTGGGATACCAGCTGTGACTCCTTGCGACTTCACAGAGGGCCCCCCACCACACATGTATGAGCTGAACTATGATTTGTAAGTTGTCCTGCAGCCTCCTAGGACCTGTGACATGTCCCAGGAGGCTGCGGATGGTGCCACCATGTAGGTGGTAACCATTAACCTAATATAAATGAACATATTATGTTCGTTTATACCGCATTTCACCGAAAATAAGACCTACTATGATATTTGGGGAGGGCTGCAATATAAGAATCCTCACCTTCGCTGCCTGTGTGGGCAGGTCGTGATCGAGCCTGCGCAATTTCCCCTGTAGGAAGCTGCTTCCTATGCGGGCATTTGCTAAAAAGGAGGAGCCAGGAACACCAGTGGGGGATACTAGAAGAGGATTGGGGCTGCTCTGCGCAAACCAATGGAACAGAGATTTTAAATATGATATGTTCATTCATTTTAAAAAATCCATTTATATGTGTTTTTTTTTTTTTTTCAGACCAGAGTGATTCAGATGACTGGAACATGGAAAATGTTTGCAGGGCAGCCTATCGCCACCAACAGGAGCTTTGGAGAAGAGAAGGTGGTTCCCTAGATTCTGCGCCACAACACTGCTGAGAATTCTCACCTTTGTTGTCTGTGTGGACAGCTTGGGCAATCTTCAGTCAGTCAGTGTGTGTGTGTGTGTGTGTGTGTGTGTGTGTGTAGGTACGTAAGGTTGGGCATTTTGATTGTAAGAGCTTTCAGGGCAGGGACTGATGTGAATGAACAATATGGCTCTAGTATGTGTGTGTATAAGGGTGAAAAAACGAATCGATTAATCGACAACTAATCGTTTACTATTTTCATAATCGATTAATTGGTCACTAACATAATGGGGTTAAAAACAAGAAAAAGAAATTAGCCCTTTATAGTACAGAAAGAGCAAATCGCTACTGTAAATATTACTTTCACTGTCCCATAGTAAAAAATGAACCCCTTACAGTAGCGATTATTTGCTTTCTTTGTAATAATTTTAGTTTTTCTTAACCCCATTATGTTACTAAACATCTCAGGCCTGGGTCACACCTCTGTGTTGTTTGGTGCTTTTTGCAGAAACACACTACAGTTCATTTACATGGTTTCCTATGTGACACGTTCACATCCATGATTTTTTCAGCTGCTGTGTATTTTGAAAAGACAAGGACTTTTTTTTTAACGCAAAACGATGCTATTTTGTTTTTTTGGTTCAATACACTTCAATGGAGAAGCTGCAGAAAAGCATGTAATGCGTGTTTGCGGCAATTTGTGTTTTTTAATCTGCCCAACAACAAATTGGCCAAAAAAATATGCAAAAATGCAAATTGCAGCAAAATTACCCTTTTTTTTAAGGTTAGTAATCTATTAATTGAAACAACAATCGACCAACTAATCGATTATGAAAATAATCGTTAGTTACAGCCCTATGTGTGTATGTATGCATGTGATATTAGAAAAGCGGTATAGTATGGTATTGTATTGTATGGTATGTAATATGCATGCAAAAGAGATGGGGCTTTTTGTTTGATAAACTTCTTTTTGCAATTTGGCACTGCATCGCTTTAACTGACAATTGTGCGGTCGTGCGACGTTGCACCCAAACAAAATTGACGTCCTTTTTTCCGCACAAATAGAGCTTTCTTTTGATGGTATTTGATCACATCTGCGTTTTTTTTTTTTTTTTTTTTTTTGCACTATAAACAAAAAAGAGCCTCAATTTTGAAAAAAACGCAATCTTTTTTAACTTTTGCTCTAATAAGTACCCCCCCAAAAAATATTTAAAAAATGATTTTTTTCCTCAGTTTAGGCCTATATGTATTCTTCTACATATTTTTGGTAAAAAAAATTACCAATAAGCGTATATTGATTGGTTTGCGCAAAAGCTATAGCGTCTACAAAATGGGGGATAGTTGTACGGCATTTTTAATGATTTTTTTTTTTTTACTGGTAATGTCGGCGATCTACGATTTTTATCAGGACTGCAACATTATGGCGGACACGTCGGACAATTTTGACACATTTTTTCGGACCATTTGGCATTTTTACAGCGATCAGTGCTATAAAAATGCATTGATTACTGTAAAAATGTCACTGGCAGTGAATGGGGTTAACCACTAGGGGCAATCAAGGGGTTAATGTGTTCCCTATTGTGTGTTCTAACTGAAGGGGTAGGGGACTGTGTAGGGGAGATGACAGATCACTGTTCATATTCTGTATGAACAGACAATCTGTCTGTTCTCCCCTCAGAGAACCGGGATCTGTGTGTTCTCAAGTGATTGTGGGCGAGCAGGGGGCACGTGCGCCCCTAGTGGCCAAAACTAGAAGTGACGTTTCATAAGAGCGTACAATCCCAGTACTCCTTTTCAGACTTAGGGTATGTAGCACACTCAATCCTGGAGTAGAGAAAAAAAAAAGCATGACAAGTGTCAAGCTGCTGCGGTGGTCAGGCCATGTGTACAACCCCAGTACTCCTTTCTAGAATTAGGGTATGTAGCACACTCAATCCTAGACCCAAAGAAAAGAATGACATGCATTTTCTTCCTTAGTTTGCCGTGGTTATATAGCCTGTAGCGTTCACGGATGTACTGTGCAATGGGCTAAAGAGAGCTTGTAGACAGTCCTCCTTTGGGCTACTTTGGGGAAATTTACTTAACGTGGAATTCCAGCTTAAATCTAAATAGCCTCCCCCCCAACATCCATGCAAGAAAGATACTTATTTTCAGGCCAGTCTGGTCCGGTCACGTGAGTTCTTCTGTGCCAGCTAGTGGCAGTGACCGGACCGGAAAATAGGCAAGTATAGCAATCTTTTTTTCAAAGGTTAGTTAGCACAGAGGTTGTCTCTCCAATGGGACACAGATGCCAAGAAAATCTGACAAAGGTCCTAGGCTTCCCTTACTCTATCCACAATGAAAAAGAAATGTTTTTCTTTTTTGTTCTATTTTCAATTGGGGCAGACAGGACCCAGAGTAGTTGTGCATTGTAATCAGTCACCTTCTCAATTTAGCTTGTTTAATGAAGGTTTGAAAATGAAAACTAGAAGCTGAGTGGTTGTTATGCTCAGCGGCTTCAGATTCTGTCTTGTCCATTTTAAGTAAACTCCCCTCAAAATACTACAAAGCTCTTCACTGCTGTCCCGTCGGTGTGTGCACGCTCGACTGTAAAACGGGGAAGAAGGTGTACCCCTTTACGGAGGACAGACAGCAGGACCTGTTCGCCCAAAGTGTGGTTTTCCCGAGGAACTGACAAGCGACAAACCACCGGCTGCCCTAGTGAAGCACTTTACGGACCTGCTCAAAGTGCGGAAAAGCGGTATAGTATGGTATTGTATGGTATGTAATATGCACGCAAAAGATATGGGGCTTTTAGTTTGATAAGCTTCTTAACTGATGCAGCCCCGGAAGATTTTACCCCCTTCCTGACCAGAGCACTTTTTGCGATTTGGCACTGCATCGCTTCAACTGACAATTGCGCGGTCATGCGATGTTGCACCCATACAAAATTGACATCCTTTTTTCCAACAAATAGAGCTTTCTTTTGGTGGTATTTGATCACCTCTGCCTATTGTTCTGCACTATAAACAAAAAAGAGCCTCAATTTTGAAAAAAAACGCAATCTTTTTTAACGTTTTCTATAATAAGTACCCCCCAAAAATATATAAAAAGAAGATTTTTTCCTCAGTTTAGGCCTATATGTATTCTTCTACATATTTTTGTTAAAAAAAATTGTAATAAGCCTACATTGATTGGTTTGCGCAAAAGTTATAGCATCTAGAAAATAGGCGATAGTTTTACGTCATTTTTAATTATTACATTTTTTAAAAAAAGTTGTGTTGGCGATCTGAGATTTTTATTGTGTTTGCGACATTACGGTGGACACGTTGGACAATTTTGACACATTTTACGGACCATTTGACATTTTTACAGTAATCAGTGCTATAAAAATGCATTGATTAGCGTAATTTTTTTTTTACTGGCAGTGAAGGGGTTAACCGCTAGGGGGAAATCAAGGGGTTAATGTGTTCCCTATTGGGTGTTCTAACCGAAGGGGGAGGGGACTGTGTAGAACTTGTGTGTTCTCGAGTGATTGTGGGCGAGCAGGAGGCACGTGCGCCCCTAGTGGCCAAATCTAGAAGCGACGTAACATAATGGCAATTCGTGCAGCCAAACCATGTTGCCACAGTACAACTGTGGCAGCTGGTCGGCAACTGGTTAAAGAGGATCTACGGTCATCTTAAAAAAAGAATTAAAAGTCAGCAGCTTCAAATACTGTAGCTGCTGACTTTTAAAAAACAGACATTTACTTGTCCAGGGATCCAGTGCTAGCCTCACCCAGGCAGGTTCTTTTCCGGTCTTTAGGTCCCCTGCACTGTCATGTTGACTGTGGGATACCAGCTGTGACTCCTTGCGACTTCACAGAGGGCCCCCCACCACACATGTATGAGCTGAACTATGATTTGTAAGTTGTCCTGCAGCCTCCTAGGACCTGTGACATGTCCCAGGAGGCTGCGGATGGTGCCACCATGTAGGTGGTAACCATTAACCTAATATAAATGAACATATTATGTTCGTTTATACCGCATTTCACCGAAAATAAGACCTACTATGATATTTGGGGAGGGCTGCAATATAAGAATCCTCACCTTCGCTGCCTGTGTGGGCAGGTCGTGATCGAGCCTGCGCAATTTCCCCTGTAGGAAGCTGCTTCCTATGCGGGCATTTGCTAAAAAGGAGGAGCCAGGAACACCAGTGGGGGATACTAGAAGAGGATTGGGGCTGCTCTGCGCAAACCAATGGAACAGAGATTTTAAATATGATATGTTCATTCATTTTAAAAAATCCATTTATATGTGTTTTTTTTTTTTTTCAGACCAGAGTGATTCAGATGACTGGAACATGGAAAATGTTTGCAGGGCAGCCTATCGCCACCAACAGGAGCTTTGGAGAAGAGAAGGTGGTTCCCTAGATTCTGCGCCACAACACTGCTGAGAATTCTCACCTTTGTTGTCTGTGTGGACAGCTTGGGCAATCTTCAGTCAGTCAGTGTGTGTGTGTGTGTGTGTGTGTGTGTGTGTAGGTACGTAAGGTTGGGCATTTTGATTGTAAGAGCTTTCAGGGCAGGGACTGATGTGAATGAACAATATGGCTCTAGTATGTGTGTGTATAAGGGTGAAAAAACGAATCGATTAATCGACAACTAATCGTTTACTATTTTCATAATCGATTAATTGGTCACTAACATAATGGGGTTAAAAACAAGAAAAAGAAATTAGCCCTTTATAGTACAGAAAGAGCAAATCGCTACTGTAAATATTACTTTCACTGTCCCATAGTAAAAAATGAACCCCTTACAGTAGCGATTATTTGCTTTCTTTGTAATAATTTTAGTTTTTCTTAACCCCATTATGTTACTAAACATCTCAGGCCTGGGTCACACCTCTGTGTTGTTTGGTGCTTTTTGCAGAAACACACTACAGTTCATTTACATGGTTTCCTATGTGACACGTTCACATCCATGATTTTTTCAGCTGCTGTGTATTTTGAAAAGACAAGGACTTTTTTTTTAACGCAAAACGATGCTATTTTGTTTTTTTGGTTCAATACACTTCAATGGAGAAGCTGCAGAAAAGCATGTAATGCGTGTTTGCGGCAATTTGTGTTTTTTAATCTGCCCAACAACAAATTGGCCAAAAAAATATGCAAAAATGCAAATTGCAGCAAAATTACCCTTTTTTTTAAGGTTAGTAATCTATTAATTGAAACAACAATCGACCAACTAATCGATTATGAAAATAATCGTTAGTTACAGCCCTATGTGTGTATGTATGCATGTGATATTAGAAAAGCGGTATAGTATGGTATTGTATTGTATGGTATGTAATATGCATGCAAAAGAGATGGGGCTTTTTGTTTGATAAACTTCTTTTTGCAATTTGGCACTGCATCGCTTTAACTGACAATTGTGCGGTCGTGCGACGTTGCACCCAAACAAAATTGACGTCCTTTTTTCCGCACAAATAGAGCTTTCTTTTGATGGTATTTGATCACATCTGCGTTTTTTTTTTTTTTATTTTTTTTTTTTTTGCACTATAAACAAAAAAGAGCCTCAATTTTGAAAAAAACGCAATCTTTTTTAACTTTTGCTCTAATAAGTACCCCCCCAAAAAATATTTAAAAAATGATTTTTTTCCTCAGTTTAGGCCTATATGTATTCTTCTACATATTTTTGGTAAAAAAAATTACCAATAAGCGTATATTGATTGGTTTGCGCAAAAGCTATAGCGTCTACAAAATGGGGGATAGTTGTACGGCATTTTTAATGATTTTTTTTTTTTTACTGGTAATGTCGGCGATCTACGATTTTTATCAGGACTGCAACATTATGGCGGACACGTCGGACAATTTTGACACATTTTTTCGGACCATTTGGCATTTTTACAGCGATCAGTGCTATAAAAATGCATTGATTACTGTAAAAATGTCACTGGCAGTGAATGGGGTTAACCACTAGGGGCAATCAAGGGGTTAATGTGTTCCCTATTGTGTGTTCTAACTGAAGGGGTAGGGGACTGTGTAGGGGAGATGACAGATCACTGTTCATATTCTGTATGAACAGACAATCTGTCTGTTCTCCCCTCAGAGAACCGGGATCTGTGTGTTCTCAAGTGATTGTGGGCGAGCAGGGGGCACGTGCGCCCCTAGTGGCCAAAACTAGAAGTGACGTTTCATAAGAGCGTACAATCCCAGTACTCCTTTCCAGACTTAGGGTATGTAGCACACTCAATCCTGGAGTAGAGAAAAAAAAAAGCATGACAAGTGTCAAGCTGCTGCGGTGGTCAGGCCATGTGTACAACCCCAGTACTCCTTTCTAGAATTAGGGTATGTAGCACACTCAATCCTAGACCCAAAGAAAAGAATGACATGCATTTTCTTCCTTAGTTTGCCGTGGTTATATAGCCTGTAGCGTTCACGGATGTACTGTGCAATGGGCTAAAGAGAGCTTGTAGACAGTCCTCCTTTGGGCTACTTTGGGGAAATTTACTTAACGTGGAATTCCAGCTTAAATCTAAATAGCCTCCCCCCCAACATCCATGCAAGAAAGATACTTATTTTCAGGCCAGTCTGGTCCGGTCACGTGAGTTCTTCTGTGCCAGCTAGTGGCAGTGACCGGACCGGAAAATAGGCAAGTATAGCAATCTTTTTTTCAAAGGTTAGTTAGCACAGAGGTTGTCTCTCCAATGGGACACAGATGCCAAGAAAATCTGACAAAGGTCCTAGGCTTCCCTTACTCTATCCACAATGAAAAAGAAATGTTTTTCTTTTTTGTTCTATTTTCAATTGGGGCAGACAGGACCCAGAGTAGTTGTGCATTGTAATCAGTCACCTTCTCAATTTAGCTTGTTTAATGAAGGTTTGAAAATGAAAACTAGAAGCTGAGTGGTTGTTATGCTCAGCGGCTTCAGATTCTGTCTTGTCCATTTTAAGTAAACTCCCCTCAAAATACTACAAAGCTCTTCACTGCTGTCCCGTCGGTGTGTGCACGCTCGACTGTAAAACGGGGAAGAAGGTGTACCCCTTTACGGAGGACAGACAGCAGGACCTGTTCGCCCAAAGTGTGGTTTTCCCGAGGAACTGACAAGCGACAAACCACCGGCTGCCCTAGTGAAGCACTTTACGGACCTGCTCAAAGTGCGGAAAAGCGGTATAGTATGGTATTGTATGGTATGTAATATGCACGCAAAAGATATGGGGCTTTTAGTTTGATAAGCTTCTTAACTGATGCAGCCCCGGAAGATTTTACCCCCTTCCTGACCAGAGCACTTTTTGCGATTTGGCACTGCATCGCTTCAACTGACAATTGCGCGGTCATGCGATGTTGCACCCATACAAAATTGACATCCTTTTTTCCAACAAATAGAGCTTTCTTTTGGTGGTATTTGATCACCTCTGCCTATTGTTCTGCACTATAAACAAAAAAGAGCCTCAATTTTGAAAAAAAACACAATCTTTTTTAACGTTTTCTATAATAAGTACCCCCCAAAAATATATAAAAAGAAGATTTTTTCCTCAGTTTAGGCCTATATGTATTCTTCTACATATTTTTGTTAAAAAAAATTGTAATAAGCCTACATTGATTGGTTTGCGCAAAAGTTATAGCATCTAGAAAATAGGCGATAGTTTTACGTCATTTTTAATTATTACATTTTTTAAAAAAAGTTGTGTTGGCGATCTGAGATTTTTATTGTGTTTGCGACATTACGGTGGACACGTTGGACAATTTTGACACATTTTACGGACCATTTGACATTTTTACAGTAATCAGTGCTATAAAAATGCATTGATTAGCGTAATTTTTTTTTTACTGGCAGTGAAGGGGTTAACCGCTAGGGGGAAATCAAGGGGTTAATGTGTTCCCTATTGGGTGTTCTAACCGAAGGGGGAGGGGACTGTGTAGAACTTGTGTGTTCTCGAGTGATTGTGGGCGAGCAGGAGGCACGTGCGCCCCTAGTGGCCAAATCTAGAAGCGACGTAACATAATGGCAATTCGTGCAGCCAAACCATGTTGCCACAGTACAACTGTGGCAGCTGGTCGGCAACTGGTTAAAGAGGATCTACGGTCATCTTAAAAAAAGAATTAAAAGTCAGCAGCTTCAAATACTGTAGCTGCTGACTTTTAAAAAACAGACATTTACTTGTCCAGGGATCCAGTGCTAGCCTCACCCAGGCAGGTTCTTTTCCGGTCTTTAGGTCCCCTGCACTGTCATGTTGACTGTGGGATACCAGCTGTGACTCCTTGCGACTTCACAGAGGGCCCCCCACCACACATGTATGAGCTGAACTATGATTTGTAAGTTGTCCTGCAGCCTCCTAGGACCTGTGACATGTCCCAGGAGGCTGCGGATGGTGCCACCATGTAGGTGGTAACCATTAACCTAATATAAATGAACATATTATGTTCGTTTATACCGCATTTCACCGAAAATAAGACCTACTATGATATTTGGGGAGGGCTGCAATATAAGAATCCTCACCTTCGCTGCCTGTGTGGGCAGGTCGTGATCGAGCCTGCGCAATTTCCCCTGTAGGAAGCTGCTTCCTATGCGGGCATTTGCTAAAAAGGAGGAGCCAGGAACACCAGTGGGGGATACTAGAAGAGGATTGGGGCTGCTCTGCGCAAACCAATGGAACAGAGATTTTAAATATGATATGTTCATTCATTTTAAAAAATCCATTTATATGTGTTTTTTTTTTTTTTTCAGACCAGAGTGATTCAGATGACTGGAACATGGAAAATGTTTGCAGGGCAGCCTATCGCCACCAACAGGAGCTTTGGAGAAGAGAAGGTGGTTCCCTAGATTCTGCGCCACAACACTGCTGAGAATTCTCACCTTTGTTGTCTGTGTGGACAGCTTGGGCAATCTTCAGTCAGTCAGTGTGTGTGTGTGTGTGTGTGTGTGTGTGTGTGTAGGTACGTAAGGTTGGGCATTTTGATTGTAAGAGCTTTCAGGGCAGGGACTGATGTGAATGAACAATATGGCTCTAGTATGTGTGTGTATAAGGGTGAAAAAACGAATCGATTAATCGACAACTAATCGTTTACTATTTTCATAATCGATTAATTGGTCACTAACATAATGGGGTTAAAAACAAGAAAAAGAAATTAGCCCTTTATAGTACAGAAAGAGCAAATCGCTACTGTAAATATTACTTTCACTGTCCCATAGTAAAAAATGAACCCCTTACAGTAGCGATTATTTGCTTTCTTTGTAATAATTTTAGTTTTTCTTAACCCCATTATGTTACTAAACATCTCAGGCCTGGGTCACACCTCTGTGTTGTTTGGTGCTTTTTGCAGAAACACACTACAGTTCATTTACATGGTTTCCTATGTGACACGTTCACATCCATGATTTTTTCAGCTGCTGTGTATTTTGAAAAGACAAGGACTTTTTTTTTAACGCAAAACGATGCTATTTTGTTTTTTTGGTTCAATACACTTCAATGGAGAAGCTGCAGAAAAGCATGTAATGCGTGTTTGCGGCAATTTGTGTTTTTTAATCTGCCCAACAACAAATTGGCCAAAAAAATATGCAAAAATGCAAATTGCAGCAAAATTACCCTTTTTTTTAAGGTTAGTAATCTATTAATTGAAACAACAATCGACCAACTAATCGATTATGAAAATAATCGTTAGTTACAGCCCTATGTGTGTATGTATGCATGTGATATTAGAAAAGCGGTATAGTATGGTATTGTATTGTATGGTATGTAATATGCATGCAAAAGAGATGGGGCTTTTTGTTTGATAAACTTCTTTTTGCAATTTGGCACTGCATCGCTTTAACTGACAATTGTGCGGTCGTGCGACGTTGCACCCAAACAAAATTGACGTCCTTTTTTCCGCACAAATAGAGCTTTCTTTTGATGGTATTTGATCACATCTGCGTTTTTTTTTTTTTTTTTTTTTTTTTTTTTTGCACTATAAACAAAAAAGAGCCTCAATTTTGAAAAAAACGCAATCTTTTTTAACTTTTGCTCTAATAAGTACCCCCCCAAAAAATATTTAAAAAATGATTTTTTTCCTCAGTTTAGGCCTATATGTATTCTTCTACATATTTTTGGTAAAAAAAATTACCAATAAGCGTATATTGATTGGTTTGCGCAAAAGCTATAGCGTCTACAAAATGGGGGATAGTTGTACGGCATTTTTAATGATTTTTTTTTTTTACTGGTAATGTCGGCGATCTACGATTTTTATCAGGACTGCAACATTATGGCGGACACGTCGGACAATTTTGACACATTTTTTCGGACCATTTGGCATTTTTACAGCGATCAGTGCTATAAAAATGCATTGATTACTGTAAAAATGTCACTGGCAGTGAATGGGGTTAACCACTAGGGGCAATCAAGGGGTTAATGTGTTCCCTATTGTGTGTTCTAACTGAAGGGGTAGGGGACTGTGTAGGGGAGATGACAGATCACTGTTCATATTCTGTATGAACAGACAATCTGTCTGTTCTCCCCTCAGAGAACCGGGATCTGTGTGTTCTCAAGTGATTGTGGGCGAGCAGGGGGCACGTGCGCCCCTAGTGGCCAAAACTAGAAGTGACGTTTCATAAGAGCGTACAATCCCAGTACTCCTTTCCAGACTTAGGGTATGTAGCACACTCAATCCTGGAGTAGAGAAAAAAAAAAGCATGACAAGTGTCAAGCTGCTGCGGTGGTCAGGCCATGTGTACAACCCCAGTACTCCTTTCTAGAATTAGGGTATGTAGCACACTCAATCCTAGACCCAAAGAAAAGAATGACATGCATTTTCTTCCTTAGTTTGCCGTGGTTATATAGCCTGTAGCGTTCACGGATGTACTGTGCAATGGGCTAAAGAGAGCTTGTAGACAGTCCTCCTTTGGGCTACTTTGGGGAAATTTACTTAACGTGGAATTCCAGCTTAAATCTAAATAGCCTCCCCCCCAACATCCATGCAAGAAAGATACTTATTTTCAGGCCAGTCTGGTCCGGTCACGTGAGTTCTTCTGTGCCAGCTAGTGGCAGTGACCGGACCGGAAAATAGGCAAGTATAGCAATCTTTTTTTCAAAGGTTAGTTAGCACAGAGGTTGTCTCTCCAATGGGACACAGATGCCAAGAAAATCTGACAAAGGTCCTAGGCTTCCCTTACTCTATCCACAATGAAAAAGAAATGTTTTTCTTTTTTGTTCTATTTTCAATTGGGGCAGACAGGACCCAGAGTAGTTGTGCATTGTAATCAGTCACCTTCTCAATTTAGCTTGTTTAATGAAGGTTTGAAAATGAAAACTAGAAGCTGAGTGGTTGTTATGCTCAGCGGCTTCAGATTCTGTCTTGTCCATTTTAAGTAAACTCCCCTCAAAATACTACAAAGCTCTTCACTGCTGTCCCGTCGGTGTGTGCACGCTCGACTGTAAAATGGGGAAGAAGGTGTACCCCTTTACGGAGGACAGACAGCAGGACCTGTTCGCCCAAAGTGTGGTTTTCCCGAGGAACTGACAAGCGACAAACCACCGGCTGCCCTAGTGAAGCACTTTACGGACCTGCTCAAAGTGCGGAAAAGCGGTATAGTATGGTATTGTATGGTATGTAATATGCACGCAAAAGATATGGGGCTTTTAGTTTGATAAGCTTCTTAACTGATGCAGCCCCGGAAGATTTTACCCCCTTCCTGACCAGAGCACTTTTTGCGATTTGGCACTGCATCGCTTCAACTGACAATTGCGCGGTCATGCGATGTTGCACCCATACAAAATTGACATCCTTTTTTCCAACAAATAGAGCTTTCTTTTGGTGGTATTTGATCACCTCTGCCTATTGTTCTGCACTATAAACAAAAAAGAGCCTCAATTTTGAAAAAAAACGCAATCTTTTTTAACGTTTTCTATAATAAGTACCCCCCAAAAATATATAAAAAGAAGATTTTTTCCTCAGTTTAGGCCTATATGTATTCTTCTACATATTTTTGTTAAAAAAAATTGTAATAAGCCTACATTGATTGGTTTGCGCAAAAGTTATAGCATCTAGAAAATAGGCGATAGTTTTACGTCATTTTTAATTATTACATTTTTTTAAAAAAGTTGTGTTGGCGATCTGAGATTTTTATTGTGTTTGCGACATTACGGTGGACACGTTGGACAATTTTGACACATTTTACGGACCATTTGACATTTTTACAGTAATCAGTGCTATAAAAATGCATTGATTAGCGTAATTTTTTTTTTACTGGCAGTGAAGGGGTTAACCGCTAGGGGGAAATCAAGGGGTTAATGTGTTCCCTATTGGGTGTTCTAACCGAAGGGGGAGGGGACTGTGTAGAACTTGTGTGTTCTCGAGTGATTGTGGGCGAGCAGGAGGCACGTGCGCCCCTAGTGGCCAAATCTAGAAGCGACGTAACATAATGGCAATTCGTGCAGCCAAACCATGTTGCCACAGTACAACTGTGGCAGCTGGTCGGCAACTGGTTAAAGAGGATCTACGGTCATCTTAAAAAAAGAATTAAAAGTCAGCAGCTTCAAATACTGTAGCTGCTGACTTTTAAAAAACAGACATTTACTTGTCCAGGGATCCAGTGCTAGCCTCACCCAGGCAGGTTCTTTTCCGGTCTTTAGGTCCCCTGCACTGTCATGTTGACTGTGGGATACCAGCTGTGACTCCTTGCGACTTCACAGAGGGCCCCCCACCACACATGTATGAGCTGAACTATGATTTGTAAGTTGTCCTGCAGCCTCCTAGGACCTGTGACATGTCCCAGGAGGCTGCGGATGGTGCCACCATGTAGGTGGTAACCATTAACCTAATATAAATGAACATATTATGTTCGTTTATACCGCATTTCACCGAAAATAAGACCTACTATGATATTTGGGGAGGGCTGCAATATAAGAATCCTCACCTTCGCTGCCTGTGTGGGCAGGTCGTGATCGAGCCTGCGCAATTTCCCCTGTAGGAAGCTGCTTCCTATGCGGGCATTTGCTAAAAAGGAGGAGCCAGGAACACCAGTGGGGGATACTAGAAGAGGATTGGGGCTGCTCTGCGCAAACCAATGGAACAGAGATTTTAAATATGATATGTTCATTCATTTTAAAAAATCCATTTATATGTGTTTTTTTTTTTTTTTCAGACCAGAGTGATTCAGATGACTGGAACATGGAAAATGTTTGCAGGGCAGCCTATCGCCACCAACAGGAGCTTTGGAGAAGAGAAGGTGGTTCCCTAGATTCTGCGCCACAACACTGCTGAGAATTCTCACCTTTGTTGTCTGTGTGGACAGCTTGGGCAATCTTCAGTCAGTCAGTGTGTGTGTGTGTGTGTGTGTGTGTGTGTGTGTGTAGGTACGTAAGGTTGGGCATTTTGATTGTAAGAGCTTTCAGGGCAGGGACTGATGTGAATGAACAATATGGCTCTAGTATGTGTGTGTATAAGGGTGAAAAAACGAATCGATTAATCGACAACTAATCGTTTACTATTTTCATAATCGATTAATTGGTCACTAACATAATGGGGTTAAAAACAAGAAAAAGAAATTAGCCCTTTATAGTACAGAAAGAGCAAATCGCTACTGTAAATATTACTTTCACTGTCCCATAGTAAAAAATGAACCCCTTACAGTAGCGATTATTTGCTTTCTTTGTAATAATTTTAGTTTTTCTTAACCCCATTATGTTACTAAACATCTCAGGCCTGGGTCACACCTCTGTGTTGTTTGGTGCTTTTTGCAGAAACACACTACAGTTCATTTACATGGTTTCCTATGTGACACGTTCACATCCATGATTTTTTCAGCTGCTGTGTATTTTGAAAAGACAAGGACTTTTTTTTTAACGCAAAACGATGCTATTTTGTTTTTTTGGTTCAATACACTTCAATGGAGAAGCTGCAGAAAAGCATGTAATGCGTGTTTGCGGCAATTTGTGTTTTTTAATCTGCCCAACAACAAATTGGGCAAAAAAATATGCAAAAATGCAAATTGCAGCAAAATTACCCTTTTTTTTAAGGTTAGTAATCTATTAATTGAAACAACAATCGACCAACTAATCGATTATGAAAATAATCGTTAGTTACAGCCCTATGTGTGTATGTATGCATGTGATATTAGAAAAGCGGTATAGTATGGTATTGTATTGTATGGTATGTAATATGCATGCAAAAGAGATGGGGCTTTTTGTTTGATAAACTTCTTTTTGCAATTTGGCACTGCATCGCTTTAACTGACAATTGTGCGGTCGTGCGACGTTGCACCCAAACAAAATTGACGTCCTTTTTTCCGCACAAATAGAGCTTTCTTTTGATGGTATTTGATCACATCTGCGTTTTTTTTTTTTTTTTTTTTTGCACTATAAACAAAAAAGAGCCTCAATTTTGAAAAAAACGCAATCTTTTTTAACTTTTGCTCTAATAAGTACCCCCCCAAAAAATATTTAAAAAATGATTTTTTTCCTCAGTTTAGGCCTATATGTATTCTTCTACATATTTTTGGTAAAAAAAATTACCAATAAGCGTATATTGATTGGTTTGCGCAAAAGCTATAGCGTCTACAAAATGGGGGATAGTTGTACGGCATTTTTAATGATTTTTTTTTTTTTACTGGTAATGTCGGCGATCTACGATTTTTATCAGGACTGCAACATTATGGCGGACACGTCGGACAATTTTGACACATTTTTTCGGACCATTTGGCATTTTTACAGCGATCAGTGCTATAAAAATGCATTGATTACTGTAAAAATGTCACTGGCAGTGAATGGGGTTAACCACTAGGGGCAATCAAGGGGTTAATGTGTTCCCTATTGTGTGTTCTAACTGAAGGGGTAGGGGACTGTGTAGGGGAGATGACAGATCACTGTTCATATTCTGTATGAACAGACAATCTGTCTGTTCTCCCCTCAGAGAACCGGGATCTGTGTGTTCTCAAGTGATTGTGGGCGAGCAGGGGGCACGTGCGCCCCTAGTGGCCAAAACTAGAAGTGACGTTTCATAAGAGCGTACAATCCCAGTACTCCTTTCCAGACTTAGGGTATGTAGCACACTCAATCCTGGAGTAGAGAAAAAAAAAAGCATGACAAGTGTCAAGCTGCTGCGGTGGTCAGGCCATGTGTACAACCCCAGTACTCCTTTCTAGAATTAGGGTATGTAGCACACTCAATCCTAGACCCAAAGAAAAGAATGACATGCATTTTCTTCCTTAGTTTGCCGTGGTTATATAGCCTGTAGCGTTCACGGATGTACTGTGCAATGGGCTAAAGAGAGCTTGTAGACAGTCCTCCTTTGGGCTACTTTGGGGAAATTTACTTAACGTGGAATTCCAGCTTAAATCTAAATAGCCTCCCCCCCAACATCCATGCAAGAAAGATACTTATTTTCAGGCCAGTCTGGTCCGGTCACGTGAGTTCTTCTGTGCCAGCTAGTGGCAGTGACCGGACCGGAAAATAGGCAAGTATAGCAATCTTTTTTTCAAAGGTTAGTTAGCACAGAGGTTGTCTCTCCAATGGGACACAGATGCCAAGAAAATCTGACAAAGGTCCTAGGCTTCCCTTACTCTATCCACAATGAAAAAGAAATGTTTTTCTTTTTTGTTCTATTTTCAATTGGGGCAGACAGGACCCAGAGTAGTTGTGCATTGTAATCAGTCACCTTCTCAATTTAGCTTGTTTAATGAAGGTTTGAAAATGAAAACTAGAAGCTGAGTGGTTGTTATGCTCAGCGGCTTCAGATTCTGTCTTGTCCATTTTAAGTAAACTCCCCTCAAAATACTACAAAGCTCTTCACTGCTGTCCCGTCGGTGTGTGCACGCTCGACTGTAAAACGGGGAAGAAGGTGTACCCCTTTACGGAGGACAGACAGCAGGACCTGTTCGCCCAAAGTGTGGTTTTCCCGAGGAACTGACAAGCGACAAACCACCGGCTGCCCTAGTGAAGCACTTTACGGACCTGCTCAAAGTGCGGAAAAGCGGTATAGTATGGTATTGTATGGTATGTAATATGCACGCAAAAGATATGGGGCTTTTAGTTTGATAAGCTTCTTAACTGATGCAGCCCCGGAAGATTTTACCCCCTTCCTGACCAGAGCACTTTTTGCGATTTGGCACTGCATCGCTTCAACTGACAATTGCGCGGTCATGCGATGTTGCACCCATACAAAATTGACATCCTTTTTTCCAACAAATAGAGCTTTCTTTTGGTGGTATTTGATCACCTCTGCCTATTGTTCTGCACTATAAACAAAAAAGAGCCTCAATTTTGAAAAAAAACGCAATCTTTTTTAACGTTTTCTATAATAAGTACCCCCCAAAAATATATAAAAAGAAGATTTTTTCCTCAGTTTAGGCCTATATGTATTCTTCTACATATTTTTGTTAAAAAAAATTGTAATAAGCCTACATTGATTGGTTTGCGCAAAAGTTATAGCATCTAGAAAATAGGCGATAGTTTTACGTCATTTTTAATTATTACATTTTTTTAAAAAAGTTGTGTTGGCGATCTGAGATTTTTATTGTGTTTGCGACATTACGGTGGACACGTTGGACAATTTTGACACATTTTACGGACCATTTGACATTTTTACAGTAATCAGTGCTATAAAAATGCATTGATTAGCGTAATTTTTTTTTTACTGGCAGTGAAGGGGTTAACCGCTAGGGGGAAATCAAGGGGTTAATGTGTTCCCTATTGGGTGTTCTAACCGAAGGGGGAGGGGACTGTGTAGAACTTGTGTGTTCTCGAGTGATTGTGGGCGAGCAGGAGGCACGTGCGCCCCTAGTGGCCAAATCTAGAAGCGACGTAACATAATGGCAATTCGTGCAGCCAAACCATGTTGCCACAGTACAACTGTGGCAGCTGGTCGGCAACTGGTTAAAGAGGATCTACGGTCATCTTAAAAAAAGAATTAAAAGTCAGCAGCTTCAAATACTGTAGCTGCTGACTTTTAAAAAACAGACATTTACTTGTCCAGGGATCCAGTGCTAGCCTCACCCAGGCAGGTTCTTTTCCGGTCTTTAGGTCCCCTGCACTGTCATGTTGACTGTGGGATACCAGCTGTGACTCCTTGCGACTTCACAGAGGGCCCCCCACCACACATGTATGAGCTGAACTATGATTTGTAAGTTGTCCTGCAGCCTCCTAGGACCTGTGACATGTCCCAGGAGGCTGCGGATGGTGCCACCATGTAGGTGGTAACCATTAACCTAATATAAATGAACATATTATGTTCGTTTATACCGCATTTCACCGAAAATAAGACCTACTATGATATTTGGGGAGGGCTGCAATATAAGAATCCTCACCTTCGCTGCCTGTGTGGGCAGGTCGTGATCGAGCCTGCGCAATTTCCCCTGTAGGAAGCTGCTTCCTATGCGGGCATTTGCTAAAAAGGAGGAGCCAGGAACACCAGTGGGGGATACTAGAAGAGGATTGGGGCTGCTCTGCGCAAACCAATGGAACAGAGATTTTAAATATGATATGTTCATTCATTTTAAAAAATCCATTTATATGTGTTTTTTTTTTTTTTTTTCAGACCAGAGTGATTCAGATGACTGGAACATGGAAAATGTTTGCAGGGCAGCCTATCGCCACCAACAGGAGCTTTGGAGAAGAGAAGGTGGTTCCCTAGATTCTGCGCCACAACACTGCTGAGAATTCTCACCTTTGTTGTCTGTGTGGACAGCTTGGGCAATCTTCAGTCAGTCAGTGTGTGTGTGTGTGTGTGTGTGTGTGTAGGTACGTAAGGTTGGGCATTTTGATTGTAAGAGCTTTCAGGGCAGGGA
Source organism: Lithobates pipiens (assembly GCF_037356315.1). Lineage (NCBI taxonomy): Eukaryota > Metazoa > Chordata > Amphibia > Anura > Ranidae > Lithobates > Lithobates pipiens. The sequence goes on along the minus strand of NW_027507784.1, from coordinate 268,043,704 downwards.
CTGATGTGAATGAACAATATGGCTCTAGTATGTGTGTGTATAAGGGTGAAAAAACGAATCGATTAATCGACAACTAATCGTTTACTATTTTCATAATCGATTAATTGGTCACTAACATAATGGGGTTAAAAACAAGAAAAAGAAATTAGCCCTTTATAGTACAGAAAGAGCAAATCGCTACTGTAAATATTACTTTCACTGTCCCATAGTAAAAAATGAACCCCTTACAGTAGCGATTATTTGCTTTCTTTGTAATAATTTTAGTTTTTCTTAACCCCATTATGTTACTAAACATCTCAGGCCTGGGTCACACCTCTGTGTTGTTTGGTGCTTTTTGCAGAAACACACTACAGTTCATTTACATGGTTTCCTATGTGACACGTTCACATCCATGATTTTTCCAGCTGCTGTGTATTTTGAAAAGACAAGGACTTTTTTTTTAACGCAAAACGATGCTATTTTGTTTTTTTGGTTCAATACACTTCAATGGAGAAGCTGCAGAAAAGCATGTAATGCGTGTTTGCGGCAATTTGTGTTTTTTAATCTGCCCAACAACAAATTGGCCAAAAAAATATGCAAAAATGCAAATTGCAGCAAAATTACCCTTTTTTTTAAGGTTAGTAATCTATTAATTGAAACAACAATCGACCATCTAATCGATTATGAAAATAATCGTTAGTTACAGCCCTATGTGTGTATGTATGCATGTGATATTAGAAAAGCGGTATAGTATGGTATTGTATTGTATGGTATGTAATATGCATGCAAAAGAGATGGGGCTTTTTGTTTGATAAACTTCTTTTTGCAATTTGGCACTGCATCGCTTTAACTGACAATTGTGCGGTCGTGCGACGTTGCACCCAAACAAAATTGACGTCCTTTTTTCCGCACAAATAGAGCTTTCTTTTGATGGTATTTGATCACATCTGCGTTTTTTTTTTTTTTTTTTTTTTTTTTTGCACTATAAACAAAAAAGAGCCTCAATTTTGAAAAAAACGCAATCTTTTTTAACTTTTGCTCTAATAAGTACCCCCCCAAAAAATATTTAAAAAATGATTTTTTTCCTCAGTTTAGGCCTATATGTATTCTTCTACATATTTTTGGTAAAAAAAATTACCAATAAGCGTATATTGATTGGTTTGCGCAAAAGCTATAGCGTCTACAAAATGGGGGATAGTTGTACGGCATTTTTAATGATTTTTTTTTTTTTACTGGTAATGTCGGCGATCTACGATTTTTATCAGGACTGCAACATTATGGCGGACACGTCGGACAATTTTGACACATTTTTTCGGACCATTTGGCATTTTTACAGCGATCAGTGCTATAAAAATGCATTGATTACTGTAAAAATGTCACTGGCAGTGAATGGGGTTAACCACTAGGGGCAATCAAGGGGTTAATGTGTTCCCTATTGTGTGTTCTAACTGAAGGGGTAGGGGACTGTGTAGGGGAGATGACAGATCACTGTTCATATTCTGTATGAACAGACAATCTGTCTGTTCTCCCCTCAGAGAACCGGGATCTGTGTGTTCTCAAGTGATTGTGGGCGAGCAGGGGGCACGTGCGCCCCTAGTGGCCAAAACTAGAAGTGACGTTTCATAAGAGCGTACAATCCCAGTACTCCTTTCCAGACTTAGGGTATGTAGCACACTCAATCCTGGAGTAGAGAAAAAAAAAAGCATGACAAGTGTCAAGCTGCTGCGGTGGTCAGGCCATGTGTACAACCCCAGTACTCCTTTCTAGAATTAGGGTATGTAGCACACTCAATCCTAGACCCAAAGAAAAGAATGACATGCATTTTCTTCCTTAGTTTGCCGTGGTTATATAGCCTGTAGCGTTCACGGATGTACTGTGCAATGGGCTAAAGAGAGCTTGTAGACAGTCCTCCTTTGGGCTACTTTGGGGAAATTTACTTAACGTGGAATTCCAGCTTAAATCTAAATAGCCTCCCCCCCAACATCCATGCAAGAAAGATACTTATTTTCAGGCCAGTCTGGTCCGGTCACGTGAGTTCTTCTGTGCCAGCTAGTGGCAGTGACCGGACCGGAAAATAGGCAAGTATAGCAATCTTTTTTTCAAAGGTTAGTTAGCACAGAGGTTGTCTCTCCAATGGGACACAGATGCCAAGAAAATCTGACAAAGGTCCTAGGCTTCCCTTACTCTATCCACAATGAAAAAGAAATGTTTTTCTTTTTTGTTCTATTTTCAATTGGGGCAGACAGGACCCAGAGTAGTTGTGCATTGTAATCAGTCACCTTCTCAATTTAGCTTGTTTAATGAAGGTTTGAAAATGAAAACTAGAAGCTGAGTGGTTGTTATGCTCAGCGGCTTCAGATTCTGTCTTGTCCATTTTAAGTAAACTCCCCTCAAAATACTACAAAGCTCTTCACTGCTGTCCCGTCGGTGTGTGCACGCTCGACTGTAAAACGGGGAAGAAGGTGTACCCCTTTACGGAGGACAGACAGCAGGACCTGTTCGCCCAAAGTGTGGTTTTCCCGAGGAACTGACAAGCGACAAACCACCGGCTGCCCTAGTGAAGCACTTTACGGACCTGCTCAAAGTGCGGAAAAGCGGTATAGTATGGTATTGTATGGTATGTAATATGCACGCAAAAGATATGGGGCTTTTAGTTTGATAAGCTTCTTAACTGATGCAGCCCCGGAAGATTTTACCCCCTTCCTGACCAGAGCACTTTTTGCGATTTGGCACTGCATCGCTTCAACTGACAATTGCGCGGTCATGCGATGTTGCACCCATACAAAATTGACATCCTTTTTTCCAACAAATAGAGCTTTCTTTTGGTGGTATTTGATCACCTCTGCCTATTGTTCTGCACTATAAACAAAAAAGAGCCTCAATTTTGAAAAAAAACGCAATCTTTTTTAACGTTTTCTATAATAAGTACCCCCCAAAAATATATAAAAAGAAGATTTTTTCCTCAGTTTAGGCCTATATGTATTCTTCTACATATTTTTGTTAAAAAAAATTGTAATAAGCCTACATTGATTGGTTTGCGCAAAAGTTATAGCATCTAGAAAATAGGCGATAGTTTTACGTCATTTTTAATTATTACATTTTTTTTAAAAAGTTGTGTTGGCGATCTGAGATTTTTATTGTGTTTGCGACATTACGGTGGACACGTTGGACAATTTTGACACATTTTACGGACCATTTGACATTTTTACAGTAATCAGTGCTATAAAAATGCATTGATTAGCGTAATTTTTTTTTTACTGGCAGTGAAGGGGTTAACCGCTAGGGGGAAATCAAGGGGTTAATGTGTTCCCTATTGGGTGTTCTAACCAAAGGGGGAGGGGACTGTGTAGAACTTGTGTGTTCTCGAGTGATTGTGGGCGAGCAGGAGGCACGTGCGCCCCTAGTGGCCAAATCTAGAAGCGACGTAACATAATGGCAATTCGTGCAGCCAAACCATGTTGCCACAGTACAACTGTGGCAGCTGGTCGGCAACTGGTTAAAGAGGATCTACGGTCATCTTAAAAAAAGAATTAAAAGTCAGCAGCTTCAAATACTGTAGCTGCTGACTTTTAAAAAACAGACATTTACTTGTCCAGGGATCCAGTGCTAGCCTCACCCAGGCAGGTTCTTTTCCGGTCTTTAGGTCCCCTGCACTGTCATGTTGACTGTGGGATACCAGCTGTGACTCCTTGCAACTTCACAGAGGGCCCCCCACCACACATGTATGAGCTGAACTATGATTTGTAAGTTGTCCTGCAGCCTCCTAGGACCTGTGACATGTCCCAGGAGGCTGCGGATGGTGCCACCATGTAGGTGGTAACCATTAACCTAATATAAATGAACATATTATGTTCGTTTATACCGCATTTCACCGAAAATAAGACCTACTATGATATTTGGGGAGGGCTGCAATATAAGAATCCTCACCTTCGCTGCCTGTGTGGGCAGGTCGTGATCGAGCCTGCGCAATTTCCCCTGTAGGAAGCTGCTTCCTATGCGGGCATTTGCTAAAAAGGAGGAGCCAGGAACACCAGTGGGGGATACTAGAAGAGGATTGGGGCTGCTCTGCGCAAACCAATGGAACAGAGATTTTAAATATGATATGTTCATTCATTTTAAAAAATCCATTTATATGTGTTTTTTTTTTTCAGACCAGAGTGATTCAGATGACTGGAACATGGAAAATGTTTGCAGGGCAGCCTATCGCCACCAACAGGAGCTTTGGAGAAGAGAAGGTGGTTCCCTAGATTCTGCGCCACAACACTGCTGAGAATTCTCACCTTTGTTGTCTGTGTGGACAGCTTGGGCAATCTTCAGTCAGTCAGTGTGTGTGTGTGTGTGTGTGTGTGTGTGTAGGTACGTAAGGTTGGGCATTTTGATTGTAAGAGCTTTCAGGGCAGGGACTGATGTGAATGAACAATATGGCTCTAGTATGTGTGTGTATAAGGGTGAAAAAACGAATCGATTAATCGACAACTAATCGTTTACTATTTTCATAATCGATTAATTGGTCACTAACATAATGGGGTTAAAAACAAGAAAAAGAAATTAGCCCTTTATAGTACAGAAAGAGCAAATCGCTACTGTAAATATTACTTTCACTGTCCCATAGTAAAAAATGAACCCCTTACAGTAGCGATTATTTGCTTTCTTTGTAATAATTTTAGTTTTTCTTAACCCCATTATGTTACTAAACATCTCAGGCCTGGGTCACACCTCTGTGTTGTTTGGTGCTTTTTGCAGAAACACACTACAGTTCATTTACATGGTTTCCTATGTGACACGTTCACATCCATGATTTTTTCAGCTGCTGTGTATTTTGAAAAGACAAGGACTTTTTTTTTAACGCAAAACGATGCTATTTTGTTTTTTTGGTTCAATACACTTCAATGGAGAAGCTGCAGAAAAGCATGTAATGCGTGTTTGCGGCAGTTTGTGTTTTTTAATCTGCCCAACAACAAATTGGCCAAAAAAATATGCAAAAATGCAAATTGCAGCAAAATTACCCTTTTTTTTAAGGTTAGTAATCTATTAATTGAAACAACAATCGACCAACTAATCGATTATGAAAATAATCGTTAGTTGCAGCCCTATGTGTGTATGTATGCATGTGATATTAGAAAAGCGGTATAGTATGGTATTGTATGGTATGTAATATGCATGCAAAAGAGATGGGGCTTTTTGTTTGATAAACTTCTTTTTGCAATTTGGCACTGCATCGCTTTAACTGACAATTGTGCGGTCGTGCGACATTGCACCCAAACAAAATTGACGTCCTTTTTTCCGCACAAATAGAGCTTTCTTTTGATGGTATTTGATCACATCTGCGTTTTTTTATTTATTTTTTTATTTTTTTTGCACTATAAACAAAAAAGAGCCTCAATTTTGAAAAAAACGCAATCTTTTTTAACTTTTGCTCTAATAAGTACCCCCCCAAAAAATATAAAAAAAATGATTTTTTTCCTCAGTTTAGGCCTATATGTATTCTTCTACATATTTTTGGTAAAAAAATTACCAATAAGCGTATATTGATTGGTTTGCGCAAAAGCTATAGCGTCTACAAAATGGGGGATAGTTGTACGGCATTTTTAATGATTTTTTTTTTTTACTGGTAATGTCGGCGATCTACGATTTTTATCAGGACTGCAACATTATGGCGGACACGTCGGACAATTTTGACACATTTTTTCGGACCATTTGGCATTTTTACAGCGATCAGTGCTATAAAAATGCATTGATTACTGTAAAAATGTCACTGGCAGTGAATGGGGTTAACCACTAGGGGCAATCAAGGGGTTAATGTGTTCCCTATTGTGTGTCTAACTGAAGGGGTAGGGGACTGTGTAGGGGAGATGACAGATCACTGTTCATATTCTGTATGAACAGACAATCTGTCTGTTCTCCCCTCAGAGAACCGGGATCTGTGTGTTCTCAAGTGATTGTGGGCGAGCAGGGGGCACGTGCGCCCCTAGTGGCCAAACCTTGAAGTGATGTTTCATAAGAGCGTACAATCCCAGTACTCCTTTCCAGACTTAGGGTATGTAGCACACTCAATCCTGGAGTAGAGAGAAAAAAAGCATGACAAGTGTCAAGCTGCTGCGCTGGCCAGGCCATGTGTACAACCCCAGTACTCCTTTCTAGAATTAGGGTATGTAGCACACTCAATCCTAGACCCAAAGAAAAGAATGACATGCATTTTCTTCCTTAGTTTGCCGTGGTTATATAGCCTGTAGCGTTCACGGATGTACTGTGCAATGGTCTAAAGAGAGCTTGTAGACAGTCCTCCTTTGGGCTACTATGGGGAAATTTACTTAACGTGGAATTCCAGCTTAAATCTAAATAGCCTCCCCCCAACATCCATGCAAGAAAGATACTTATTTTCAGGCCAGTCTGGTCCGGTCACGTGAGTTCTTCTGTGCCAGCTAGTGGCAGTGACCGGACCGGAAAATGGGCAAGTATAGCAATCTTTTTTTCAAAGGTTAGTTAGCACAGAGGTTGTCTCTCCAATGGGACACAGATGCCAAGAAAATCTGACAAAGGTCCTAGGCTTCCCTTACTCTATCCACAATGAAAAAGAAATGTTTTTCTTTTTTGTTCTATTTTCAATTGGGGCAGACAGGACCCAGAGTAGTTGTGCATTGTAATCAGTCACCTTCTCAATTTAGCTTGTTTAATGAAGGTTTGAAAATGAAAACTAGAAGCTGAGTGGTTGTTATGCTCAGCGGCTTCAGATTCTGTCTTGTCCATTTTAAGTAAACTCCCCTCAAAATACTACAAAGCTCTTCACTGCTGTCCCGTCGGTGTGTGCACGCTCGACTGTAAAACGGGGAAGAAGGTGTACCCCTTTACGGAGGACAGACAGCAGGACCTGTTCGCCCAAAGTGTGGTTTTCCCGAGGAACTGACAAGCGACAAACCACCGGCTGCCCTAGTGAAGCACTTTACGGACCTGTTCAAAGTGCGGAAAAGCGGTATAGTATGGTATTGTATGGTATGTAATATGCACGCAAAAGATATGGGGCTTTTAGTTTGATAAGCTTCTTAACTGATGCAGCCCCGGAAGATTTTACCCCCTTCCTGACCAGAGCACTTTTTGCGATTTGGCACTGCATCGCTTCAACTGACAATTGCGCGGTCATGCAATGTTGCACCCATACAAAATTGACATCCTTTTTTCCAACAAATAGAGCTTTCTTTTGGTGGTATTTGATCACCTCTGCCTATTGTTCTGCACTATAAACAAAAAAGAGCCTCAATTTTGAAAAAAAAACGCAATCATTTTTAATGTTTTCTATAATAAGTACCCCCCAAAAATATATAAAAAAAAGATTTTTTCCTCAGTTTAGGCCTATATGTATTCTTCTACATATTTTTGTTAAAAAAAATTGTAATAAGCCTACATTGATTGGTTTGCGCAAAAGTTATAGCATCTAGAAAATAGGCGATAGTTTTACGTCATTTTTAATTATTACATTTTTTTTTAAAAGTAGTGTTGGCGATCTGAGATTTTTATTGTGTTTGCGACATTACGGTGGACACGTTGGACAATTTTGACACATTTTACGGACCATTTGACATTTTTACAGTAATCAGTGCTATAAAAATGCATTGATTACTGTAAAAAAATGTTACTGGCAGTGAAGGGGTTAACCGATAGGGGGAAATCAAGGGGTTAATGTGTTCCCTATTGTGTGTTCTAACTGAAGGGGGAGGGGACTGTGTAGAACTTGTGTGTTCTCGAGTGATTGTGGGCGAGCAGGAGGCACGTGCGCCCCTAGTGGCCAAATCTAGAAGCGACGTAACATAATGGCAATTCGTGCAGCCGAACCATGTTGCCACAGTATAACTGTGGCAGCTGGTCGGCAACTGGTTAAAGAGGATCTACGGTCACCTTAAAAAAAGAATTAAAAGTCAGCAGCTTCAAATACTGTAGCTGCTGACTTTTAAAAAACAGACATTTACTTGTCCAGGGATCCAGTGCTAGCCTCACCCAGGCAGGTTCTTTTCCGGTCTTCAGGTCCCCTGCACTGTCATGTTGACTGTGGGATACCAGCTGTGACTCCTTGCGACTTCACAGAGGGCCCCCCACCACACATGTATGAGCTGAACTATGATTTGTAAGTTGTCCTGCAGCCTCCTAGGACCTATGACATGTCCCAGGAGGCTGCGGATGGTGCCACCATGTAGGTGGTAACCATTAACCTAATATAAATTAACATATTATGTTCGTTTATACCGCATTCCACCGAAAATAAGACCTACTATGATATTTGGGGAGGGCTGCAATATAAGAATCCTCACCTTCACTGCCTGTGTGGGCAGGTCGTGATCGAGCCTGCGCAATTTCCCCTGTAGGAAGCTGCTTCCTATGCGGGCATTTGCTAAAAAGGAGGAGCCAGGAACACCAGTGGGGGATACCAGAAGAGGATTGGGGCTGCTCTGCGCAAACCAATGGAACAGAGATTTTAAATATGATATGTTCATTCATTTAAAAAAATCCATTTATATGTGTTTTTTTTATTTCAGACCAGAATGATTCAGATGACTGGAACATGGAAAATGTTTGCAGGGCAGCCTATCGCCACCAACAGGAGCTTTGGAGAAGAGAAGGTGGTTCCCTAGATTCTGCGCCACAACACTGCTGAGAATTCTCACCTTTGTTGTCTGTGTGGACAGCTTGGGCAATCTTCAGTCAGTCAGTGTGTGTGTGTGTGTGGATGTATGTAAGGTTGGGCATTTTGATTGTAAGAGCTTTCAGGGCAGGGACTGATGTGAATGAACAATATGGCTCTAGTATGTGTGTGTATAAGGGTGAAAAAACGAATCGATTAATCGACAACTAATCGTTTACTATTTTCATAATCGATTAATTGGTCACTAACATAATGGGGTTAAAAACAAGAAAAAGAAATTAGCCCTTTATAGTACAGAAAGAGCAAATCGCTACTGTAAATATTACTTTCACTGTCCCATAGTAAAAAATGAACCCCTTACAGTAGCGATTATTTGCTTTCTTTGTAATAATTTTAGTTTTTTTAACCCCATTATGTTACTAAACATCTCAGGCCTGGGTCACACCTCTGTGTTGTTTGGTGCTTTTTGCAGAAACACACTACAGTTCATTTACATGGTTTCCTATGTGACACGTTCACATCCATGATTTTTTCAGCTGCTGTGTATTTTGAAAAGACAAGGACTTTTTTTTAACGCAAAACGATGCTATTTTGTTTTTTTGGTTCAATACACTTCAATGGAGAAGCTGCAGAAAAGCATGTAATGCGTTTTTGCGGCAATTTGTGTTTTTTAATCTGCCCAACAACAAATTGGCCAAAAAAATATGCAAAAATGCAAATTGCAGCAAAATTACCCTTTTTTTTAAGGTTAGTAATCTATTAATTAAAACAACAATCGACCAACTAATCGATTATGAAAATAATCGTTAGTTGCAGCCCTATGTGTGTATGTATGCATGTGATATTAGAAAAGCGGTATAGTATGGTATTGTATGGTATGTAATATGCATGCAAAAGAGATGGGGCTTTTTGTTTGATAAACTTCTTTTTGCAATTTGGCACTGCATCGCTTTAACTGACAATTGTGCGGTCGTGCGACGTTGCACCCAAACAAAATTGACGTCCTTTTTTCCGCACAAATAGAGCTTTCTTTTGATGGTATTTGATCACATCTGCGTTTTTTATTTTTTATTTTTTTTTGCACTATAAACAAAAAAGAGCCTCAATTTTGAAAAAACGCAATCTTTTTTAACTTTTGCTCTAATAAGTACCCCCCCAAAAAATATAAAAAAAATGATTTTTTTCCTCAGTTTAGGCCTATATGTATTCTTCTACATATTTTTGGTAAAAAAAATTACCAATAAGCGTATATTGATTGGTTTGCGCAAAAGCTATAGCGTCTAAAAAATGGGGGATAGTTGTACGCCATTTTTAATGATTTTTTTTTTTTACTGGTAATGTCGGCGATCTACGATTTTTATCAGGACTGCAACATTATGGCGGACACGTCGGACAATTTTGACACATTTTTTCAGACCATTTGGCATTTTTACAGCGATCAGTGCTATAAAAATGCATTGATTACTGTAAAAATGTCACTGGCAGTGAATGGGGTTAACCACTAGGGGCAATCAAGGGGTTAATGTGTTCCCTATTGTGTGTTCTAACTGAAGGGGTAGGGGACTGTGTAGGGGAGATGACAGATCACTGTTCATATTCTGTATGAACAGACAATCTGTCTGTTCTCCCCTCAGAGAACCGGGATCTGTGTGTTCTCAAGTGATTGTGGGCGAGCAGGGGGCACGTGCGCCCCTAGTGGCCAAACCTAGAAGTGACGTTTCATAAGAGCGTACAATCCCAGTACTCCTTTCCAGACTTAGGGTATGTAGCACACTCAATCCTGGAGTAGAGAAAAAAAAAGCATGACAAGTGTCAAGCTGCTGCGGTGGCCAGGCCATGTGTACAACCCCAGTACTCCTTTCTAGAATTAGGGTATGTAGCACACTCAATCCTAGACCCAAAGAAAAGAATGACATGCATTTTCTTCCTTAGTTTGCCGTGGTTATATAGCCTGTAGCGTTCACGGATGTACTGTGCAATGGGCTAAAGAGAGCTTGTAGACAGTCCTCCTTTGGGCTAATTTGGGGAAATTTACTTAACGTGGAATTCCAGCTTAAATCTAAATAGCCTCTCCCCCAACATCCATGCAAGAAAGATACTTATTTTCAGGCCAGTCTGGTCCGGTCACGTGAGTTCTTCTGTGCCAGCTAGTGGCAGTGACCGGACCGGAAAATAGGCAAGTATAGCAATCTTTTTTTCAAAGGTTAGTTAGCACAGAGGTTGTCTCTCCAATGGGACACAGATGCCAAGAAAATATGACAAAGGTCCTAGGCTTCCCTTACTCTATCCACAATGAAAAAGAAATGTTTTTCTTTTTTGTTCTATTTTCAATTGGGGCAGACAGGACCCAGAGTAGTTGTGCATTGTAATCAGTCACCTTCTCAATTTAGCTTGTTTAATGAAGGTTTGAAAATGAAAACTAGAAGCTGAGTGGTTGTTATGCTCAGCGGCTTCAGATTCTGTCTTGTCCATTTTAAGTAAACTCCCCTCAAAATACTACAAAGCTCTTCACTGCTGTCCCGTCGGTGTGTGCACGCTCGACTGTAAAACGGGGAAGAAGGTGTACCCCTTTACGGAGGACAGACAGCAGGACCTGTTCGCCCAAAGTGTGGTTTTCCCGAGGAACTGACAAGCGACAAACCACCGGCTGCCCTAGTGAAGCACTTTACGGACCTGTTCAAAGTGCGGAAAAGCGGTATAGTATGGTATTGTATGGTATGTAATATGCACGCAAAAGATATGGGGCTTTTAGTTTGATAAGCTTCTTAACTGATGCAGCCCCGGAAGATTTTACCCCCTTCCTGACCAGAGCACTTTTTGCGATTTGGCACTGCATCGCTTCAACTGACAATTGCGCGGTCATGCGATGTTGCACCCATACAAAATTGATATCCTTTTTTCCAACAAATAGAGCTTTCTTTTGGTGGTATTTGATCACCTCTGCCTATTGTTCTGCACTATAAACAAAAAAGAGCCTCAATTTTGAAAAAAAACGCAATCTTTTTTAACGTTTTCTATAATAAGTACCCCCCAAAAATATATAAAAAAAAGATTTTTTCCTCAGTTTAGGCCTATATGTATTCTTCTACATATTTTTGTTAAAAAAAAGTGTAATAAGCCTACATTGATTGGTTTACGCAAAAGTTATAGCATCTAGAAAATAGGCGATAGTTTTACGTCATTTTTAATTATTACATTTTTTTTTAAAAGTAGTGTTGGCGATCTGAGATTTTTATTGTGTTTGCGACATTACGGTGGACACGTTGGACAATTTTGACACATTTTACGGACCATTTGACATTTTTACAGTAATCAGTGCTATAAAAATGCATTCATTACCGTAATTTTTTTTTACTGGCAGTGAAGGGGTTAACCGCTAGGGGGAAATCAAGGGGTTAATGTGTTCCCTATTGTGTGTTCTAACTGAAGGGGGAGGGGACTGTGTAGAACTTGTGTGTTCTCGAGTGATTGTGGGCGAGCAGAAGGCACGTGCGCCCCTAGTGGCCAAATCTAGAAGCGACGTAACATAATGGCAATTCGTGCAGCCGAACCATGTTGCCACAGTACAACTGTGGCAGCTGGTCGGCAACTGGTTAAAGAGGATCTACGGTCATCTTAAAAAAAGAATTAAAAGTCAGCAGCTTCAAATACTGTAGCTGCTGACTTTTAAAAAACAGACATTTACTTGTCCAGGGATCCAGTGCTAGCCTCACCCAGGCAGGTTCTTTTCCGGTCTTCAGGTCCCCTGCACTGTCATGTTGACTGTGGGATACCAGCTGTGACTCCTTGCGACTTCACAGAGGGCCCCCCACCACACATGTATGAGCTGAACTATGATTTGTAAGTTGTCCTGCAGCCTCCTAGGACCTGTGACATGTCCCAGGAGGCTGCGGATGGTGCCACCATGTAGGTGGTAATCATTAACCTAATATAAATGAACATATTATGTTCGTTTATACCGCATTTCACCGAAAATAAGACCTACTATGATATTTGGGGAGGGCTGCAATATAAGAATCCTCACCTTCGCTGCCTGTGTGGGCAGGTCGTGATCGAGCCTGCGCAATTTCCCCTGTAGGAAGTGTAGGAAGCTGCTTCCTATGCGGGCATTTGCTAAAAAGGAGGAGCCAGGAACACCAGTGGGGGATACCAGAAGAGGATTGGGGCTGCTCTGCGCAAACCAATGGAACAGAGATTTTAAATATGATATGTTCATTCATTTAAAAAAATCCATTTATATGTGTTTTTTTTTTTTTTAAGACCAGAGTGATTCAGATGACTGGAACATGGAAAATGTTTGCAGGGCAGCCTATCGCCACCAACAGGAGCTTTGGAGAAGAGAAGGTGGTTCCCTAGATTCTGCGCCACAACACTGCTGAGAATTCTCACCTTTGTTGTCTGTGTGGACAGCTTGGGCAATCTTCAGTCAGTCAGTGTGTGTGTGTGTGTGTGTGTGTGTGTGTGTGTAGGTATGTAAGGTTGGGCATTTTGATTGTAAGAGCTTTCAGGGCAGGGACTGATGTGAATGAACAATATGGCTCTAGTATGTGTGTGTATAAGGGTGAAAAAACGAATCGATTAATCGACAACTAATCGATTACTATTTTCATAATCGATTAATTGGTCACTAACATAATGGGGTTAAAAACAAGAAAAAGAAATTAGCCCTTTATAGTACAGAAAGAGCAAATCGCTACTGTAAATATTACTTTCACTGTCCCATAGTAAAAAATGAACCCCTTACAGTAGCGATTATTTGCTTTCTTTGTAATAATTTTAGTTTTTTTTAACCCCATTATGTTACTAAACATCTCAGGCCTGGGTCACACCTCTGTGTTGTTTGGTGCTTTTTGCAGAAACACACTACAGTTCATTTACATGGTTTCCTATGTGACACGTTCACATCCATGATTTTTTCAGCTGCTGTGTATTTTGAAAAGACAAGGACTTTTTTTTAAACGCAAAACGATGCTATTTTGTTTTTTTGGTTCAATACACTTCAATGGAGAAGCTGCAGAAAAGCATGTAATGCGTTTTTGCGGCAATTTGTGTTTTTTAATCTGCCCAAAACAAATTGGCCAAAAAAATATGCAAAAATGCAAATTGCAGCAAAATTACCCTTTTTTTAAGGTTAGTAATCTATTAATTGAAACAACAATCGACCAACTAATCGATTATGAAAATAATCGTTAGTTGCAGCCCTATGTGTGTATGTATGCATGTGATATTAGAAAAGCGGTATAGTATGGTATTGTATGGTATGTAATATGCATGCAAAAGAGATGGGGCTTTTTGTTTGATAAACTTCTTTTGCCATTTGGCACTGCATCGCTTTAACTGACAATTGTGCGGTCGTGCGACGTTGCACCCAAACAAAATTGACGTCCTTTTTTCCGCACAAATAGAGCTTTCTTTTGATGTTATTTGATCACATCTGCGTGTTTTTATTTATTTTTTTATTTTTTTTGCACTATAAACAAAAAAGAGCCTCAATTTTGAAAAAAACGCAATCTTTTTTAACTTTTGCTCTAATAAGTACCCCCCCAAAAAATATAAAAAAAATGATTTTTTTCCTCAGTTTAGGCCTATATGTATTCTTCTACATATTTTTGGTAAAAAAATTACCAATAAGCGTATATTGATTGGTTTGCGCAAAAGCTATAGCCTCTACAAAATGGGGGATAGTTGTACGGCATTTTTAATGATTTTTTTTTTTTTTACTGGTAATGTCGGCGATCTACGATTTTTATCAGGACTGCAACATTATGGCGGACACGTTGGACAATTTTGACACATTTTTTCGGACCATTTGGCATTTTTACAGCGATCAGTGCTATAAAAATGCATTGATTACTGTAAAAATGTCACTGGCAGTGAATTGGGTTAACCACTAGGGGCAATCAAGGGGTTAATGTGTTCCCTATTGTGTGTTCTAACTGAAGGGGTAGGGGACTGTGTAGGGGAGATGACAGATCACTGTTCATATTCTGTATGAACAGACAATCTGTCTGTTCTCCCCTCAGAGAACCGGGATCTGTGTGTTCTCAAGGGATTGTGGGCGAGCAGGGGGCACGTGCTCCCCTAGTGGCCAAACCTAGAAGTGACGTTTTATAAGAGCGTACAATCCCAGTACTCCTTTCCAGACTTAGGGTATGTAGCACACTCAATCCTGGAGTAGAGAAAAAAAAAGCATGACAAGTGTCAAGCTGCTGCGGTGGCCAGGCCATGTGTACAACCCCAGTACTCCTTTCTAGAATTAGGGTATGTAGCACACTCAATCCTAGACCCAAAGAAAAGAATGACATGCATTTTCTTCCTTAGTTTGCCGTGGTTATATAGCCTGTAGCGTTCACGGATGTACTGTGCAATGGGCTAAAGAGAGCTTGTAGACAGTCCTCCTTTGGGCTACTTTGGGGAAATTTACTTAACGTGGAATTCCAGCTTAAATCTAAATAGCCTCCCCCCCAACATCCATGCAAGAAAGATACTTATTTTCAGGCCAGTCTGGTCCGGTCACGTGAGTTCTTCTGTGCCAGCTAGTGGCAGTGACCGGACCGGAAAATAGGCAAGTATAGCAATCTTTTTTTCAAAGGTTAGTTAGCACAGAGGTTGTCTCTCCAATGGGACACAGATGCCAAGAAAATCTGACAAAGGTCCTAGGCTTCCCTTACTCTATCCACAATGAAAAAGAAATGTTTTTCTTTTTTGTTCTATTTTCAATTGGGGCAGACAGGACCCAGAGTAGTTGTGCATTTTAATCAGTCACCTTCTCAATTTAGCTTGTTTAATGAAGGTTTGAAAATGAAACCTAGAAGCTGAGTGGTTGTTATGCTCAGCGGCTTCAGATTCTGTCTTGTCCATTTTAAGTAAACTCCCCTCAAAATACTACAAAGCTCTTCACTGCTGTCCCGTCGGTGTGTGCACGCTCGACTGTAAAACGGGGAAGAAGGTGTACCCCTTTACGGAGGACAGACAGCAGGACCTGTTCGCCCAAAGTGTGGTTTTCCCGAGGAACTGACAAGCGACAAACCACCGGCTGCCCTAGTGAAGCACTTTACGGACCTGTTCAAAGTGCGGAAAAGCGGTATAGTATGGTATTTTATGGTATGTAATATGCACGCAAAAGATATGGGGCTTTTAGTTTGATAAGCTTCTTAACTGATGCAGCCCCGGAAGATTTTACCCCCTTCCTGACCAGAGCACTTTTTTCGATTTGGCACTGCATCGCTTCAACTGACAATTGCGCGGTCATGCGATGTTGCACCCATACAAAATTGACATCCTTTTTTCCAACAAATAGAGCTTTCTTTTGGTGGTATTTGATCACCTCTGCCTATTGTTTTGCACTATAAACAAAAAAGAGCCTCAATTTTGAAAAAAAACGCAATTTTTTTAACGTTTTCTATAATAAGTACCCCCCAAAATATATAAAAAAAAGATTTTTTCCTCAGTTTAGGCCTATATGTATTCTTCTATATATTTTTGTTAAAAAAAAGTGTAATAAGCCTACATTGATTGGTTTGCGCAAAAGTTATAGCATCTAGAAAATAGGCGATAGTTTTACGTCATTTTTAATTATTACATTTTTTTTTAAAAGTAGTGTTGGCGATCTGAGATTTTTATTGTGTTTGCGACATTACGGTGGACACGTTGGACAATTTTGACACATTTTACGGACCATTTGACATTTTTACAGTAATCAGTGCTATAAAAATGCATTCATTACCGTAATTTTTTTTTACTGGCAGTGAAGGGGTTAACCGCTAGGGGGAAATCAAGGGGTTAATGTGTTCCCTATTGTGTGTTCTAACTGAAGGGGAGGGGACTGTGTAGAACTTGTGTGTTCTCGAGTGATTGTGGGCGAGCAGAAGGCACGTGCGCCCCTAGTGGCCAAATCTAGAAGCGACGTAACATAATGGCAATTCGTGCAGCCGAACCATGTTGCCACAGTACAACTGTGGCAGCTGGTCGGCAACTGGTTAAAGAGGATCTACGGTCATCTTAAAAAAAGAATTAAAAGTCAGCAGCTTCAAATACTGTAGCTGCTGACTTTTAAAAAACAGACATTTACTTGTCCAGGGATCCAGTGCTAGCCTCACCCAGGCAGGTTCTTTTCCGGTCTTCAGGTCCCCTGCACTGTCATGTTGACTGTGGGATACCAGCTGTGACTCCTTGCGACTTCACAGAGGGCCCCCCACCACACATGTATGAGCTGAACTATGATTTGTAAGTTGTCCTGCAGCCTCCTAGGACCTGTGACATGTCCCAGGAGGCTGCGGATGGTGCCACCATGTAGGTGGTAATCATTAACCTAATATAAATGAACATATTATGTTCGTTTATACCGCATTTCACCGAAAATAAGACCTACTATGATATTTGGGGAGGGCTGCAATATAAGAATCCTCACCTTCGCTGCCTGTGTGGGCAGGTCGTGATCGAGCCTGCGCAATTTCCCCTGTAGGAAGTGTAGGAAGCTGCTTCCTATGCGGGCATTTGCTAAAAAGGAGGAGCCAGGAACACCAGTGGGGGATACCAGAAGAGGATTGGGGCTGCTCTGCGCAAACCAATGGAACAGAGATTTTAAATATGATATGTTCATTCATTAAAAAAAATCCATTTATATGTGTTTTTTTTTTTTCAGACCAGAGTGATTCAGATGACTGGAACATGGAAAATGTTTGCAGGGCAGTCTATCGCCACCAACAGGAGCTTTGGAGAAGAGAAGGTGGTTCCCTAGATTCTGCGCCACAACACTGCTGAGAATTCTCACCTTTGTTGTCTGTGTGGACAGCTTGGGCAATCTTCAGTCAGTCAGTGTGTGTGTGTGTGTGTGTGTAGGTATGTAAGGTTGGGCATTTTGATTGTAAGAGCTTTCAGGGCAGGGACTGATGTGAATGAACAATATGGCTCTAGTATGTGTGTGTATAAGGGTGAAAAAACGAATCGATTAATCGACAACTAATCGATTACTATTTTCATAATCGATTAATTGGTCACTAACATAATGGGGTTAAAAACAAGAAAAAGAAATTAGCCCTTTATAGTACAGAAAGAGCAAATCGCTACTGTAAATATTACTTTCACTGTCCCATAGTAAAAAATGAACCCCTTACAGTAGCGATTATTTGCTTTCTTTGTAATAATTTTAGTTTTTTTTTAACCCCATTATGTTACTAAACATCTCAGGCCTGGGTCACACCTCTGTGTTGTTTGGTGCTTTTTGCAGAAACACACTACAGTTCATTTACATGGTTTCCTATGTGACACGTTCACATCCATGATTTTTTCAGCTGCTGTGTATTTTGAAAAGACAAGGACTTTTTTTTTAACGCAAAACGATGCTATTTTGTTTTTTTGGTTCAATACACTTCAATGGAGAAGCTGCAGAAAAGCATGTAATGCGTTTTTGCGGCAATTTGTGTTTTTTAATCTGCCCAAAACAAATTGGCCAAAAAAATATGCAAAAATGCAAATTGCAGCAAAATTACCCTTTTTTTAAGGTTAGTAATCTATTAATTGAAACAACAATCGACCAACTAATCGATTATGAAAATAATCGTTAGTTGCAGCCCTATGTGTGTATGTATGCATGTGATATTAGAAAAGCGGTATAGTATGGTATTGTATGGTATGTAATATGCATGCAAAAGAGATGGGGCTTTTTGTTTGATAAACTTCTTTTGCCATTTGGCACTGCATCGCTTTAACTGACAATTGTGCGGTCGTGCGACGTTGCACCCAAACAAAATTGACGTCCTTTTTTCCGCACAAATAGAGCTTTCTTTTGATGTTATTTGATCACATCTGCGTTTATTTATTTATTTTTTTATTTTTTTTGCACTATAAACAAAAAAGAGCCTCAATTTTGAAAAAAACGCAATCTTTTTTAACTTTTGCTCTAATAAGTACCCCCCCAAAAAATATAAAAAAAATGATTTTTTTCCTCAGTTTAGGCCTATATGTATTCTTCTACATATTTTTGGTAAAAAAATTACCAATAAGCGTATATTGATTGGTTTGCGCAAAAGCTATAGCCTCTACAAAATGGGGGATAGTTGTACGGCATTTTTAATGATTTTTTTTTTTTTTACTGGTAATGTCGGCGATCTACGATTTTTATCAGGACTGCAACATTATGGCGGACACGTTGGACAATTTTGACAAATTTTTTCGGACCATTTGGCATTTTTACAGCGATCAGTGCTATAAAAATGCATTGATTACTGTAAAAATGTCACTGGCAGTGAATTGGGTTAACCACTAGGGGCAATCAAGGGGTTAATGTGTTCCCTATTGTGTGTTCTAACTGAAGGGGTAGGGGACTGTGTAGGGGAGATGACAGATCACTGTTCATATTCTGTATGAACAGACAATCTGTCTGTTCTCCCCTCAGAGAACCGGGATCTGTGTGTTCTCAAGGGATTGTGGGCGAGCAGGGGGCACGTGCTCCCCTAGTGGCCAAACCTAGAAGTGACGTTTCATAAGAGCGTACAATCCCAGTACTCCTTTCCAGACTTAGGGTATGTAGCACACTCAATCCTGGAGTAGAGAAAAAAAAAGCATGACAAGTGTCAAGCTGCTGCGGTGGCCAGGCCATGTGTACAACCCCAGTACTCCTTTCTAGAATTAGGGTATGTAGCACACTCAATCCTAGACCCAAAGAAAAGAATGACATGCATTTTCTTCCTTAGTTTGCCGTGGTTATATAGCCTGTAGCGTTCACGGATGTACTGTGCAATGGGCTAAAGAGAGCTTGTAGACAGTCCTCCTTTGGGCTACTTTGGGGAAATTTACTTAACGTGGAATTCCAGCTTAAATCTAAATAGCCTCCCCCCCAACATCCATGCAAGAAAGATACTTATTTTCAGGCCAGTCTGGTCCGGTCACGTGAGTTCTTCTGTGCCAGCTAGTGGCAGTGACCAGACCGGAAAATAGGCAAGTATAGCAATCTTTTTTTCAAAGGTTAGTTAGCACAGAGGTTGTCTCTCCAATGGGACACAGATGCCAAGAAAATCTGACAAAGGTCCTAGGCTTCCCTTACTCTATCCACAATGAAAAAGAAATGTTTTTCTTTTTTGTTCTATTTTCAATTGGGGCAGACAGGACCCAGAGTAGTTGTGCATTGTAATCAGTCACCTTCTCAATTTAGCTTGTTTAATGAAGGTTTGAAAAGGAAAACTAGAAGCTGAGTGGTTGTTATGCTCAGCGGCTTCAGATTCTGTCTTGTCCATTTTAAGTAAACTCCCCTCAAAATACTACAAAGCTCTTCACTGCTGTCCCGTCGGTGTGTGCACGCTCGACTGTAAAACGGGGAAGAAGGTGTACCCCTTTACGGAGGACAGACAGCAGGACCTGTTCGCCCAAAGTGTGGTTTTCCCGAGGAACTGACAAGCGACAAACCACCGGCTGCCCTAGTGAAGCACTTTACGGACCTGTTCAAAGTGCGGAAAAGCGGTATAGTATGGTATTGTATGGTATGTAATATGCACGCAAAAGATATGGGGCTTTTAGTTTGATAAGCTTCTTAACTGATGCAGCCCCAGAAGATTTTACCCCCTTCCTGACCAGAGCACTTTTTGCGATTTGGCACTGCATCGCTTCAACTGACAATTGCGCGGTCATGCGATGTTGCACCCATACAAAATTGACATCCTTTTTTCCAACAAATAGAGCTTTCTTTTGGTGGTATTTGATCACCTCTGCCTATTGTTCTGCACTATAAACAAAAAAGAGCCTCAATTTTGAAAAAAAACGCAATCTTTTTTAACGTTTTCTATAATAAGTACCCCCCAAAAATATATAAAAAAAAGATTTTTTCCTCAGTTTAGGCCTATATGTATTCTACATATTTTTGTTAAAAAAAATTGTAATAAGCCTACATTGATTGGTTTGCGCAAAAGTTATAGCATCTAGAAAATAGGCGATAGTTTTATGTCATTTTTAATTATTACATTTTTTTTTTAAAAGTAGTGTTGGCGATCTGAGATTTTTATTGTGTTTGCGACATTACGGTGGACACGTTGGACAATTTTGACACATTTTACGGACCATTTGACATTTTTACAGTAATCAGTGCTATAAAAATGCATTGATTACTGTAAAAAAATGTTACTGGCAGTGAAGGGGTTAACCGCTAGGGGGAAATCAAGGGGTTAATGTGTTCCCTATTGTGTGTTCTAACTGAAGGGGGAGGGGACTGTGTAGAACTTGTGTGTTCTCGAGTGATTGTGGGCGAGCAGGAGGCATGTGCGCCCCTAGTGGCCAAATCTAGAAGCGACGTAACATAATGGCAATTCGTGCAGCCGAACCATGTTGCCACAGTACAACTGTGGCAGCTGGTCGGCAACTGGTTAAAGAGGATCTACGGTCATCTTAAAAAAAGAATTAAAAGTCAGCAGCTTCAAATACTGTAGCTGCTGACTTTTAAAAAACAGACATTTACTTGTCCAGGGATCCAGTGCTAGCCTCACCCAGGCAGGTTCTTTTCCGGTCTTCAGGTCCCCTGCACTGTCATGTTGACTGTGGGATACCAGCTGTGACTCCTTGCGACTTCACAGAGGGCCCCCCACCACACATGTATGAGCTGAACTATGATTTGTAAGTTGTCCTGCAGCCTCCTAGGACCTGTGACATGTCCCAGGAGGCTGCGGATGGTGCCACCATGTAGGTGGTAACCATTAACCTAATATAAATGAACATATTATGTTCGTTTATACCGCATTTCACCGAAAATAAGACCTACAATGATATTTGGGGAGGGCTGCAATATAAGAATCCTCACCTTCGCTGCCTGTGTGGGCAGGTCGTGATCGAGCCTGCGCAATTTCCCCTGTAGGAAGCTGCTTCCTATGCGGGCATTTGCTAAAAAGGAGGAGCCAGGAACACCAGTGGGGGATACCAGAAGAGGATTGGGGCTGCTCTGCGCAAACCAATGGAACAGAGATTTTAAATATGATATGTTCATTCATTTAAAAAAATCCATTTATATGTGTTTTTTTTTTTTCAGACCAGAGTGATTCAGATGACTGGAACATGGAAAATGTTTGCAGGGCAGCCTATCGCCACCAACAGGAGCTTTGGAGAAGAGAAGGTGGTTCCCTAGATTCTGCGCCACAACACTGCTGAGAATTCTCACCTTTGTTGTCTGTGTGGACAGCTTGGGCAATCTTCAGTCAGTCAGTGTGTGTGTGTGTGTGTGTGTATGTATGTATGTAAGGCTGGGCATTTTGATTGTAAGAGCTTTCAGGGCAGGGACTGATGTGAATGAACAATATGGCTCTAGTATGTGTGTGTATAAGGGTGAAAAAACGAATCGATTAATGGACAACTAATCGATTACTATTTTCATAATCGATTAATTGGTCACTAACATAATGGGGTTAAAAACAAGAAAAAGAAATTAGCCCTTTATAGTACAGAAAGAGCAAATCGCTACTGTAAATATTACTTTCACTGTCCCATAGTAAAAAATGAACCCCTTACAGTAGCGATTATTTGCTTTCTTTGTAATAATTTTAGTTTTTTTTAACCCCATTATGTTACTAAACATCTCAGGCCTGGGTCACACCTCTGTGTTGTTTGGTGCTTTTTGCAGAAACACACTACAGTTCATTTACATGGTTTCCTATGTGACACGTTCACATCCATGATTTTTTCAGCTGCTGTGTATTTTGAAAAGACAAGGACTTTTTTTTTAACGCAAAACGATGCTATTTTGTTTTTTTGGTTCAATACACTTCAATGGAGAAGCTGCAGAAAAGCATGTAATGCGTTTTTGCGGCAATTTGTGTTTTTTAATCTGCCCAACAACAAATTGGCCAAAAAAATATGCAAAAATGCAAATTGCAGCAAAATTACCCTTTTTTTTAAGGTTAGTAATCTATTAATTGAAACAACAATCGACCAACTAATCGATTATGAAAATAATCGTTAGTTGCACCCCTATGTGTGTATGTATGCATGTGATATTAGAAAAGCGGTATAGTATGGTATTGTATGGTATGTAATATGCATGCAAAAGAGATGGGGCTTTTTGTTTGATAAACTTCTTTTTGCAATTTGGCACTGCATCGCTTTAACTGACAATTGTGCGGTCGTGCGACGTTGCACCCAAACAAAATTGACGTCCTTTTTTCCGCACATATAGAGCTTTCTTTTGATGGTATTTGATCATATCTGCGTTTTTTATTTATTTTTTTTGTTTTTTTGCACTATAAACAAAAAAGAGCCTCAATTTTGAAAAAAACGCAATCTTTTTTAACTTTTGCTCTAATAAGTACCCCCCCAAAAAATATTAAAAAAATGATTTTTTTCCTCAGTTTAGGCCTATATGTATTCTTCTACATATTTTTGGTAAAAAAATTACCAATAAGCGTATATTGATTGGTTTGCGCAAAAGCTATAGCCTCTACAAAATGGGGGATAGTTGTACGGCATTTTTAATGATTATTTTTTTTTTACTGGTAATGTCGGCGATCTACGATTTTTATCAGGACTGCAACATTATGGCGGACACGTCGGACAATTTTGACACATTTTTTCGGACCATTTGGCATTTTTACAGCGATCAGTGCTATAAAAATGCATTGATTACTGTAAAAATGTCACTGGCAGTGAATGGGGTTAACCACTAGGGGCAATCAAGGGGTTAATGTGTTCCCTATTGTGTGTTCTAACTGAAGGGGTAGGGGACTGTGTAGGGGAGATGACAGATCACTGTTCATATTCTGTATGAACAGACAATCTGTCTGTTCTCCCCTCAGAGAACCGGGATCTGTGTGTTCTCAAGTGATTGTGGGCGAGCAGGGGGCACGTGCGCCCCTAGTGGCCAAACCTAGAAGTGACGTTTCATAAGAGCGTACAATCCCAGTACTCCTTTCCAGACTTAGGGTATGTAGCACACTCAATCCTGGAGTAGAGAAAAAAAAAGCATGACAAGTGTCAAGCTGCTGCGGTGGCCAGGCCATGTGTACAACCCCAGTACTCCTTTCTAGAATTAGGGTATGTAGCACACTCAATCCTAGATCCAAAGAAAAGAATGACATGCATTTTCTTCCTTAGTTTGCCGTGGTTATATAGCCTGAAGCGTTCACGGATGTACTGTGCAATGGGCTAAAGAGAGCTTGTAGACAGTCCTCCTTTGGGCTACTTTGGGGAAATTTACTTAACGTGGAATTCCAGCTTAAATCTAAATAGCCTCCCCCCCAACATCCATGCAAGAAAGATACTTATTTTCAGGCCAGTCTGGTCCGGTCACGTGAGTTCTTCTGTGCCAGCTAGTGGCAGTGACCAGACCGGAAAATAGGCAAGTATAGCAATCTTTTTTTCAAAGGTTAGTTAGCACAGAGGTTGTCTCTCCAATGGGACACAGATGCCAAGAAAATCTGACAAAGGTCCTAGGCTTCCCTTACTCTATCCACAATGAAAAAGAAATGTTTTTCTTTTTTGTTCTATTTTCAATTGGGGCAGACAGGACCCAGAGTAGTTGTGCATTGTAATCAGTCACCTTCTCAATTTAGCTTGTTTAATGGTTTGAAAATGAAAACTAGAAGCTGAGTGGTTGTTATGCTCAGCGGCTTCAGATTCTGTCTTGTCCATTTTAAGTAAACTCCCCTCAAAATACTACAAAGCTCTTCACTGCTGTCCCGTCGGTGTGTGCACGCTCGACTGTAAAACGGGGAAGAAGGTGTACCCCTTTACGGAGGACAGACAGCAGGACCTGTTCGCCCAAAGTGTGGTTTTCCCGAGGAACTGACAAGCGACAAACCACCGGCTGCCCTAGTGAAGCACTTTACGGACCCGTTCAAAGTGCGGAAAAGCGGTATAGTATGGTATTGTATGGTATGTAATATGCACGCAAAAGATATGGGGCTTTTAGTTTGATAAGCTTCTTAACTGATGCAGCCCCGGAAGATTTTACCCCCTTCCTGACCAGAGCACTTTTTGCGATTTGGCACTGCATCGCTTCAACTGACAATTGCGCGGTCATGCGATGTTGCACCCATACAAAATTGACATCCTTTTTTCCAACAAATAGAGCTTTCTTTTGGTGGTATTTGATCACCTCTGCCTATTGTTCTGCACTATAAACAAAAAAGAGCCTCAATTTTGAAAAAAAACGCAATCTTTTTTAACGTTTTCTATAATAAGTACCCCCCAAAAATATATATAAAAAAAGATTTTTTCCTCAGTTTAGGCCTATATGTATTCTACATATTTTTGTTAAAAAAAATTGTAATAAGCCTACATTGATTGGTTTGCGCAAAAGTTATAGCATCTAGAAAATAGGCGATAGTTTTATGTCATTTTTAATTATTACATTTTTTTTTTAAAAGTAGTGTTGGCGATCTGAGATTTTTATTGTGTTTGCGACATTACGGTGGACACGTTGGACAATTTTGACACATTTTACGGACCATTTGACATTTTTACAGTAATCAGTGCTATAAAAATGCATTGATTACTGTAAAAAAATGTTACTGGCAGTGAAGGGGTTAACCGCTAGGGGGAAATCAAGGGGTTAATGTGTTCCCTATTGTGTGTTCTAACTGAAGGGGGAGGGGACTGTGTAGAACTTGTGTGTTCTCGAGTGATTGTGGGCGAGCAGAAGGCACGTGCGCCCCTAGTGGCCAAATCTAGAAGCGACGTAACATAATGGCAATTCGTGCAGCCGAACCATGTTGCCACAGTACAACTGTGGCAGCTGGTCGGCAACTGGTTAAAGAGGATCTACGGTCATCTTAAAAAAAGAATTAAAAGTCAGCAGCTTCAAATACTGTAGCTGCTGACTTTTAAAAAACAGACATTTACTTGTCCAGGGATCCAGTGCTAGCCTCACCCAGGCAGGTTCTTTTCCGGTCTTCAGGTCCCCTGCACTGTCATGTTGACTGTGGGATACCAGCTGTGACTCCTTGCGACTTCACAGAGGGCCCCCCACCACACATGTATGAGCTGAACTATGATTTGTAAGTTGTCCTGCAGCCTCCTAGGACCTGTGACATGTCCCAGGAGGCTGCGGATGGTGCCACCATGTAGGTGGTAATCATTAACCTAATATAAATGAACATATTATGTTCGTTTATACCGCATTTCACCGAAAATAAGACCTACTATGATATTTGGGGAGGGCTGCAATATAAGAATCCTCACCTTCGCTGCCTGTGTGGGCAGGTCGTGATCGAGCCTGCGCAATTTCCCCTGTAGGAAGTGTAGGAAGCTGCTTCCTATGCGGGCATTTGCTAAAAAGGAGGAGCCAGGAACACCAGTGGGGGATACCAGAAGAGGATTGGGGCTGCTCTGCGCAAACCAATGGAACAGAGATTTTAAATATGATATGTTCATTCATTAAAAAAAATCCATTTATATGTGTTTTTTTTTTTTTCAGACCAGAGTGATTCAGATGACTGGAACATGGAAAATGTTTGCAGGGCAGCCTATCGCCACCAACAGGAGCTTTGGAGAAGAGAAGGTGGTTCCCTAGATTCTGCGCCACAACACTGCTGAGAATTCTCACCTTTGTTGTCTGTGTGGACAGCTTGGGCAATCTTCAGTCAGTCAGTGTGTGTGTGTGTGTGTGTGTGTGTGTGTAGGTATGTAAGGTTGGGCATTTTGATTGTAAGAGCTTTCAGGGCAGGGACTGATGTGAATGAACAATATGGCTCTAGTATGTGTGTGTATAAGGGTGAAAAAACGAATCGATTAATCGACAACTAATCGATTACTATTTTCATAATCGATTAATTGGTCACTAACATAATGGGGTTAAAAACAAGAAAAAGAAATTAGCCCTTTATAGTACAGAAAGAGCAAATCGCTACTGTAAATATTACTTTCACTGTCCCATAGTAAAAAATGAACCCCTTACAGTAGCGATTATTTGCTTTCTTTGTAATAATTTTAGTTTTTTTTAACCCCATTATGTTACTAAACATCTCAGGCCTGGGTCACACCTCTGTGTTGTTTGGTGCTTTTTGCAGAAACACACTACAGTTCATTTACATGGTTTCCTATGTGACACGTTCACATCCATGATTTTTTCAGCTGCTGTGTATTTTGAAAAGACAAGGACTTTTTTTTAACGCAAAACGATGCTATTTTGTTTTTTTGGTTCAATACACTTCAATGGAGAAGCTGCAGAAAAGCATGTAATGCGTTTTTGCGGCAATTTGTGTTTTTTAATCTGCCCAAAACAAATTGGCCAAAAAAATATGCAAAAATGCAAATTGCAGCAAAATTACCCTTTTTTTAAGGTTAGTAATCTATTAATTGAAACAACAATCGACCAACTAATCGATTATGAAAATAATCGTTAGTTGCAGCCCTATGTGTGTATGTATGCATGTGATATTAGAAAAGCGGTATAGTATGGTATTGTATGGTATGTAATATGCATGCAAAAGAGATGCGGCTTTTTGTTTGATAAACTTCTTTTGCCATTTGGCACTGCATCGCTTTAACTGACAATTGTGCGGTCGTGCGACGTTGCACCCAAACAAAATTGACGTCCTTTTTTCCGCACAAATAGAGCTTTCTTTTGATGTTATTTGATCACATCTGCGTTTTTTTATTTATTTTTTTATTTTTTTTGCACTATAAACAAAAAAGAGCCTAAATTTTGAAAAAAATGCAATCTTTTTTAACTTTTGCTCTAATAAGTACCCCCCCAAAAAATATAAAAAAAATGATTTTTTTCCTCAGTTTAGGCCTATATGTATTCTTCTACATATTTTTGGTAAAAAAATTACCAATAAGCGTATATTGATTGGTTTGCGCAAAAGCTATAGCCTCTACAAAATGGGGGATAGTTGTACGGCATTTTTAATGATTTTTTTTTTTTTTACTGGTAATGTCGGCGATCTACGATTTTTATCAGGACTGCAACATTATGGCGGACACGTTGGACAATTTTGACACATTTTTTCGGACCATTTGGCATTTTTACAGCGATCAGTGCTATAAAAATGCATTGATTACTGTAAAAATGTCACTGGCAGTGAATTGGGTTAACCACTAGGGGCAATCAAGGGGTTAATGTGTTCCCTATTGTGTGTTCTAACTGAAGGGGTAGGGGACTGTGTAGGGGAGATGACAGATCACTGTTCATATTCTGTATGAACAGACAATCTGTCTGTTCTCCCCTCAGAGAACCGGGATCTGTGTGTTCTCAAGGGATTGTGGGCGAGCAGGGGGCACGTGCTCCCCTAGTGGCCAAACCTAGAAGTGACGTTTCATAAGAGCGTACAATCCCAGTACTCCTTTCCAGACTTAGGGTATGTAGCACACTCAATCCTGGAGTAGAGAAAAAAAAAGCATGACAAGTGTCAAGCTGCTGCGGTGGCCAGGCCATGTGTACAACCCCAGTACTCCTTTCTAGAATTAGGGTATGTAGCACACTCAATCCTAGACCCAAAGAAAAGAATGACATGCATTTTCTTCCTTAGTTTGCCGTGGTTATATAGCCTGTAGCGTTCACGGATGTACTGTGCAATGGGCTAAAGAGAGCTTGTAGACAGTCCTCCTTTGGGCTACTTTGGGGAAATTTACTTAACGTGGAATTCCAGCTTAAATCTAAATAGCCTCCCCCCCAACATCCATGCAAGAAAGATACTTATTTTCAGGCCAGTCTGGTCCGGTCACGTGAGTTCTTCTGTGCCAGCTAGTGGCAGTGACCGGACCGGAAAATAGGCAAGTATAGCAATCTTTTTTTCAAAGGTTAGTTAGCACAGAGGTTGTCTCTCCAATGGGACACAGATGCCAAGAAAATCTGACAAAGGTCCTAGGCTTCCCTTACTCTATCCACAATGAAAAAGAAATGTTTTTCTTTTTTGTTCTATTTTCAATTGGGGCAGACAGGACCCAGAGTAGTTGTGCATTTTAATCAGTCACCTTCTCAATTTAGCTTGTTTAATGAAGGTTTGAAAATGAAACCTAGAAGCTGAGTGGTTGTTATGCTCAGCGGCTTCAGATTCTGTCTTGTCCATTTTAAGTAAACTCCCCTCAAAATACTACAAAGCTCTTCACTGCTGTCCCGTCGGTGTGTGCACGCTCGACTGTAAAACGGGGAAGAAGGTGTACCCCTTTACGGAGGACAGACAGCAGGACCTGTTCGCCCAAAGTGTGGTTTTCCCAAGGAACTGACAAGCGACAAACCACCGGCTGCCCTAGTGAAGCACTTTACGGACCTGTTCAAAGTGCGGAAAAGCGGTATAGTATGGTATTTTATGGTATGTAATATGCACGCAAAAGATATGGGGCTTTTAGTTTGATAAGCTTCTTAACTGATGCAGCCCCGGAAGATTTTACCCCCTTCCTGACCAGAGCACTTTTTGCGATTTGGCACTGCATCGCTTCAACTGACAATTGCGCGGTCATGCGATGTTGCACCCATACAAAATTGACATCCTTTTTTCCAACAAATAGAGCTTTCTTTTGGTGGTATTTGATCACCTCTGCCTATTGTTCTGCACTATAAACAAAAAAGAGCCTCAATTTTGAAAAAAAACGCAATCTTTTTTAACGTTTTCTATAATAAGTACCCCCCAAAAATATATAAAAAAAAGATTTTTTCCTCAGTTTAGGCCTATATGTATTCTACATATTTTTGTTAAAAAAAATTGTAATAAGCCTACATTGATTGGTTTGCGCAAAAGTTATAGCATCTAGAAAATAGGCGATAGTTTTACGTCATTTTTAATTATTACATTTTTTTTTAAAAGTAGTGTTGGCGATCTGAGATTTTTATTGTGTTTGCGACATTACGGTGGACACGTTGGACAATTTTGACACATTTTATGGACCATTTGACATTTTTTCAGTAATCAGTGCTATAAAAATGCATTGATTACCGTAATTTTTTTTTACTGGCAGTGAAGGGGTTAACCGCTAGGGGGAAATCAAGGGGTTAATGTGTTCCCTATTGTGTGTTCTAACTGAAGGGGGAGGGGACTGTGTAGAACTTGTGTGTTCTCGAGTGATTGTGGGCGAGCAGAAGGCACGTGCGCCCCTAGTGGCCAAATCTAGAAGCGACGTAACATAATGGCAATTCGTGCAGCCAAACAATGTTGCCACAGTACAACTGTGGCAGCTGGTCGGCAACTGGTTAAAGAGGATCTACGGTCATCTTAAAAAAAGAATTAAAAGTCAGCAGCTTCAAATACTGTAGCTGCTGACTTTTAAAAAACAGACATTTACTTGTCCAGGGATCCAGTGCTAGCCTCACCCAGGCAGGTTCTTTTCCGGTCTTCAGGTCCCCTGCACTGTCATGTTGACTGTGGGATACCAGCTGTGACTCCTTGCGACTTCACAGAGGGCCCCCCACCACACATGTATGAGCTGAACTATGATTTGTAAGTTGTCCTGCAGCCTCCTAGGACCTGTGACATGTCCCAGGAGGCTGCGGATGGTGCCACCATGTAGGTGGTAATCATTAACCTAATATAAATGAACATATTATGTTCGTTTATACCGCATTTCACCGAAAATAAGACCTACTATGATATTTGGGGAGGGCTGCAATATAAGAATCCTCACCTTCGCTGCCTGTGTGGGCAGGTCGTGATCGAGCCTGCGCAATTTCCCCTGTAGGAAGTGTAGGAAGCTGCTTCCTATGCGGGCATTTGCTAAAAAGGAGGAGCCAGGAACACCAGTGGGGGATACCAGAAGAGGATTGGGGCTGCTCTGCGCAAACCAATGGAACAGAGATTTTAAATATGATATGTTCATTCATTTAAAAAAATCCATTTATATGTGTTTTTTTTTTTTTCAGACCAGAGTGATTCAGATGACTGGAACATGGAAAATGTTTGCAGGGCAGCCTATCGCCACCAACAGGAGCTTTGGAGAAGAGAAGGTGGTTCCCTAGATTCTGCGCCACAACACTGCTGAGAATTCTCACCTTTGTTGTCTGTGTGGACAGCTTGGGCAATCTTCAGTCAGTCAGTGTGTGTGTGTGTGTGTGTGTGTGTAGGTATGTAAGGTTGGGCATTTTGATTGTAAGAGCTTTCAGGGCAGGGACTGATGTGAATGAACAATATGGCTCTAGTATGTGTGTGTATAAGGGTGAAAAAACGAATCGATTAATCGACAACTAATCGATTACTATTTTCATAATCGATTAATTGGTCACTAACATAATGGGGTTAAAAACAAGAAAAAGAAATTAGCCCTTTATAGTACAGAAAGAGCAAATCGCTACTGTAAATATTACTTTCACTGTCCCATAGTAAAAAATGAACCCCTTACAGTAGCGATTATTTGCTTTCTTTGTAATAATTTTAGTTTTTTTTAACCCCATTATGTTACTAAACATCTCAGGCCTGGGTCACACCTCTGTGTTGTTTGGTGCTTTTTGCAGAAACACACTACAGTTCATTTACATGGTTTCCTATGTGACACGTTCACATCCATGATTTTTTCAGCTGCTGTGTATTTTGAAAAGACAAGGACTTTTTTTTTAACGCAAAACGATGCTATTTTGTTTTTTTGGTTCAATACACTTCAATGGAGAAGCTGCAGAAAAGCATGTAATGCGTTTTTGCGGCAATTTGTGTTTTTTAATCTGCCCAACAACAAATTGGCCAAAAAAATATGCAAAAATGCAAATTGCAGCAAAATTACCCTTTTTTTTTAAGGTTAGTAATCTATTAATTGAAACAACAATCGACCAACTAATCGATTATGAAAATAATCGTTAGTTGCAGCCCTATGTGTGTATGTATGCATGTGATATTAGAAAAGCGGTATAGTATGGTATTGTATGGTATGTAATATGCATGCAAAAGAGATGGGGCTTTTTGTTTGATAAACTTCTTTTTGCAATTTGGCACTGCATCGCTTTAACTGACAATTGTGCGGTCGTGCGACGTTGCACCCAAACAAAATTGACGTCCTTTTTTCCGCACATATAGAGCTTTCTTTTGATGGTATGTGATCACATCTGCGTTTTTTATTTATTTTTTTATTTATTTTTTTATTTTTTTTGCACTATAAACAAAAAAGAGCCTCAATTTTGAAAAAAACGCAATCTTTTTTAACTTTTGCTCTAATAAGTACCCCCCCAAAAAATATTAAAAAAATGATTTTTTTCCTCAGTTTAGGCCTATATGTATTCTTCTACATATTTTTGGTAAAAAAATTACCAATAAGCGTATATTGATTGGTTTGCGCAAAAGCTATAGCCTCTACAAAATGGGGGATAGTTGTACGGCATTTTTAATGATTATTTTTTTTTTACTGGTAATGTCGGCGATCTACGATTTTTATCAGGACTGCAACATTATGGCGGACACGTCGGACAATTTTGACACATTTTTTCGGACCATTTGGCATTTTTACAGCGATCAGTGCTATAAAAATGCATTGATTACTGTAAAAATGTCACTGGCAGTGAATGGGGTTAACCACTAGGGGCAATCAAGGGGTTAATGTGTTCCCTATTGTGTGTTCTAACTGAAGGGGTAGGGGACTGTGTAGGGGAGATGACAGATCACTGTTCATATTCTGTATGAACAGACAATCTGTCTGTTCTCCCCTCAGAGAACCGGGATCTGTGTGTTCTCAAGTGATTGTGGGCGAGCAGGGGGCACGTGCGCCCCTAGTGGCCAAACCTAGAAGTGACGTTTCATAAGAGCGTACAATCCCAGTACTCCTTTCCAGACTTAGGGTATGTAGCACACTCAATCCTGGAGTAGAGAAAAAAAAAGCATGACAAGTGTCAAGCTGCTGCGGTGGCCAGGCCATGTGTACAACCCCAGTACTCCTTTCTAGAATTAGGGTATGTAGCACACTCAATCCTAGATCCAAAGAAAAGAATGACATGCATTTTCTTCCTTAGTTTGCCGTGGTTATATAGCCTGTAGCGTTCACGGATGTACTGTGCAATGGGCTAAAGAGAGCTTGTAGACAGTCCTCCTTTGGGCTACTTTGGGGAAATTTACTTAACGTGGAATTCCAGCTTAAATCTAAATAGCCTCCCCCCCAACATCCATGCAAGAAAGATACTTATTTTCAGGCCAGTCTGGTCCGGTCACGTGAGTTCTTCTGTGCCAGCTAGTGGCAGTGACCAGACCGGAAAATAGGCAAGTATAGCAATCTTTTTTTCAAAGGTTAGTTAGCACAGAGGTTGTCTCTCCAATGGGACACAGATGCCAAGAAAATCTGACAAAGGTCCTAGGCTTCCCTTACTCTATCCACAATGAAAAAGAAATGTTTTTCTTTTTTGTTCTATTTTCAATTGGGGCAGACAGGACCCAGAGTAAGTTGTGCATTGTAATCAGTCACCTTCTCAATTTAGCTTGTTTAATGAAGGTTTGAAAATGAAAACTAGAAGCTGAGTGGTTGTTATGCTCAGCGGCTTCAGATTCTGTCTTGTCCATTTTAAGTAAACTCCCCTCAAAATACTACAAAGCTCTTCACTGCTGTCCCGTCGGTGTGTGCACGCTCGACTGTAAAACGGGGAAGAAGGTGTACCCCTTTACGGAGGACAGACAGCAGGACCTGTTCGCCCAAAGTGTGGTTTTCCCGAGGAACTGACAAGCGACAAACCACCGGCTGCCCTAGTGAAGCACTTTACGGACCTGTTCAAAGTGCGGAAAAGCGGTATAGTATGGTATTGTATGGTATGTAATATGCACGCAAAAGATATGGGGCTTTTAGTTTGATAAGCTTCTTAACTGATGCAGCCCCGGAAGATTTTACCCCCTTCCTGACCAGAGCACTTTTTGCGATTTGGCACTGCATCGCTTCAACTGACAATTGCGCGGTCATGCGATGTTGCACCCATACAAAATTGACATCCTTTTTTCCAACAAATAGAGCTTTCTTTTGGTGGTATTTGATCACCTCTGCCTATTGTTCTGCACTATAAACAAAAAAGAGCCTCAATTTTGAAAAAAAACGCAATCTTTTTTAACGTTTTCTATAATAAGTACCCCCCAAAAATATATAAAAAAAAGATTTTTTCCTCAGTTTAGGCCTATATGTATTGTACATATTTTTGTTAAAAAAAATTGTAATAAGCCTACATTGATTGGTTTGCGCAAAAGTTATAGCATCTAGAAAATAGGCGATAGTTTTATGTCATTTTTAATTATTTCATTTTTTTTTTAAAAGTAGTGTTGGCGATCTGAGATTTTTATTGTGTTTGCGACATTACGGTGGACACGTTGGACAATTTTGACACATTTTACGGACCATTTGACATTTTTACAGTAATCAGTGCTATAAAAATGCATTGATTACTGTAAAAAAATGTTACTGGCAGTGAAGGGGTTAACCGCTAGGGGGAAATCAAGGGGTTAATGTGTTCCCTATTGTGTGTTCTAACTGAAGGGGGAGGGGACTGTGTAGAACTTGTGTGTTCTCGAGTGATTGTGGGCGAGCAGGAGGCATGTGCGCCCCTAGTGGCCAAATCTAGAAGCGACGTAACATAATGGCAATTCGTGCAGCCGAACCATGTTGCCACAGTACAACTGTGACAGCTGGTCGGCAACTGGTTAAAGAGGATCTACGGTCATCTTAAAAAAAGAATTAAAAGTCAGCAGCTTCAAATACTGTAGCTGCTGACTTTTAAAAAACAGACATTTACTTGTCCAGGGATCCAGTGCTAGCCTCACCCAGGCAGGTTCTTTTCCGGTCTTCAGGTCCCCTGCACTGTCATGTTGACTGTGGGATACCAGCTGTGACTCCTTGCGACTTCACAGAGGGCCCCCCACCACACATGTATGAGCTGAACTATGATTTGTAAGTTGTCCTGCAGCCTCCTAGGACCTGTGACATGTCCCAGGAGGCTGCGGATGGTGCCACCATGTAGGTGGTAACCATTAACCTAATATAAATGAACATATTATGTTCGTTTATACCGCATTTCACCGAAAATAAGACCTACAATGATATTTGGGGAGGGCTGCAATATAAGAATCCTCACCTTCGCTGCCTGTGTGGGCAGGTCGTGATCGAGCCTGCGCAATTTCCCCTGTAGGAAGCTGCTTCCTATGCGGGCATTTGCTAAAAAGGAGGAGCCAGGAACACCAGTGGGGGATACCAGAAGAGGATTGGGGCTGCTCTGCGCAAACCAATGGAACAGAGATTTTAAATATGATATGTTCATTCATTTAAAAAAATCCATTTATATGTGGTTTTTTTTTTTTCAGACCAGAGTGATTCAGATGACTGGAACATGGAAAATGTTTGCAGGGCAGCCTATCGCCACCAACAGGAGCTTTGGAGAAGAGAAGGTGGTTCCCTAGATTCTGCGCCACAACACTGCTGAGAATTCTCACCTTTGTTGTCTGTGTGGACAGCTTGGGCAATCTTCAGTCAGTCAGTGCGTGTATGTATGTAAGGCTGGGCATTTTGATTGTAAGAGCTTTCAGGGCAGGGACTGATGTGAATGAACAATATGGCTCTAGTATGTGTGTGTATAAGGGTGAAAAAACGAATCGATTAATGGACAACTAATCGATTACTATT
Source organism: Lithobates pipiens (assembly GCF_037356315.1). NCBI lineage: Eukaryota > Metazoa > Chordata > Amphibia > Anura > Ranidae > Lithobates > Lithobates pipiens. The sequence goes on along the minus strand of NW_027507784.1, from coordinate 268,008,624 downwards.
TTCATAATCGATTAATTGGTCACTAACATAATGGGGTTAAAAACAAGAAAAAGAAATTAGCCCTTTATAGTACAGAAAGAGCAAATCGCTACTGTAAATATTACTTTCACTGTCCCATAGTAAAAAATGAACCCCTTACAGTAGCGATTATTTGCTTTCTTTGTAATAATTTTAGTTTTTTTTAACCCCATTATGTTACTAAACATCTCAGGCCTGGGTCACACCTCTGTGTTGTTTGGTGCTTTTTGCAGAAACACACTACAGTTCATTTACATGGTTTCCTATGTGACACGTTCACATCCATGATTTTTTCAGCTGCTGTGTATTTTGAAAAGACAAGGACTTTTTTTTTAACGCAAAACGATGCTATTTTGTTTTTCTGGTTCAATACACTTCAATGGAGAAGCTGCAGAAAAGCATGTAATGCGTTTTTGCGGCAATTTGTGTTTTTTAATCTGCCCAACAACAAATTGGCCAAAAAAATATGCAAAAATGCAAATTGCAGCAAAATTACCCTTTTTTTTTAAGGTTAGTAATCTATTAATTGAAACAACAATCGACCAACTAATCGATTATGAAAATAATCGTTAGTTGCAGCCCTATGTGTGTATGTATGCATGTGATATTAGAAAAGCGGTATAGTATGGTATTGTATGGTATGTAATATGCATGCAAAAGAGATGGGGCTTTTTGTTTGATAAACTTCTTTTTGCAATTTGGCACTGCATCGCTTTAACTGACAATTGTGCGGTCGTGCGACGTTGCACCCAAACAAAATTGATGTCCTTTTTTCCGCACATATAGAGCTTTCTTTTGATGGTATTTGATCACATCTGCGTTTTTTATTTATTTTTTTATTTTTTTTGCACTATAAACAAAAAAGAGCCTCAATTTTGAAAAAAACGCAATCTTTTTTAACTTTTGCTCTAATAAGTACCCCCCCAAAAAATATTAAAAAAATGTTTTTTTTCCTCAGTTTAGGCCTATATGTATTCTTCTACATATTTTTGGTAAAAAAATTACCAATAAGCGTATATTGATTGGTTTGCGCAAAAGCTATAGCCTCTACAAAATGGGGGATAGTTGTACGGCATTTTTAATGATTATTTTTTTTTTACTGGTAATGTCGGCGATCTACGATTTTTATCAGGACTGCAACATTATGGCGGACACGTCGGACAATTTTGACACATTTTTTCGGACCATTTGGCATTTTTACAGCGATCAGTGCTATAAAAATGCATTGATTACTGTAAAAATGTCACTGGCAGTGAATGGGGTTAACCACTAGGGGCAATCAAGGGGTTAATGTGTTCCCTATTGTGTGTTCTAACTGAAGGGGTAGGGGACTGTGTAGGGGAGATGACAGATCACTGTTCATATTCTGTATGAACAGACAATCTGTCTGTTCTCCCCTCAGAGAACCGGGATCTGTGTGTTCTCAAGTGATTGTGGGCGAGCAGGGGGCACGTGCGCCCCTAGTGGCCAAACCTAGAAGTGACGTTTCATAAGAGCGTACAATCCCAGTACTCCTTTCCAGACTTAGGGTATGTAGCACACTCAATCCTGGAGTAGAGAAAAAAAAAGCATGACAAGTGTCAAGCTGCTGCGGTGGCCAGGCCATGTGTACAACCCCAGTACTCCTTTCTAGAATTAGGGTATGTAGCACACTCAATCCTAGATCCAAAGAAAAGAATGACATGCATTTTCTTCCTTAGTTTGCCGTGGTTATATAGCCTGTAGCGTTCACGGATGTACTGTGCAATGGGCTAAAGAGAGCTTGTAGACAGTCCTCCTTTGGGCTACTTTGGGGAAATTTACTTAACGTGGAATTCCAGCTTAAATCTAAATAGCCTCCCCCCCAACATCCATGCAAGAAAGATACTTATTTTCAGGCCAGTCTGGTCCGGTCACGTGAGTTCTTCTGTGCCAGCTAGTGGCAGTGACCAGACCGGAAAATAGGCAAGTATAGCAATCTTTTTTTCAAAGGTTAGTTAGCACAGAGGTTGTCTCTCCAATGGGACACAGATGCCAAGAAAATCTGACAAAGGTCCTAGGCTTCCCTTACTCTATCCACAATGAAAAAGAAATGTTTTTCTTTTTTGTTCTATTTTCAATTGGGGCAGACAGGACCCAGAGTAGTTGTGCATTGTAATCAGTCACCTTCTCAATTTAGCTTGTTTAATGAAGGTTTGAAAATGAAAACTAGAAGCTGAGTGGTTGTTATGCTCAGCGGCTTCAGATTCTGTCTTGTCCATTTTAAGTAAACTCCCCTCAAAATACTACAAAGCTCTTCACTGCTGTCCCGTCGGTGTGTGCACGCTCGACTGTAAAACGGGGAAGAAGGTGTACCCCTTTACGGAGGACAGACAGCAGGACCTGTTCGCCCAAAGTGTGGTTTTCCCGAGGAACTGACAAGCGACAAACCACCGGCTGCCCTAGTGAAGCACTTTACGGACCTGTTCAAAGTGCGGAAAAGCGGTATAGTATGGTATTGTATGGTATGTAATATGCACGCAAAAGATATGGGGCTTTTAGTTTGATAAGCTTCTTAACTGATGCAGCCCCGGAAGATTTTACCCCCTTCCTGACCAGAGCACTTTTTGCGATTTGGCACTGCATCGCTTCAACTGACAATTGCGCGGTCATGCGATGTTGCACCCATACAAAATTGACATCCTTTTTTCCAACAAATAGAGCTTTCTTTTGGTGGTATTTGATCACCTCTGCCTATTGTTCTGCACTATAAACAAAAAAGAGCCTCAATTTTGAAAAAAAACGCAATCTTTTTTAACGTTTTCTATAATAAGTACCCCCCAAAAATATATAAAAAAAAGATTTTTTCCTCAGTTTAGGCCTATATGTATTGTACATATTTTTGTTAAAAAAAATTGTAATAAGCCTACATTGATTGGTTTGCGCAAAAGTTATAGCATCTAGAAAATAGGCGATAGTTTTATGTCATTTTTAATTATTACATTTTTTTTTTAAAAGTAGTGTTGGCGATCTGAGATTTTTATTGTGTTTGCGACATTACGGTGGACACGTTGGACAATTTTGACACATTTTACGGACCATTTGACATTTTTACAGTAATCAGTGCTATAAAAATGCATTGATTACTGTAAAAAAATGTTACTGGCAGTGAAGGGGTTAACCGCTAGGGGGAAATCAAGGGGTTAATGTGTTCCCTATTGTGTGTTCTAACTGAAGGGGGAGGGGACTGTGTAGAACTTGTGTGTTCTCGAGTGATTGTGGGCAAGCAGGAGGCATGTGCGCCCCTAGTGGCCAAATCTAGAAGCGACGTAACATAATGGCAATTCGTGCAGCCGAACCATGTTGCCACAGTACAACTGTGGCAGCTGGTCGGCAACTGGTTAAAGAGGATCTACGGTCATCTTAAAAAAAGAATTAAAAGTCAGCAGCTTCAAATACTGTAGCTGCTGACTTTTAAAAAACAGACATTTACTTGTCCAGGGATCCAGTGCTAGCCTCACCCAGGCAGGTTCTTTTCCGGTCTTCAGGTCCCCTGCACTGTCATGTTGACTGTGGGATACCAGCTGTGACTCCTTGCGACTTCACAGAGGGCCCCCCACCACACATGTATGAGCTGAACTATGATTTGTAAGTTGTCCTGCAGCCTCCTAGGACCTGTGACATGTCCCAGGAGGCTGCGGATGGTGCCACCATGTAGGTGGTAACCATTAACCTAATATAAATGAACATATTATGTTCGTTTATACCGCATTTCACCGAAAATAAGACCTACAATGATATTTGGGGAGGGCTGCAATATAAGAATCCTCACCTTCGCTGCCTGTGTGGGCAGGTCGTGATCGAGCCTGCGCAATTTCCCCTGTAGGAAGCTGCTTCCTATGCGGGCATTTGCTAAAAAGGAGGAGCCAGGAACACCAGTGGGGGATACCAGAAGAGGATTGGGGCTGCTCTGCGCAAACCAATGGAACAGAGATTTTAAATATGATATGTTCATTCATTTAAAAAAATCCATTTATATGTGTTTTTTTTTTTTTCAGACCAGAGTGATTCAGATGACTGGAACATGGAAAATGTTTGCAGGGCAGCCTATCGCCACCAACAGGAGCTTTGGAGAAGAGAAGGTGGTTCCCTAGATTCTGCGCCACAACACTGCTGAGAATTCTCACCTTTGTTGTCTGTGTGGACAGCTTGGGCAATCTTCAGTCAGTCAGTGTGTGTGTGTGTGTGTGTGTGTGTGTGTATGTATGTAAGGCTGGGCATTTTGATTGTAAGAGCTTTCAGGGCAGGGACTGATGTGAATGAACAATATGGCTCTAGTATGTGTGTGTATAAGGGTGAAAAAACGAATCGATTAATGGACAACTAATCGATTACTATTTTCATAATCGATTAATTGGTCACTAACATAATGGGGTTAAAAACAAGAAAAAGAAATTAGCCCTTTATAGTACAGAAAGAGCAAATCGCTACTGTAAATATTACTTTCACTGTCCCATAGTAAAAAATGAACCCCTTACAGTAGCGATTATTTGCTTTCTTTGTAATAATTTTAGTTTTTTTTAACCCCATTATGTTACTAAACATCTCAGGCCTGGGTCACACCTCTGTGTTGTTTGGTGCTTTTTGCAGAAACACACTACAGTTCATTTACATGGTTTCCTATGTGACACGTTCACATCCATGATTTTTTCAGCTGCTGTGTATTTTGAAAAGACAAGGACTTTTTTTTTAACGCAAAACGATGCTATTTTGTTTTTTTGGTTCAATACACTTCAATGGAGAAGCTGCAGAAAAGCATGTAATGCGTTTTTGCGGCAATTTGTGTTTTTTAATCTGCCCAACAACAAATTGGCCAAAAAAATATGCAAAAATGCAAATTGCAGCAAAATTACCCTTTTTTTTAAGGTTAGTAATCTATTAATTGAAACAACAATCGACCAACTAATCGATTATGAAAATAATCGTTAGTTGCAGCCCTATGTGTGTATGTATGCATGTGATATTAGAAAAGCGGTATAGTATGGTATTGTATGGTATGTAATATGCATGCAAAAGAGATGGGGCTTTTTGTTTGATAAACTTCTTTTTGCAATTTGGCACTGCATCGCTTTAACTGACAATTGTGCGGTCGTGCGACGTTGCACCCAAACAAAATTGACGTCCTTTTTTCCGCACATATAGAGCTTTCTTTTGATGGTATTTGATCACATCTGCGTTTTTTATTTATTTTTTTATTTTTTTTGCACTATAAACAAAAAAGAGCCTCAATTTTGAAAAAAACGCAATCTTTTTTAACTTTTGCTCTAATAAGTACCCCCCAAAAAATATTAAAAAAATGATTTTTTTCCTCAGTTTAGGCCTATATGTATTCTTCTACATATTTTTGGTAAAAAAATTACCAATAAGCGTATATTGATTGGTTTGCGCAAAAGCTATAGCCTCTACAAAATGGGGGATAGTTGTACGGCATTTTTAATGATTATTTTTTTTTTTACTGGTAATGTCGGCGATCTACGATTTTTATCAGGACTGCAACATTATGGCGGACACGTCGGACAATTTTGACACATTTTTTCGGACCATTTGGCATTTTTACAGCGATCAGTGCTATAAAAATGCATTGATTACTGTAAAAATGTCACTGGCAGTGAATGGGGTTAACCACTAGGGGCAATCAAGGGGTTAATGTGTTCCCTATTGTGTGTTCTAACTGAAGGGGTAGGGGACTGTGTAGGGGAGATGACAGATCACTGTTCATATTCTGTATGAACAGACAATCTGTCTGTTCTCCCCTCAGAGAACCGGGATCTGTGTGTTCTCAAGTGATTGTGGGTGAGCAGGGGGCACGTGCGCCCCTAGTGGCCAAACCTAGAAGTGACGTTTCATAAGAGCGTAAAATCCCAGTACTCCTTTCCAGACTTAGGGTATGTAGCACACTCAATCCTGGAGTAGAGAAAAAAAAAGCATGACAAGTGTCAAGCTGCTGCGGTGGCCAGGCCATGTGTACAACCCCAGTACTCCTTTCTAGAATTAGGGTATGTAGCACGCTCAATCCTAGATCCAAAGAAAAGAATGACATGCATTTTCTTCCTTAGTTTGCCGTGGTTATATAGCCTGTAGCGTTCACGGATGTACTGTGCAATGGGCTAAAGAGAGCTTGTAGACAGTCCTCCTTTGGGCTACTTTGGGGAAATTTACTTAACGTGGAATTCCAGCTTAAATCTAAATAGCCTCCCCCCCAACATCCATGCAAGAAAGATACTTATTTTCAGGCCAGTCTGGTCCGGTCACGTGAGTTCTTCTGTGCCAGCTAGTGGCAGTGACCAGACCGGAAAATAGGCAAGTATAGCAATCTTTTTTTCAAAGGTTAGTTAGCACAGAGGTTGTCTCTCCAATGGGACACAGATGCCAAGAAAATCTGACAAAGGTCCTAGGCTTCCCTTACTCTATCCACAATGAAAAAGAAATGTTTTTCTTTTTTGTTCTATTTTCAATTGGGGCAGACAGGACCCAGAGTAGTTGTGCATTGTAATCAGTCACCTTCTCAATTTAGCTTGTTTAATGAAGGTTTGAAAATGAAAACTAGAAGCTGAGTGGTTGTTATGCTCAGCGGCTTCAGATTCTGTCTTGTCCATTTTAAGTAAACTCCCCTCAAAATACTACAAAGCTCTTCACTGCTGTCCCGTCGGTGTGTGCACGCTCGACTGTAAAACGGGGAAGAAGGTGTACCCCTTTACGGAGGACAGACAGCAGAACCTGTTCGCCCAAAGTGTGGTTTTCCCGAGGAACTGACAAGCGACAAACCACCGGCTGCCCTAGTGAAGCACTTTACGGACCTGTTCAAAGTGCGGAAAAGCGGTATAGTATGGTATTGTATGGTATGTAATATGCACGCAAAAGATATGGGGCTTTTAGTTTGATAAGCTTCTTAACTGATGCAGCCCCGGAAGATTTTACCCCCTTCCTGACCAGAGCACTTTTTGCGATTTGGCACTGCATCGCTTCAACTGACAATTGCGCGGTCATGCGATGTTGCACCCATACAAAATTGACATCCTTTTTTCCAACAAATAGAGCTTTCTTTTGGTGGTATTTGATCACCTCTGCCTATTGTTCTGCACTATAAACAAAAAAGAGCCTCAATTTTGAAAAAAAACGCAATCTTTTTTAACGTTTTCTATAATAAGTACCCCCCAAAAATATATATAAAAAAAGATTTTTTCCTCAGTTTAGGCCTATATGTATTCTACATATTTTTGTTAAAAAAAATTGTAATAAGCCTACATTGATTGGTTTGCGCAAAAGTTATAGCATCTAGAAAATAGGCGATAGTTTTATGTCATTTTTAATTATTACATTTTTTTTTTAAAAGTAGTGTTGGCGATCTGAGATTTTTATTGTGTTTGCGACATTACGGTGGACACGTTGGACAATTTTGACACATTTTACGGACCATTTGACATTTTTACAGTAATCAGTGCTATAAAAATGCATTGATTACTGTAAAAAAATTTTACTGGCAGTGAAGGGGTTAACCGCTAGGGGGAAATCAAGGGGTTAATGTGTTCCCTATTGTGTGTTCTAACTGAAGGGGGAGGGGACTGTGTAGAACTTGTGTGTTCTCGAGTGATTGTGGGCGAGCAGGAGGCATGTGCGCCCCTAGTGGCCAAATCTAGAAGCGACGTAACATAATGGCAATTCGTGCAGCCGAACCATGTTGCCACAGTACAACTGTGGCAGCTGGTCGGCAACTGGTTAAAGAGGATCTACGGTCATCTTAAAAAAAGAATTAAAAGTCAGCAGCTTCAAATACTGTAGCTGCTGACTTTTAAAAAACAGACATTTACTTGTCCAGGGATCCAGTGCTAGCCTCACCCAGGCAGGTTCTTTTCCGGTCTTCAGGTCCCCTGCACTGTCATGTTGACTGTGGGATACCAGCTGTGACTCCTTGCGACTTCACAGAGGGCCCACCACCACACATGTATGAGCTGAACTATGATTTGTAAGTTGTCCTGCAGCCTCCTAGGACCTGTGACATGTCCCAGGAGGCTGCGGATGGTGCCACCATGTAGGTGGTAACCATTAACCTAATATAAATGAACATATTATGTTCGTTTATACCGCATTTCACCGAAAATAAGACCTACAATGATATTTGGGGAGGGCTGCAATATAAGAATCCTCACCTTCGCTGCCTGTGTGGGCAGGTCGTGATCGAGCCTGCGCAATTTCCCCTGTAGGAAGCTGCTTCCTATGCGGGCATTTGCTAAAAAGGAGGAGCCAGGAACACCAGTGGGGGATACCAGAAGAGGATTGGGGCTGCTCTGCGCAAACCAATGGAACAGAGATTTTAAATATGATATGTTCATTCATTTAAAAAAATCCATTTATATGTGTTTTTTTTTTTTCAGACCAGAGTGATTCAGATGACTGGAACATGGAAAATGTTTGCAGGGCAGCCTATCGCCACCAACAGGAGCTTTGGAGAAGAGAAGGTGGTTCCCTAGATTCTGCGCCACAACACTGCTGAGAATTCTCACCTTTGTTGTCTGTGTGGACAGCTTGGGCAATCTTCAGTCAGTCAGTGTGTGTGTGTGTGTGTGTATGTATGTAAGGCTGGGCATTTTGATTGTAAGAGCTTTCAGGGCAGGGACTGATGTGAATGAACAATATGGCTCTAGTATGTGTGTGTATAAGGGTGAAAAAACGAATCGATTAATGGACAACTAATCGATTACTATTTTCATAATCGATTAATTGGTCACTAACATAATGGGGTTAAAAACAAGAAAAAGAAATTAGCCCTTTATAGTACAGAAAGAGCAAATCGCTACTGTAAATATTACTTTCACTGTCCCATAGTAAAAAATGAACCCCTTACAGTAGCGATTATTTGCTTTCTTTGTAATAATTTTAGTTTTTTTTAACCCCATTATGTTACTAAACATCTCAGGCCTGGGTCACACCTCTGTGTTGTTTGGTGCTTTTTGCAGAAACACACTACAGTTCATTTACATGGTTTCCTATGTGACACGTTCACATCCATGATTTTTTCAGCTGCTGTGTATTTTGAAAAGACAAGGACTTTTTTTTTAACGCAAAATGATGCTATTTTGTTTTTTTGGTTCAATACACTTCAATGGAGAAGCTGCAGAAAAGCATGTAATGCGTTTTTGCGGCAATTTGTGTTTTTTAATCTGCCCAACAACAAATTGGCCAAAAAAATATGCAAAAATGCAAATTGCAGCAAAATTACCCTTTTTTTTAAGGTTAGTAATCTATTAATTGAAACAACAATCGACCAACTAATCGATTATGAAAATAATCGTTAGTTGCAGCCCTATGTGTGTATGTATGCATGTGATATTAGAAAAGCGGTATAGTATGGTATTGTATGGTATGTAATATGCATGCAAAAGAGATGGGGCTTTTTGTTTGATAAACTTCTTTTTGCAATTTGGCACTGCATCGCTTTAACTGACAATTGTGCGGTCGTGCGACGTTGCACCCAAACAAAATTGACGTCCTTTTTTCCGCACATATAGAGCTTTCTTTTGATGGTATTTGATCACATCTGCGTTTTTTATTTATTTTTTTATTTTTTTTGCACTATAAACAAAAAAGAGCCTCAATTTTGAAAAAAACGCAATCTTTTTTAACTTTTGCTCTAATAAGTACCCCCCCAAAAAATATTAAAAAAATGATTTTTTTCCTCAGTTTAGGCCTATATGTATTCTTCTACATATTTTTGGTAAAAAAAATTACCAATAAGCGTATATTGATTGGTTTGCGCAAAAGCTATAGCCTCTACAAAATGGGGGATAGTTGTACGGCATTTTTAATGATTATTTTTTTTTTACTGGTAATGTCGGCGATCTACGATTTTTATCAGGACTGCAACATTATGGCGGACACGTCGGACAATTTTGACACATTTTTTCGGACCATTTGGCATTTTTACAGCGATCAGTGCTATAAAAATGCATTGATTACTGTAAAAATGTCACTGGCAGTGAATGGGGTTAACCACTAGGGGCAATCAAGGGGTTAATGTATTCCCTATTGTGTGTTCTAACTGAAGGGGTAGGGGACTGTGTAGGGGAGATGACAGATCACTGTTCATATTCTGTATGAACAGACAATCTGTCTGTTCTCCCCTCAGAGAACCGGGATCTGTGTGTTCTCAAGTGATTGTGGGCGAGCAGGGGGCACGTGCGCCCCTAGTGGCCAAACCTAGAAGTGACGTTTCATAAGAGCGTACAATCCCAGTACTCCTTTCCAGACTTAGGGTATGTAGCACACTCAATCCTGGAGTAGAGAAAAAAAAAGCATGACAAGTGTCAAGCTGCTGCGGTGGCCAGGCCATGTGTACAACCCCAGTACTCCTTTCTAGAATTAGGGTATGTAGCACACTCAATCCTAGATCCAAAGAAAAGAATGACATGCATTTTCTTCCTTAGTTTGCCGTGGTTATATAGCCTGTAGCGTTCATGGATGTACTGTGCAATGGGCTAAAGAGAGCTTGTAGACAGTCCTCCTTTGGGCTACTTTGGGGAAATTTACTTAACGTGGAATTCCAGCTTAAATCTAAATAGCCTCCCCCCCAACATCCATGCAAGAAAGATACTTATTTTCAGGCCAGTCTGGTCCGGTCACGTGAGTTCTTCTGTGCCAGCTAGTGGCAGTGACCAGACCGGAAAATAGGCAAGTATAGCAATCTTTTTTTCAAAGGTTAGTTAGCACAGAGGTTGTCTCTCCAATGGGACACAGATGCCAAGAAAATCTGACAAAGGTCCTAGGCTTCCCTTACTCTATCCACAATGAAAAAGAAATGTTTTTCTTTTTTGTTCTATTTTCAATTGGGGCAGACAGGACCCAGAGTAGTTATGCATTGTAATCAGTCACCTTCTCAATTTAGCTTGTTTAATGAAGGTTTGAAAATGAAAACTAGAAGCTGAGTGGTTGTTATGCTCAGCGGCTTCAGATTCTGTCTTGTCCATTTTAAGTAAACTCCCCTCAAAATACTACAAAGCTCTTCACTGCTGTCCCGTCGGTGTGTGCACGCTCGACTGTAAAACGGGGAAGAAGGTGTACCCCTTTACGGAGGACAGACAGCAGGACCTGTTCGCCCAAAGTGTGGTTTTCCCGAGGAACTGACAAGCGACAAACCACCGGCTGCCCTAGTGAAGCACTTTACGGACCTGTTCAAAGTGCGGAAAAGCGGTATAGTATGGTATTGTATGGTATGTAATATGCACGCAAAAGATATGGGGCTTTTAGTTTGATAAGCTTCTTAACTGATGCAGCCCCGGAAGATTTTACCCCCTTCCTGACCAGAGCACTTTTTGCGATTTGGCACTGCATCGCTTCAACTGACAATTGCGCGGTCATGCGATGTTGCACCCATACAAAATTGACATCCTTTTTTCCAACAAATAGAGCTTTCTTTTGGTGGTATTTGATCACCTCTGCCTATTGTACTGCACTATAAACAAAAAAGAGCCTCAATTTTGAAAAAAAACGCAATCTTTTTTAACGTTTTCTATAATAAGTACCCCCCAAAAATATATATAAAAAAAGATTTTTTCCTCAGTTTAGGCCTATATGTATTCTACATATTTTTGTTAAAAAAAATTGTAATAAGCCTACATTGATTGGTTTGCGCAAAAGTTATAGCATCTAGAAAATAGGCGATAGTTTTATGTCATTTTTAATTATTACATTTTTTTTTTAAAAGTAGTGTTGGCGATCTGAGATTTTTATTGTGTTTGCGACATTACGGTGGACACGTTGGACAATTTTGACACATTTTACGGACCATTTGACATTTTTACAGTATTCAGTGCTATAAAAATGCATTGATTACTGTAAAAAAATGTTACTGGCAGTGAAGGGGTTAACCGCTAGGGGGAAATCAAGGGGTTAATGTGTTCCCTATTGTGTGTTCTAACTGAAGGGGGAGGGGACTGTGTAGAACTTGTGTGTTCTCGAGTGATTGTGGGCGAGCAGGAGGCATGTGCGCCCCTAGTGGCCAAATCTAGAAGCGACGTAACATAATGGCAATTCGTGCAGCCGAACCATGTTGCCACAGTACAACTGTGGCAGCTGGTCGGCAACTGATTAAAGAGGATCTACGGTCATCTTAAAAAAAGAATTAAAAGTCAGCAGCTTCAAATACTGTAGCTGCTGACTTTTAAAAAACAGACATTGACTTGTCCAGGGATCCAGTGCTAGCCTCACCCAGGCAGGTTCTTTTCCGGTCTTCAGGTCCCCTGCACTGTCATGTTGACTGTGGGATACCAGCTGTGACTCCTTGCGACTTCACAGAGGGCCCCCCACCACACATGTATGAGCTGAACTATGATTTGTAAGTTGTCCTGCAGCCTCCTAGGACCTGTGACATGTCCCAGGAGGCTGCGGATGGTGCCACCATGTAGGTGGTAACCATTAACCTAATATAAATGAACATATTATGTTCGTTTATACCGCATTTCACCGAAAATAAGACCTACAATGATATTTGGGGAGGGCTGCAATATAAGAATCCTCACCTTCGCTGCCTGTGTGGGCAGGTCGTGATCGAGCCTGCGCAATTTCCCCTGTAGGAAGCTGCTTCCTATGCGGGCATTTGCTAAAAAGGAGGAGCCAGGAACACCAGTGGGGGATACCAGAAGAGGATTGGGGCTGCTCTGCGCAAACCAATGGAACAGAGATTTTAAATATGATATGTTCATTCATTTAAAAAAATCCATTTATATGTGTTTTTTTTTTTCAGACCAGAGTGATTCAGATGATTGGAACATGGAAAATGTTTGCAGGGCAGCCTATCGCCACCAACAGGAGCTTTGGAGAAGAGAAGTTGGTTCCCTAGATTCTGCGCCACAACACTGCTGAGAATTCTCACCTTTGTTGTCTGTGTGGACAGCTTGGGCAATCTTCAGTCAGTCAGTGTGTGTGTGTGTGTGTGTATGTATGTAAGGCTGGGCATTTTGATTGTAAGAGCTTTCAGGGCAGGGACTGATGTGAATGAACAATATGGCTCTAGTATGTGTGTGTATAAGGGTGAAAAAACGAATCGATTAATGGACAACTAATCGATTACTATTTTCATAATCGATTAATTGGTCACTAACATAATGGGGTTAAAAACAAGAAAAAGAAATTAGCCCTTTATAGTACAGAAAGAGCAAATCGCTACTGTAAATATTACTTTCACTGTCCCATAGTAAAAAATGAACCCCTTACAGTAGCGATTATTTGCTTTCTTTGTAATAATTTTAGTTTTTTTTAACCCCATTATGTTACTAAACATCTCAGGCCTGGGTCACACCTCTGTGTTGTTTGGTGCTTTTTGCAGAAACACACTACAGTTCATTTACATGGTTTCCTATGTGACACGTTCACATCCATGATTTTTTCAGCTGCTGTGTATTTTGAAAAGACAAGGACTTTTTTTTTAACGCAAAATGATGCTATTTTGTTTTTTTGGTTCAATACACTTCAATGGAGAAGCTGCAGAAAAGCATGTAATGCGTTTTTGCGGCAATTTGTGTTTTTTAATCTGCCCAACAACAAATTGGCCAAAAAAATATGCAAAAATGCAAATTGCAGCAAAATTACCCTTTTTTTTAAGGTTAGTAATCTATTAATTGAAACAACAATCGACCAACTAATCGATTATGAAAATAATCGTTAGTTGCAGCCCTATGTGTGTATGTATGCATGTGATATTAGAAAAGCGGTATAGTATGGTATTGTATGGTATGTAATATGCATGCAAAAGAGATGGGGCTTTTTGTTTGATAAACTTCTTTTTGCAATTTGGCACTGCATCGCTTTAACTGACAATTGTGCGGTCGTGCGACGTTGCACCCAAACAAAATTGACGTCCTTTTTTCCGCACATATAGAGCTTTCTTTTGATGGTATTTGATCACATCTGCGTTTTTTATTTATTTTTTTATTTTTTTTGCACTATAAACAAAAAAGAGCCTCAATTTTGAAAAAAACGCAATCTTTTTTAACTTTTGCTCTAATAAGTACCCCCCCAAAAAATATTAAAAAAATGATTTTTTTCCTCAGTTTAGGCCTATATGTATTCTTCTACATATTTTTGGTAAAAAAATTACCAATAAGCGTATATTGATTGGTTTGCGCAAAAGCTATAGCCTCTACAAAATGGGGGATAGTTGTACGGCATTTTTAATGATTATTTTTTTTTTACTGGTAATGTCGGCGATCTACGATTTTTATCAGGACTGCAACATTATGGCGGACACGTCGGACAATTTTGACACATTTTTTCGGACCATTTGGCATTTTTACAGCGATCAGTGCTATAAAAATGCATTGATTACTGTAAAAATGTCACTGGCAGTGAATGGGGTTAACCACTAGGGGCAATCAAGGGGTTAATGTATTCCCTATTGTGTGTTCTAACTGAAGGGGTAGGGGACTGTGTAGGGGAGATGACAGATCACTGTTCATATTCTGTATGAACAGACAATCTGTCTGTTCTCCCCTCAGAGAACCGGGATCTGTGTGTTCTCAAGTGATTGTGGGCGAGCAGGGGGCACGTGCGCCCCTAGTGGCCAAACCTAGAAGTGACGTTTCATAAGAGCGTACAATCCCAGTACTCCTTTCCAGACTTAGGGTATGTAGCACACTCAATCCTTGAGTAGAGAAAAAAAAAGCATGACAAGTGTCAAGCTGCTGCGGTGGCCAGGCCATGTGTACAACCCCAGTACTCCTTTCTAGAATTAGGGTATGTAGCACACTCAATCCTAGATCCAAAGAAAAGAATGACATGCATTTTCTTCCTTAGTTTGCCGTGGTTATATAGCCTGTAGCGTTCACGGATGTACTGTGCAATGGGCTAAAGAGAGCTTGTAGACAGTCCTCCTTTGGGCTACTTTGGGGAAATTTACTTAACGTGGAATTCCAGCTTAAATCTAAATAGCCTCCCCCCCAACATCCATGCAAGAAAGATACTTATTTTCAGGCCAGTCTGGTCCGGTCACGTGAGTTCTTCTGTGCCAGCTAGTGGCAGTGACCAGACCGGAAAATAGGCAAGTATAGCAATCTTTTTTTCAAAGGTTAGTTAGCACAGAGGTTGTCTCTCCAATGGGACACAGATGCCAAGAAAATCTGACAAAGGTCCTAGGCTTCCCTTACTCTATCCACAATGAAAAAGAAATGTTTTTCTTTTTTGTTCTATTTTCAATTGGGGCAGACAGGACCCAGAGTAGTTATGCATTGTAATCAGTCACCTTCTCAATTTAGCTTGTTTAATGAAGGTTTGAAAATGAAAACTAGAAGCTGAGTGGTTGTTATGCTCAGCGGCTTCAGATTCTGTCTTGTCCATTTTAAGTAAACTCCCCTCAAAATACTACAAAGCTCTTCACTGCTGTCCCGTCGGTGTGTGCACGCTCGACTGTAAAACGGGGAAGAAGGTGTACCCCTTTACGGAGGACAGACAGCAGGACCTGTTCGCCCAAAGTGTGGTTTTCCCGAGGAACTGACAAGCGACAAACCACCGGCTGCCCTAGTGAAGCACTTTACGGACCTGTTCAAAGTGCGGAAAAGCGGTATAGTATGGTATTGTATGGTATGTAATATGCACGCAAAAGATATGGGGCTTTTAGTTTGATAAGCTTCTTAACTGATGCAGCCCCGGAAGATTTTACCCCCTTCCTGACCAGAGCACTTTTTGCGATTTGGCACTGCATCGCTTCAACTGACAATTGCGCGGTCATGCGATGTTGCACCCATACAAAATTGACATCCTTTTTTCCAACAAATAGAGCTTTCTTTTGGTGGTATTTGATCACCTCTGCCTATTGTACTGCACTATAAACAAAAAAGAGCCTCAATTTTGAAAAAAAACGCAATCTTTTTTAACGTTTTCTATAATAAGTACCCCCCAAAAATATATATAAAAAAAGATTTTTTCCTCAGTTTAGGCCTATATGTATTCTACATATTTTTGTTAAAAAAAATTGTAATAAGCCTACATTGATTGGTTTGCGCAAAAGTTATAGCATCTAGAAAATAGGCGATAGTTTTATGTCATTTTTAATTATTACATTTTTTTTTTAAAAGTAGTGTTGGCGATCTGAGATTTTTATTGTGTTTGCGACATTACGGTGGACACGTTGGACAATTTTGACACATTTTACGGACCATTTGACATTTTTACAGTATTCAGTGCTATAAAAATGCATTGATTACTGTAAAAAAATGTTACTGGCAGTGAAGGGGTTAACCGCTAGGGGGAAATCAAGGGGTTAATGTGTTCCCTATTGTGTGTTCTAACTGAAGGGGGAGGGGACTGTGTAGAACTTGTGTGTTCTCGAGTGATTGTGGGCGAGCAGGAGGCATGTGCGCCCCTAGTGGCCAAATCTAGAAGCGACGTAACATAATGGCAATTCGTGCAGCCGAACCATGTTGCCACAGTACAACTGTGGCAGCTGGTCGGCAACTGGTTAAAGAGGATCTACGGTCATCTTAAAAAAAGAATTAAAAGTCAGCAGCTTCAAATACTGTAGCTGCTGACTTTTAAAAAACAGACATTGACTTGTCCAGGGATCCAGTGCTAGCCTCACCCAGGCAGGTTCTTTTCCGGTCTTCAGGTCCCCTGCACTGTCATGTTGACTGTGGGATACCAGCTGTGACTCCTTGCGACTTCACAGAGGGCCCCCCACCACACATGTATGAGCTGAACTATGATTTGTAAGTTGTCCTGCAGCCTCCTAGGACCTGTGACATGTCCCAGGAGGCTGCGGATGGTGCCACCATGTAGGTGGTAACCATTAACCTAATATAAATGAACATATTATGTTCGTTTATACCGCATTTCACCGAAAATAAGACCTACAATGATATTTGGGGAGGGCTGCAATATAAGAATCCTCACCTTCGCTGCCTGTGTGGGCAGGTCGTGATCGAGCCTGCGCAATTTCCCCTGTAGGAAGCTGCTTCCTATGCGGGCATTTGCTAAAAAGGAGGAGCCAGGAACACCAGTGGGGGATACCAGAAGAGGATTGGGGCTGCTCTGCGCAAACCAATGGAACAGAGATTTTAAATATGATATGTTCATTCATTAAAAAAAATCCATTTATATGTGTTTTTTTTTTTTTCAGACCAGAGTGATTCAGATGACTGGAACATGGAAAATGTTTGCAGGGCAGCCTATCGCCACCAACAGGAGCTTTGGAGAAGAGAAGGTGGTTCCCTAGATTCTGCGCCACAACACTGCTGAGAATTCTCACCTTTGTTGTCTGTGTGGACAGCTTGGGCAATCTTCAGTCAGTCAGTGTGTGTGTGTGTGTGTGTGTGTGTGTGTAGGTATGTAAGCAGTGGCGGAACTACCGCCATAGCAACACATGCGGGCGCTATGGGGCCCGCAGTCAAGTGGGGCCCGGTGAGGATAGGCGCCGTGGCTCCGCGGGAGATAGCGGGCGGCTCCGCGGGTGGTCCGCGGGCGGTCCGCGGCCCCGCGGGTGGTCCGCGGCCCCGCGGGTGGTCCGCGGGCGGCTCGCGGCTCCGCGGGTGGTCCGCGGGGGGCCCGCGGGTAGTCCGCGGCTCCGCGGGTGGTCCGCGGGCGGCTCGCGGCTCCGCGGGTGGTCCGCGGGGGGCCCGCGGGTAGTCCGCGGCTCCGCGGGTGGTCCGCGGGCGGCTCCGCGGGTGAGAGCGGGTAGTCCGCGGCTCCGCGGGTGGTCCGCGGGCGGCTCCGCGGGTGATAGTGGGAGGCAGATGAAAGTGGCCAGTCCGCTTGTGAGAGAGTGGGCGTGAGTGGGCTGGCCAATCAGGGATCTGACGGCGAGGGAGCATAGAGATGACATCATCTCTCCCCGACCTCTCATCCCTGCAGTGCAGTTCCCCCTCACTGTGCAGGCAGCCAGGAAGCAGAGAGATGACATTATCTCTCTGCTGCCTGACTCTGTGACACAGCAGGAAAGTGGCAGAGCAAGTGACAATCCATAATGTGTGACAGGCGACGTGGCAAGTGACAACCCGGGACGTGGCAAGTGACAATCCGTAACGTGTGGCAGGTGACGTGGCAAGTGAAAATCCATGACGTGGCAAATGACAATCCATAATGTGTGGCAGGCAACGTGGCAAGTGACAACCAGGGACGTGGCAAGTGACAATCCGTAACGTGTGGCAGGTGACATGGCAAGTGACAACCTGGATGTGGCAAGTGACAATCCGTAACATGTGGCAGGTGACGTGGCAAGTGAAAATCCGTGACGTGACAAGTGACAATCCGTAATGTGTGGCAGGTGACGTGGCAAGTGACAACCCGGGACGTGCAAGTGACAATCCATAATGTGTGGCAAGTGACAATCTAGGATGTGGTAAGTGACAATCTGTAATGTGTGGCAATCTAGGACGTGGCAAGTGACAATCCGTAATGTGTGGCAGGTGACGTGGCAAGTGATAACCTGGATGTGGCAAGTGACAATCCGTAACATGTGGCAGGTGACGTGGCAGGTGACGTGGCAAGTGAAAATCCGTGATGTGACAAGTGACAATCCGTAATGTGCGGCAGGTGACGTGGCAAGTGACAATCCGTAATGTGTGGCAGGTGACGGGGCAAGTGACAACCCGAGACATGGCAAGTGACAATCTAGGACATGGCAAGTGACAATCCGTAATGTGTGGCAGGTAACGTGGCAAGTGACAATCTGGGACGTGTGACAAGTGACAATCTGCATCTGGTGGAAGGCGACGTGGCAAGTGGACAATCCGCAATGTGTAGCAGGTGATGTGACAAGTGACAATTCTTAATGTGTGGTAAGTAACAATCCAGGACATGGCAAGTGACAATCTATAATGTGTGGCAAGTGACAATCCAGGACGTGGCAAGTGACAATCCATAATGTGTGGCAAGTGACAATCCAGGACGTGGCAAGTGACAATCCATAATGTGTGGCAAGTGACAATCCATAATGTGTGGCAAGTGACAATCCAGGACGTGGCAAGTGACAATCCATAATGTGTGGCAAGTGACAATCCAGGACGTGGCAAGTGACAATCCATAATGTGTGGCAAGTGACAATCCAGGACGTGGCAAGTGACAATCCATAATGTGTGGCAGGTGACTTGGCAAGAGACAATCTGGGATGTGGCAAGTGGACAATCCGCAACATGTGGTAGGTGACATTCCGCAATGTGTGACAAGTTACAATCTGCATCTGGTGGCAGGCGATGATGGCAAGTGACACGCTCAGGGATCCCACTGATTTTGCATTATGGTGAGTTGAACTATTTCATTTTATATAACAGAACAGAAATTGGTTAGAAGGCCTGGAGGTCAGCAATGTGTTCCCTTCAGGGGCTGCATACAGTATACTGCATACTTTGTTGTTCAAAATTAATATAAGCTGTTGCCTGGGTACTGTGCCACATGGGTGTGGTAGTCTGTTGTTTAATGGCATTAGTTCTTTTTTTTTTGGTGGGGGGGGCCCCATACAACATTTTGCTATGGGGCCCTGTGATTTCTAGTTACGCCCCTGTATGTAAGGTTGGGCATTTTGATTGTAAGAGCTTTCAGGGCAGGGACTGATGTGAATGAACAATATGGCTCTAGTATGTGTGTGTATAAGGGTGAAAAAACGAATCGATTAATCGACAACTAATCGATTACTATTTTCATAATCGATTAATTGGTCACTAACATAATGGGGTTAAAAACAAGAAAAAGAAATTAGCCCTTTATAGTACAGAAAGAGCAAATCGCTACTGTAAATATTACTTTCACTGTCCCATAGTAAAAAATGAACCCCTTACAGTAGCGATTATTTGCTTTCTTTGTAATAATTTTAGTTTTTTTTAACCCCATTATGTTACTAAACATCTCAGGCCTGGGTCACACCTCTGTGTTGTTTGGTGCTTTTTGCAGAAACACACTACAGTTCATTTACATGGTTTCCTATGTGACACGTTCACATCCATGATTTTTTCAGCTGCTGTGTATTTTGAAAAGACAAGGACTTTTTTTTAACGCAAAACGATGCTATTTTGTTTTTTTGGTTCAATACACTTCAATGGAGAAGCTGCAGAAAAGCATGTAATGCGTTTTTGCGGCAATTTGTGTTTTTTAATCTGCCCAAAACAAATTGGCCAAAAAAATATGCAAAAATGCAAATTGCAGCAAAATTACCCTTTTTTTAAGGTTAGTAATCTATTAATTGAAACAACAATCGACCAACTAATCGATTATGAAAATAATCGTTAGTTGCAGCCCTATGTGTGTATGTATGCATGTGATATTAGAAAAGCGGTATAGTATGGTATTGTATGGTATGTAATATGCATGCAAAAGAGATGCGGCTTTTTGTTTGATAAACTTCTTTTGCCATTTGGCACTGCATCGCTTTAACTGACAATTGTGCGGTCGTGCGACGTTGCACCCAAACAAAATTGACGTCCTTTTTTCCGCACAAATAGAGCTTTCTTTTGATGTTATTTGATCACATCTGCGTTTTTTTATTTATTTTTTTATTTTTTTTGCACTATAAACAAAAAAGAGCCTAAATTTTGAAAAAAATGCAATCTTTTTTAACTTTTGCTCTAATAAGTACCCCCCCAAAAAATATAAAAAAAATGATTTTTTTCCTCAGTTTAGGCCTATATGTATTCTTCTACATATTTTTGGTAAAAAAATTACCAATAAGCGTATATTGATTGGTTTGCGCAAAAGCTATAGCCTCTACAAAATGGGGGATAGTTGTACGGCATTTTTAATGATTTTTTTTTTTTTTACTGGTAATGTCGGCGATCTACGATTTTTATCAGGACTGCAACATTATGGCGGACACGTTGGACAATTTTGACACATTTTTTCGGACCATTTGGCATTTTTACAGCGATCAGTGCTATAAAAATGCATTGATTACTGTAAAAATGTCACTGGCAGTGAATTGGGTTAACCACTAGGGGCAATCAAGGGGTTAATGTGTTCCCTATTGTGTGTTCTAACTGAAGGGGTAGGGGACTGTGTAGGGGAGATGACAGATCACTGTTCATATTCTGTATGAACAGACAATCTGTCTGTTCTCCCCTCAGAGAACCGGGATCTGTGTGTTCTCAAGGGATTGTGGGCGAGCAGGGGGCACGTGCTCCCCTAGTGGCCAAACCTAGAAGTGACGTTTCATAAGAGCGTACAATCCCAGTACTCCTTTCCAGACTTAGGGTATGTAGCACACTCAATCCTGGAGTAGAGAAAAAAAAAGCATGACAAGTGTCAAGCTGCTGCGGTGGCCAGGCCATGTGTACAACCCCAGTACTCCTTTCTAGAATTAGGGTATGTAGCACACTCAATCCTAGACCCAAAGAAAAGAATGACATGCATTTTCTTCCTTAGTTTGCCGTGGTTATATAGCCTGTAGCGTTCACGGATGTACTGTGCAATGGGCTAAAGAGAGCTTGTAGACAGTCCTCCTTTGGGCTACTTTGGGGAAATTTACTTAACGTGGAATTCCAGCTTAAATCTAAATAGCCTCCCCCCCAACATCCATGCAAGAAAGATACTTATTTTCAGGCCAGTCTGGTCCGGTCACGTGAGTTCTTCTGTGCCAGCTAGTGGCAGTGACCGGACCGGAAAATAGGCAAGTATAGCAATCTTTTTTTCAAAGGTTAGTTAGCACAGAGGTTGTCTCTCCAATGGGACACAGATGCCAAGAAAATCTGACAAAGGTCCTAGGCTTCCCTTACTCTATCCACAATGAAAAAGAAATGTTTTTCTTTTTTGTTCTATTTTCAATTGGGGCAGACAGGACCCAGAGTAGTTGTGCATTTTAATCAGTCACCTTCTCAATTTAGCTTGTTTAATGAAGGTTTGAAAATGAAACCTAGAAGCTGAGTGGTTGTTATGCTCAGCGGCTTCAGATTCTGTCTTGTCCATTTTAAGTAAACTCCCCTCAAAATACTACAAAGCTCTTCACTGCTGTCCCGTCGGTGTGTGCACGCTCGACTGTAAAACGGGGAAGAAGGTGTACCCCTTTACGGAGGACAGACAGCAGGACCTGTTCGCCCAAAGTGTGGTTTTCCCAAGGAACTGACAAGCGACAAACCACCGGCTGCCCTAGTGAAGCACTTTACGGACCTGTTCAAAGTGCGGAAAAGCGGTATAGTATGGTATTTTATGGTATGTAATATGCACGCAAAAGATATGGGGCTTTTAGTTTGATAAGCTTCTTAACTGATGCAGCCCCGGAAGATTTTACCCCCTTCCTGACCAGAGCACTTTTTGCGATTTGGCACTGCATCGCTTCAACTGACAATTGCGCGGTCATGCGATGTTGCACCCATACAAAATTGACATCCTTTTTTCCAACAAATAGAGCTTTCTTTTGGTGGTATTTGATCACCTCTGCCTATTGTTCTGCACTATAAACAAAAAAGAGCCTCAATTTTGAAAAAAAACGCAATCTTTTTTAACGTTTTCTATAATAAGTACCCCCCAAAAATATATAAAAAAAAGATTTTTTCCTCAGTTTAGGCCTATATGTATTCTACATATTTTTGTTAAAAAAAATTGTAATAAGCCTACATTGATTGGTTTGCGCAAAAGTTATAGCATCTAGAAAATAGGCGATAGTTTTACGTCATTTTTAATTATTACATTTTTTTTTAAAAGTAGTGTTGGCGATCTGAGATTTTTATTGTGTTTGCGACATTACGGTGGACACGTTGGACAATTTTGACACATTTTATGGACCATTTGACATTTTTTCAGTAATCAGTGCTATAAAAATGCATTGATTACCGTAATTTTTTTTTACTGGCAGTGAAGGGGTTAACCGCTAGGGGGAAATCAAGGGGTTAATGTGTTCCCTATTGTGTGTTCTAACTGAAGGGGGAGGGGACTGTGTAGAACTTGTGTGTTCTCGAGTGATTGTGGGCGAGCAGAAGGCACGTGCGCCCCTAGTGGCCAAATCTAGAAGCGACGTAACATAATGGCAATTCGTGCAGCCAAACAATGTTGCCACAGTACAACTGTGGCAGCTGGTCGGCAACTGGTTAAAGAGGATCTACGGTCATCTTAAAAAAAGAATTAAAAGTCAGCAGCTTCAAATACTGTAGCTGCTGACTTTTAAAAAACAGACATTTACTTGTCCAGGGATCCAGTGCTAGCCTCACCCAGGCAGGTTCTTTTCCGGTCTTCAGGTCCCCTGCACTGTCATGTTGACTGTGGGATACCAGCTGTGACTCCTTGCGACTTCACAGAGGGCCCCCCACCACACATGTATGAGCTGAACTATGATTTGTAAGTTGTCCTGCAGCCTCCTAGGACCTGTGACATGTCCCAGGAGGCTGCGGATGGTGCCACCATGTAGGTGGTAATCATTAACCTAATATAAATGAACATATTATGTTCGTTTATACCGCATTTCACCGAAAATAAGACCTACTATGATATTTGGGGAGGGCTGCAATATAAGAATCCTCACCTTCGCTGCCTGTGTGGGCAGGTCGTGATCGAGCCTGCGCAATTTCCCCTGTAGGAAGTGTAGGAAGCTGCTTCCTATGCGGGCATTTGCTAAAAAGGAGGAGCCAGGAACACCAGTGGGGGATACCAGAAGAGGATTGGGGTTGCTCTGCGCAAACCAATGGAACAGAGATTTTAAATATGATATGTTCATTCATTTAAAAAAATCCATTTATATGTGTTTTTTTTTTTTTCAGACCAGAGTGATTCAGATGACTGGAACATGGAAAATGTTTGCAGGGCAGCCTATCGCCACCAACAGGAGCTTTGGAGAAGAGAAGGTGGTTCCCTAGATTCTGCGCCACAACACTGCTGAGAATTCTCACCTTTGTTGTCTGTGTGGACAGCTTGGGCAATCTTCAGTCAGTCAGTGTGTGTGTGTGTGTGTGTGTGTGTAGGTATGTAAGGTTGGGCATTTTGATTGTAAGAGCTTTCAGGGCAGGGACTGATGTGAATGAACAATATGGCTCTAGTATGTGTGTGTATAAGGGTGAAAAAACGAATCGATTAATCGACAACTAATCGATTACTATTTTCATAATCGATTAATTGGTCACTAACATAATGGGGTTAAAAACAAGAAAAAGAAATTAGCCCTTTATAGTACAGAAAGAGCAAATCGCTACTGTAAATATTACTTTCACTGTCCCATAGTAAAAAATGAACCCCTTACAGTAGCGATTATTTGCTTTCTTTGTAATAATTTTAGTTTTTTTTAACCCCATTATGTTACTAAACATCTCAGGCCTGGGTCACACCTCTGTGTTGTTTGGTGCTTTTTGCAGAAACACACTACAGTTCATTTACATGGTTTCCTATGTGACACGTTCACATCCATGATTTTTTCAGCTGCTGTGTATTTTGAAAAGACAAGGACTTTTTTTTTAACGCAAAACGATGCTATTTTGTTTTTTTGGTTCAATACACTTCAATGGAGAAGCTGCAGAAAAGCATGTAATGCGTTTTTGCGGCAATTTGTGTTTTTTAATCTGCCCAACAACAAATTGGCCAAAAAAATATGCAAAAATGCAAATTGCAGCAAAATTACCCTTTTTTTTTAAGGTTAGTAATCTATTAATTGAAACAACAATCGACCAACTAATCGATTATGAAAATAATCGTTAGTTGCAGCCCTATGTGTGTATGTATGCATGTGATATTAGAAAAGCGGTATAGTATGGTATTGTATGGTATGTAATATGCATGCAAAAGAGATGGGGCTTTTTGTTTGATAAACTTCTTTTTGCAATTTGGCACTGCATCGCTTTAACTGACAATTGTGCGGTCGTGCGACGTTGCACCCAAACAAAATTGACGTCCTTTTTTCCGCACATATAGAGCTTTCTTTTGATGGTATGTGATCACATCTGCGTTTTTTATTTATTTTTTTATTTATTTTTTTATTTTTTTTGCACTATAAACAAAAAAGAGCCTCAATTTTGAAAAAAACGCAATCTTTTTTAACTTTTGCTCTAATAAGTACCCCCCCAAAAAATATTAAAAAAATGATTTTTTTCCTCAGTTTAGGCCTATATGTATTCTTCTACATATTTTTGGTAAAAAAATTACCAATAAGCGTATATTGATTGGTTTGCGCAAAAGCTATAGCCTCTACAAAATGGGGGATAGTTGTACGGCATTTTTAATGATTATTTTTTTTTTTACTGGTAATGTCGGCGATCTACGATTTTTATCAGGACTGCAACATTATGGCGGACACGTCGGACAATTTTGACACATTTTTTCGGACCATTTGGCATTTTTACAGCGATCAGTGCTATAAAAATGCATTGATTACTGTAAAAATGTCACTGGCAGTGAATGGGGTTAACCACTAGGGGCAATCAAGGGGTTAATGTGTTCCCTATTGTGTGTTCTAACTGAAGGGGTAGGGGACTGTGTAGGGGAGATGACAGATCACTGTTCATATTCTGTATGAACAGACAATCTGTCTGTTCTCCCCTCAGAGAACCGGGATCTGTGTGTTCTCAAGTGATTGTGGGCGAGCAGGGGGCACGTGCGCCCCTAGTGGCCAAACCTAGAAGTGACGTTTCATAAGAGCGTACAATCCCAGTACTCCTTTCCAGACTTAGGGTATGTAGCACACTCAATCCTGGAGTAGAGAAAAAAAAAGCATGACAAGTGTCAAGCTGCTGCGGTGGCCAGGCCATGTGTACAACCCCAGTACTCCTTTCTAGAATTAGGGTATGTAGCACACTCAATCCTAGATCCAAAGAAAAGAATGACATGCATTTTCTTCCTTAGTTTGCCGTGGTTATATAGCCTGTAGCGTTCACGGATGTACTGTGCAATGGGCTAAAGAGAGCTTGTAGACAGTCCTCCTTTGGGCTACTTTGGGGAAATTTACTTAACGTGGAATTCCAGCTTAAATCTAAATAGCCTCCCCCCCAACATCCATGCAAGAAAGATACTTATTTTCAGGCCAGTCTGGTCCGGTCACGTGAGTTCTTCTGTGCCAGCTAGTGGCAGTGACCAGACCGGAAAATAGGCAAGTATAGCAATCTTTTTTTCAAAGGTTAGTTAGCACAGAGGTTGTCTCTCCAATGGGACACAGATGCCAAGAAAATCTGACAAAGGTCCTAGGCTTCCCTTACTCTATCCACAATGAAAAAGAAATGTTTTTCTTTTTTGTTCTATTTTCAATTGGGGCAGACAGGACCCAGAGTAAGTTGTGCATTGTAATCAGTCACCTTCTCAATTTAGCTTGTTTAATGAAGGTTTGAAAATGAAAACTAGAAGCTGAGTGGTTGTTATGCTCAGCGGCTTCAGATTCTGTCTTGTCCATTTTAAGTAAACTCCCCTCAAAATACTACAAAGCTCTTCACTGCTGTCCCGTCGGTGTGTGCACGCTCGACTGTAAAACGGGGAAGAAGGTGTACCCCTTTACGGAGGACAGACAGCAGGACCTGTTCGCCCAAAGTGTGGTTTTCCCGAGGAACTGACAAGCGACAAACCACCGGCTGCCCTAGTGAAGCACTTTACGGACCTGTTCAAAGTGCGGAAAAGCGGTATAGTATGGTATTGTATGGTATGTAATATGCACGCAAAAGATATGGGGCTTTTAGTTTGATAAGCTTCTTAACTGATGCAGCCCCGGAAGATTTTACCCCCTTCCTGACCAGAGCACTTTTTGCGATTTGGCACTGCATCGCTTCAACTGACAATTGCGCGGTCATGCGATGTTGCACCCATACAAAATTGACATCCTTTTTTCCAACAAATAGAGCTTTCTTTTGGTGGTATTTGATCACCTCTGCCTATTGTTCTGCACTATAAACAAAAAAGAGCCTCAATTTTGAAAAAAAACGCAATCTTTTTTAACGTTTTCTATAATAAGTACCCCCCAAAAATATATAAAAAAAAGATTTTTTCCTCAGTTTAGGCCTATATGTATTGTACATATTTTTGTTAAAAAAAATTGTAATAAGCCTACATTGATTGGTTTGCGCAAAAGTTATAGCATCTAGAAAATAGGCGATAGTTTTATGTCATTTTTAATTATTTCATTTTTTTTTTAAAAGTAGTGTTGGCGATCTGAGATTTTTATTGTGTTTGCGACATTACGGTGGACACGTTGGACAATTTTGACACATTTTACGGACCATTTGACATTTTTACAGTAATCAGTGCTATAAAAATGCATTGATTACTGTAAAAAAATGTTACTGGCAGTGAAGGGGTTAACCGCTAGGGGGAAATCAAGGGGTTAATGTGTTCCCTATTGTGTGTTCTAACTGAAGGGGGAGGGGACTGTGTAGAACTTGTGTGTTCTCGAGTGATTGTGGGCGAGCAGGAGGCATGTGCGCCCCTAGTGGCCAAATCTAGAAGCGACGTAACATAATGGCAATTCGTGCAGCCGAACCATGTTGCCACAGTACAACTGTGACAGCTGGTCGGCAACTGGTTAAAGAGGATCTACGGTCATCTTAAAAAAAGAATTAAAAGTCAGCAGCTTCAAATACTGTAGCTGCTGACTTTTAAAAAACAGACATTTACTTGTCCAGGGATCCAGTGCTAGCCTCACCCAGGCAGGTTCTTTTCCGGTCTTCAGGTCCCCTGCACTGTCATGTTGACTGTGGGATACCAGCTGTGACTCCTTGCGACTTCACAGAGGGCCCCCCACCACACATGTATGAGCTGAACTATGATTTGTAAGTTGTCCTGCAGCCTCCTAGGACCTGTGACATGTCCCAGGAGGCTGCGGATGGTGCCACCATGTAGGTGGTAACCATTAACCTAATATAAATGAACATATTATGTTCGTTTATACCGCATTTCACCGAAAATAAGACCTACAATGATATTTGGGGAGGGCTGCAATATAAGAATCCTCACCTTCGCTGCCTGTGTGGGCAGGTCGTGATCGAGCCTGCGCAATTTCCCCTGTAGGAAGCTGCTTCCTATGCGGGCATTTGCTAAAAAGGAGGAGCCAGGAACACCAGTGGGGGATACCAGAAGAGGATTGGGGCTGCTCTGCGCAAACCAATGGAACAGAGATTTTAAATATGATATGTTCATTCATTTAAAAAAATCCATTTATATGTGGTTTTTTTTTTTCAGACCAGAGTGATTCAGATGACTGGAACATGGAAAATGTTTGCAGGGCAGCCTATCGCCACCAACAGGAGCTTTGGAGAAGAGAAGGTGGTTCCCTAGATTCTGCGCCACAACACTGCTGAGAATTCTCACCTTTGTTGTCTGTGTGGACAGCTTGGGCAATCTTCAGTCAGTCAGTGCGTGTATGTATGTAAGGCTGGGCATTTTGATTGTAAGAGCTTTCAGGGCAGGGACTGATGTGAATGAACAATATGGCTCTAGTATGTGTGTGTATAAGGGTGAAAAAACGAATCGATTAATGGACAACTAATCGATTACTATTTTCATAATCGATTAATTGGTCACTAACATAATGGGGTTAAAAACAAGAAAAAGAAATTAGCCCTTTATAGTACAGAAAGAGCAAATCGCTACTGTAAATATTACTTTCACTGTCCCATAGTAAAAAATGAACCCCTTACAGTAGCGATTATTTGCTTTCTTTGTAATAATTTTAGTTTTTTTTAACCCCATTATGTTACTAAACATCTCAGGCCTGGGTCACACCTCTGTGTTGTTTGGTGCTTTTTGCAGAAACACACTACAGTTCATTTACATGGTTTCCTATGTGACACGTTCACATCCATGATTTTTTCAGCTGCTGTGTATTTTGAAAAGACAAGGACTTTTTTTTTAACGCAAAACGATGCTATTTTGTTTTTCTGGTTCAATACACTTCAATGGAGAAGCTGCAGAAAAGCATGTAATGCGTTTTTGCGGCAATTTGTGTTTTTTAATCTGCCCAACAACAAATTGGCCAAAAAAATATGCAAAAATGCAAATTGCAGCAAAATTACCCTTTTTTTTTAAGGTTAGTAATCTATTAATTGAAACAACAATCGACCAACTAATCGATTATGAAAATAATCGTTAGTTGCAGCCCTATGTGTGTATGTATGCATGTGATATTAGAAAAGCGGTATAGTATGGTATTGTATGGTATGTAATATGCATGCAAAAGAGATGGGGCTTTTTGTTTGATAAACTTCTTTTTGCAATTTGGCACTGCATCGCTTTAACTGACAATTGTGCGGTCGTGCGACGTTGCACCCAAACAAAATTGATGTCCTTTTTTCCGCACATATAGAGCTTTCTTTTGATGGTATTTGATCACATCTGCGTTTTTTATTTATTTTTTTATTTTTTTTGCACTATAAACAAAAAAGAGCCTCAATTTTGAAAAAAACGCAATCTTTTTTAACTTTTGCTCTAATAAGTACCCCCCCAAAAAATATTAAAAAAATGTTTTTTTTCCTCAGTTTAGGCCTATATGTATTCTTCTACATATTTTTGGTAAAAAAATTACCAATAAGCGTATATTGATTGGTTTGCGCAAAAGCTATAGCCTCTACAAAATGGGGGATAGTTGTACGGCATTTTTAATGATTATTTTTTTTTTACTGGTAATGTCGGCGATCTACGATTTTTATCAGGACTGCAACATTATGGCGGACACGTCGGACAATTTTGACACATTTTTTCGGACCATTTGGCATTTTTACAGCGATCAGTGCTATAAAAATGCATTGATTACTGTAAAAATGTCACTGGCAGTGAATGGGGTTAACCACTAGGGGCAATCAAGGGGTTAATGTGTTCCCTATTGTGTGTTCTAACTGAAGGGGTAGGGGACTGTGTAGGGGAGATGACAGATCACTGTTCATATTCTGTATGAACAGACAATCTGTCTGTTCTCCCCTCAGAGAACCGGGATCTGTGTGTTCTCAAGTGATTGTGGGCGAGCAGGGGGCACGTGCGCCCCTAGTGGCCAAACCTAGAAGTGACGTTTCATAAGAGCGTACAATCCCAGTACTCCTTTCCAGACTTAGGGTATGTAGCACACTCAATCCTGGAGTAGAGAAAAAAAAAGCATGACAAGTGTCAAGCTGCTGCGGTGGCCAGGCCATGTGTACAATCCCAGTACTCCTTTCTAGAATTAGGGTATGTAGCACACTCAATCCTAGATCCAAAGAAAAGAATGACATGCATTTTCTTCCTTAGTTTGCCGTGGTTATATAGCCTGTAGCGTTCACGGATGTACTGTGCAATGGGCTAAAGAGAGCTTGTAGACAGTCCTCCTTTGGGCTACTTTGGGGAAATTTACTTAACGTGGAATTCCAGCTTAAATCTAAATAGCCTCCCCCCCAACATCCATGCAAGAAAGATACTTATTTTCAGGCCAGTCTGGTCCGGTCACGTGAGTTCTTCTGTGCCAGCTAGTGGCAGTGACCAGACCGGAAAATAGGCAAGTATAGCAATCTTTTTTTCAAAGGTTAGTTAGCACAGAGGTTGTCTCTCCAATGGGACACAGATGCCAAGAAAATCTGACAAAGGTCCTAGGCTTCCCTTACTCTATCCACAATGAAAAAGAAATGTTTTTCTTTTTTGTTCTATTTTCAATTGGGGCAGACAGGACCCAGAGTAGTTGTGCATTGTAATCAGTCACCTTCTCAATTTAGCTTGTTTAATGAAGGTTTGAAAATGAAAACTAGAAGCTGAGTGGTTGTTATGCTCAGCGGCTTCAGATTCTGTCTTGTCCATTTTAAGTAAACTCCCCTCAAAATACTACAAAGCTCTTCACTGCTGTCCCGTCGGTGTGTGCACGCTCGACTGTAAAACGGGGAAGAAGGTGTACCCCTTTACGGAGGACAGACAGCAGAACCTGTTCGCCCAAAGTGTGGTTTTCCCGAGGAACTGACAAGCGACAAACCACCGGCTGCCCTAGTGAAGCACTTTACGGACCTGTTCAAAGTGCGGAAAAGCGGTATAGTATGGTATTGTATGGTATGTAATATGCACGCAAAAGATATGGGGCTTTTAGTTTGATAAGCTTCTTAACTGATGCAGCCCCGGAAGATTTTACCCCCTTCCTGACCAGAGCACTTTTTGCGATTTGGCACTGCATCGCTTCAACTGACAATTGCGCGGTCATGCGATGTTGCACCCATACAAAATTGACATCCTTTTTTCCAACAAATAGAGCTTTCTTTTGGTGGTATTTGATCACCTCTGCCTATTGTTCTGCACTATAAACAAAAAAGAGCCTCAATTTTGAAAAAAAACGCAATCTTTTTTAACGTTTTCTATAATAAGTACCCCCCAAAAATATATATAAAAAAAGATTTTTTCCTCAGTTTAGGCCTATATGTATTCTACATATTTTTGTTAAAAAAAATTGTAATAAGCCTACATTGATTGGTTTGCGCAAAAGTTATAGCATCTAGAAAATAGGCGATAGTTTTATGTCATTTTTAATTATTACATTTTTTTTTTAAAAGTAGTGTTGGCGATCTGAGATTTTTATTGTGTTTGCGACATTACGGTGGACACGTTGGACAATTTTGACACATTTTACGGACCATTTGACATTTTTACAGTAATCAGTGCTATAAAAATGCATTGATTACTGTAAAAAAATGTTACTGGCAGTGAAGGGGTTAACCGCTAGGGGGAAATCAAGGGGTTAATGTGTTCCCTATTGTGTGTTCTAACTGAAGGGGGAGGGGACTGTGTAGAACTTGTGTGTTCTCGAGTGATTGTGGGCGAGCAGGAGGCATGTGCGCCCCTAGTGGCCAAATCTAGAAGCGACGTAACATAATGGCAATTCGTGCAGCCGAACCATGTTGCCACAGTACAACTGTGGCAGCTGGTCGGCAACTGGTTAAAGAGGATCTACGGTCATCTTAAAAAAAGAATTAAAAGTCAGCAGCTTCAAATACTGTAGCTGCTGACTTTTAAAAAACAGACATTTACTTGTCCAGGGATCCAGTGCTAGCCTCACCCAGGCAGGTTCTTTTCCGGTCTTCAGGTCCCCTGCACTGTCATGTTGACTGTGGGATACCAGCTGTGACTCCTTGCGACTTCACAGAGGGCCCCCCACCACACATGTATGAGCTGAACTATGATTTGTAAGTTGTCCTGCAGCCTCCTAGGACCTGTGACATGTCCCAGGAGGCTGCGGATGGTGCCACCATGTAGGTGGTAACCATTAACCTAATATAAATGAACATATTATGTTCGTTTATACCGCATTTCACCGAAAATAAGACCTACAATGATATTTGGGGAGGGCTGCAATATAAGAATCCTCACCTTCGCTGCCTGTGTGGGCAGGTCGTGATCGAGCCTGCGCAATTTCCCCTGTAGGAAGCTGCTTCCTATGCGGGCATTTGCTAAAAAGGAGGAGCCAGGAACACCAGTGGGGGATACCAGAAGAGGATTGGGGCTGCTCTGCGCAAACCAATGGAACAGAGATTTTAAATATGATATGTTCATTCATTTAAAAAAATCCATTTATATGTGTTTTTTTTTTTCAGACCAGAGTGATTCAGATGATTGGAACATGGAAAATGTTTGCAGGGCAGCCTATCGCCACCAACAGGAGCTTTGGAGAAGAGAAGTTGGTTCCCTAGATTCTGCGCCACAACACTGCTGAGAATTCTCACCTTTGTTGTCTGTGTGGACAGCTTGGGCAATCTTCAGTCAGTCAGTGTGTGTGTGTGTGTGTGTATGTATGTAAGGCTGGGCATTTTGATTGTAAGAGCTTTCAGGGCAGGGACTGATGTGAATGAACAATATGGCTCTAGTATGTGTGTGTATAAGGGTGAAAAAACGAATCGATTAATGGACAACTAATCGATTACTATTTTCATAATCGATTAATTGGTCACTAACATAATGGGGTTAAAAACAAGAAAAAGAAATTAGCCCTTTATAGTACAGAAAGAGCAAATCGCTACTGTAAATATTACTTTCACTGTCCCATAGTAAAAAATGAACCCCTTACAGTAGCGATTATTTGCTTTCTTTGTAATAATTTTAGTTTTTTTTAACCCCATTATGTTACTAAACATCTCAGGCCTGGGTCACACCTCTGTGTTGTTTGGTGCTTTTTGCAGAAACACACTACAGTTCATTTACATGGTTTCCTATGTGACACGTTCACATCCATGATTTTTTCAGCTGCTGTGTATTTTGAAAAGACAAGGACTTTTTTTTTAACGCAAAATGATGCTATTTTGTTTTTTTGGTTCAATACACTTCAATGGAGAAGCTGCAGAAAAGCATGTAATGCGTTTTTGCGGCAATTTGTGTTTTTTAATCTGCCCAACAACAAATTGGCCAAAAAAATATGCAAAAATGCAAATTGCAGCAAAATTACCCTTTTTTTTAAGGTTAGTAATCTATTAATTGAAACAACAATCGACCAACTAATCGATTATGAAAATAATCGTTAGTTGCAGCCCTATGTGTGTATGTATGCATGTGATATTAGAAAAGCGGTATAGTATGGTATTGTATGGTATGTAATATGCATGCAAAAGAGATGGGGCTTTTTGTTTGATAAACTTCTTTTTGCAATTTGGCACTGCATCGCTTTAACTGACAATTGTGCGGTCGTGCGACGTTGCACCCAAACAAAATTGACGTCCTTTTTTCCGCACATATAGAGCTTTC
Source organism: Lithobates pipiens (assembly GCF_037356315.1). NCBI lineage: Eukaryota > Metazoa > Chordata > Amphibia > Anura > Ranidae > Lithobates > Lithobates pipiens. The sequence continues at coordinate 267,975,057 of NW_027507784.1, read as the reverse complement.
TTTTGATGGTATTTGATCACATCTGCGTTTTTTATTTATTTTTTTATTTTTTTTGCACTATAAACAAAAAAGAGCCTCAATTTTGAAAAAAACGCAATCTTTTTTAACTTTTGCTCTAATAAGTACCCCCCCAAAAAATATAAAAAAAATGATTTTTTTCCTCAGTTTAGGCCTATATGTATTCTTCTACATATTTTTGGTAAAAAAATTACCAATAAGCGTATATTGATTGGTTTGCGCAAAAGCTATAGCCTCTACAAAATGGGGGATAGTTGTACGGCATTTTTAATGATTATTTTTTTTTTACTGGTAATGTCGGCGATCTACGATTTTTATCAGGACTGCAACATTATGGCGGACACGTCGGACAATTTTGACACATTTTTTCGGACCATTTGGCATTTTTACAGCGATCAGTGCTATAAAAATGCATTGATTACTGTAAAAATGTCACTGGCAGTGAATGGGGTTAACCACTAGGGGCAATCAAGGGGTTAATGTATTCCCTATTGTGTGTTCTAACTGAAGGGGTAGGGGACTGTGTAGGGGAGATGACAGATCACTGTTCATATTCTGTATGAACAGACAATCTGTCTGTTCTCCCCTCAGAGAACCGGGATCTGTGTGTTCTCAAGTGATTGTGGGCGAGCAGGGGGCACGTGCGCCCCTAGTGGCCAAACCTAGAAGTGACGTTTCATAAGAGCGTACAATCCCAGTACTCCTTTCCAGACTTAGGGTATGTAGCACACTCAATCCTTGAGTAGAGAAAAAAAAAGCATGACAAGTGTCAAGCTGCTGCGGTGGCCAGGCCATGTGTACAACCCCAGTACTCCTTTCTAGAATTAGGGTATGTAGCACACTCAATCCTAGATCCAAAGAAAAGAATGACATGCATTTTCTTCCTTAGTTTGCCGTGGTTATATAGCCTGTAGCGTTCACGGATGTACTGTGCAATGGGCTAAAGAGAGCTTGTAGACAGTCCTCCTTTGGGCTACTTTGGGGAAATTTACTTAACGTGGAATTCCAGCTTAAATCTAAATAGCCTCCCCCCCAACATCCATGCAAGAAAGATACTTATTTTCAGGCCAGTCTGGTCCGGTCACGTGAGTTCTTCTGTGCCAGCTAGTGGCAGTGACCAGACCGGAAAATAGGCAAGTATAGCAATCTTTTTTTCAAAGGTTAGTTAGCACAGAGGTTGTCTCTCCAATGGGACACAGATGCCAAGAAAATCTGACAAAGGTCCTAGGCTTCCCTTACTCTATCCACAATGAAAAAGAAATGTTTTTCTTTTTTGTTCTATTTTCAATTGGGGCAGACAGGACCCAGAGTAGTTATGCATTGTAATCAGTCACCTTCTCAATTTAGCTTGTTTAATGAAGGTTTGAAAATGAAAACTAGAAGCTGAGTGGTTGTTATGCTCAGCGGCTTCAGATTCTGTCTTGTCCATTTTAAGTAAACTCCCCTCAAAATACTACAAAGCTCTTCACTGCTGTCCCGTCGGTGTGTGCACGCTCGACTGTAAAACGGGGAAGAAGGTGTACCCCTTTACGGAGGACAGACAGCAGGACCTGTTCGCCCAAAGTGTGGTTTTCCCGAGGAACTGACAAGCGACAAACCACCGGCTGCCCTAGTGAAGCACTTTACGGACCTGTTCAAAGTGCGGAAAAGCGGTATAGTATGGTATTGTATGGTATGTAATATGCACGCAAAAGATATGGGGCTTTTAGTTTGATAAGCTTCTTAACTGATGCAGCCCCGGAAGATTTTACCCCCTTCCTGACCAGAGCACTTTTTGCGATTTGGCACTGCATCGCTTCAACTGACAATTGCGCGGTCATGCGATGTTGCACCCATACAAAATTGACATCCTTTTTTCCAACAAATAGAGCTTTCTTTTGGTGGTATTTGATCACCTCTGCCTATTGTACTGCACTATAAACAAAAAAGAGCCTCAATTTTGAAAAAAAACGCAATCTTTTTTAACGTTTTCTATAATAAGTACCCCCCAAAAATATATATAAAAAAAGATTTTTTCCTCAGTTTAGGCCTATATGTATTCTACATATTTTTGTTAAAAAAAATTGTAATAAGCCTACATTGATTGGTTTGCGCAAAAGTTATAGCATCTAGAAAATAGGCGATAGTTTTATGTCATTTTTAATTATTACATTTTTTTTTTAAAAGTAGTGTTGGCGATCTGAGATTTTTATTGTGTTTGCGACATTACGGTGGACACGTTGGACAATTTTGACACATTTTACGGACCATTTGACATTTTTACAGTATTCAGTGCTATAAAAATGCATTGATTACTGTAAAAAAATGTTACTGGCAGTGAAGGGGTTAACCGCTAGGGGGAAATCAAGGGGTTAATGTGTTCCCTATTGTGTGTTCTAACTGAAGGGGGAGGGGACTGTGTAGAACTTGTGTGTTCTCGAGTGATTGTGGGCGAGCAGGAGGCATGTGCGCCCCTAGTGGCCAAATCTAGAAGCGACGTAACATAATGGCAATTCGTGCAGCCGAACCATGTTGCCACAGTACAACTGTGGCAGCTGGTCGGCAACTGGTTAAAGAGGATCTACGGTCATCTTAAAAAAAGAATTAAAAGTCAGCAGCTTCAAATACTGTAGCTGCTGACTTTTAAAAAACAGACATTGACTTGTCCAGGGATCCAGTGCTAGCCTCACCCAGGCAGGTTCTTTTCCGGTCTTCAGGTCCCCTGCACTGTCATGTTGACTGTGGGATACCAGCTGTGACTCCTTGCGACTTCACAGAGGGCCCCCCACCACACATGTATGAGCTGAACTATGATTTGTAAGTTGTCCTGCAGCCTCCTAGGACCTGTGACATGTCCCAGGAGGCTGCGGATGGTGCCACCATGTAGGTGGTAACCATTAACCTAATATAAATGAACATATTATGTTCGTTTATACCGCATTTCACCGAAAATAAGACCTACAATGATATTTGGGGAGGGCTGCAATATAAGAATCCTCACCTTCGCTGCCTGTGTGGGCAGGTCGTGATCGAGCCTGCGCAATTTCCCCTGTAGGAAGCTGCTTCCTATGCGGGCATTTGCTAAAAAGGAGGAGCCAGGAACACCAGTGGGGGATACCAGAAGAGGATTGGGGCTGCTCTGCGCAAACCAATGGAACAGAGATTTTAAATATGATATGTTCATTCATTTAAAAAAATCCATTTATATGTGTTTTTTTTTTTTCAGACCAGAGTGATTCAGATGATTGGAACATGGAAAATGTTTGCAGGGCAGCCTATCGCCACCAACAGGAGCTTTGGAGAAGAGAAGTTGGTTCCCTAGATTCTGCGCCACAACACTGCTGAGAATTCTCACCTTTGTTGTCTGTGTGGACAGCTTGGGCAATCTTCAGTCAGTCAGTGTGTGTGTGTGTGTGTGTGTGTGTGTATGTATGTAAGGCTGGGCATTTTGATTGTAAGAGCTTTCAGGGCAGGGACTGATGTGAATGAACAATATGGCTCTAGTATGTGTGTGTATAAGGGTGAAAAAACGAATCGATTAATGGACAACTAATCGATTACTATTTTCATAATCGATTAATTGGTCACTAACATAATGGGGTTAAAAACAAGAAAAAGAAATTAGCCCTTTATAGTACAGAAAGAGCAAATCGCTACTGTAAATATTACTTTCACTGTCCCATAGTAAAAAATGAACCCCTTACAGTAGCGATTATTTGCTTTCTTTGTAATAATTTTAGTTTTTTTTAACCCCATTATGTTACTAAACATCTCAGGCCTGGGTCACACCTCTGTGTTGTTTGGTGCTTTTTGCAGAAACACACTACAGTTCATTTACATGGTTTCCTATGTGACACGTTCACATCCATGATTTTTTCAGCTGCTGTGTATTTTGAAAAGACAAGGACTTTTTTTTTAACGCAAAACGATGCTATTTTGTTTTTTTGGTTCAATACACTTCAATGGAGAAGCTGCAGAAAAGCATGTAATGCGTTTTTGCGGCAATTTGTGTTTTTTAATCTGCCCAACAACAAATTGGCCAAAAAAATATGCAAAAATGCAAATTGCAGCAAAATTACCCTTTTTTTTAAGGTTAGTAATCTATTAATTGAAACAACAATCGACCAACTAATTGATTATGAAAATAATCGTTAGTTGCAGCCCTATGTGTGTATGTATGCATGTGATATTAGAAAAGCGGTATAGTATGGTATTGTATGGTATGTAATATGCATGCAAAAGAGATGGGGCTTTTTGTTTGATAAACTTCTTTTTGCAATTTGGCACTGCATCGCTTTAACTGACAATTGTGCGGTCGTGCGACGTTGCACCCAAACAAAATTGACGTCCTTTTTTCCGCACATATAGAGCTTTCTTTTGATGGTATTTGATCACATCTGCGTTTTTTATTTATTTTTTTATTTTTTTTGCACTATAAACAAAAAAGAGCCTCAATTTTGAAAAAAACGCAATCTTTTTTAACTTTTGCTCTAATAAGTACCCCCCCAAAAAATATAAAAAAAATGATTTTTTTCCTCAGTTTAGGCCTATATGTATTCTTCTACATATTTTTGGTAAAAAAATTACCAATAAGCGTATATTGATTGGTTTGCGCAAAAGCTATAGCCTCTACAAAATGGGGGATAGTTGTACGGCATTTTTAATGATTATTTTTTTTTTACTGGTAATGTCGGCGATCTACGATTTTTATCAGGACTGCAACATTATGGCGGACACGTCGGACAATTTTGACACATTTTTTCGGACCATTTGGCATTTTTACAGCGATCAGTGCTATAAAAATGCATTGATTACTGTAAAAATGTCACTGGCAGTGAATGGGGTTAACCACTAGGGGCAATCAAGGGGTTAATGTATTCCCTATTGTGTGTTCTAACTGAAGGGGTAGGGGACTGTGTAGGGGAGATGACAGATCACTGTTCATATTCTGTATGAACAGACAATCTGTCTGTTCTCCCCTCAGAGAACCGGGATCTGTGTGTTCTCAAGTGATTGTGGGTGAGCAGGGGGCACGTGCGCCCCTAGTGGCCAAACCTAGAAGTGACGTTTCATAAGAGCGTACAATCCCAGTACTCCTTTCCAGACTTAGGGTATGTAGCACACTCAATCCTTGAGTAGAGAAAAAAAAAGCATGACAAGTGTCAAGCTGCTGCGGTGGCCAGGCCATGTGTACAACCCCAGTACTCCTTTCTAGAATTAGGGTATGTAGCACACTCAATCCTAGATCCAAAGAAAAGAATGACATGCATTTTCTTCCTTAGTTTGCCGTGGTTATATAGCCTGTAGCGTTCACGGATGTACTGTGCAATGGGCTAAAGAGAGCTTGTAGACAGTCCTCCTTTGGGCTACTTTGGGGAAATTTACTTAACGTGGAATTCCAGCTTAAATCTAAATAGCCTCCCCCCCAACATCCATGCAAGAAAGATACTTATTTTCAGGCCAGTCTGGTCCGGTCACGTGAGTTCTTCTGTGCCAGCTAGTGGCAGTGACCAGACCGGAAAATAGGCAAGTATAGCAATCTTTTTTTCAAAGGTTAGTTAGCACAGAGGTTGTCTCTCCAATGGGACACAGATGCCAAGAAAATCTGACAAAGGTCCTAGGCTTCCCTTACTCTATCCACAATGAAAAAGAAATGTTTTTCTTTTTTTGTTCTATTTTCAATTGGGGCAGACAGGACCCAGAGTAGTTATGCATTGTAATCAGTCACCTTCTCAATTTAGCTTGTTTAATGAAGGTTTGAAAGTGAAAACTAGAAGCTGAGTGGTTGTTATGCTCAGCGGCTTCAGATTCTGTCTTGTCCATTTTAAGTAAACTCCCCTCAAAATACTACAAAGCTCTTCACTGCTGTCCCGTCGGTGTGTGCACGCTCGACTGTAAAACGGGGAAGAAGGTGTACCCCTTTACGGAGGACAGACAGCAGGACCTGTTCGCCCAAAGTGTGGTTTTCCCGAGGAACTGACAAGCGACAAACCACCGGCTGCCCTAGTGAAGCACTTTACGGACCTGTTCAAAGTGCGGAAAAGCGGTATAGTATGGTATTGTATGGTATGTAATATGCACGCAAAAGATATGGGGCTTTTAGTTTGATAAGCTTCTTAACTGATGCAGCCCCGGAAGATTTTACCCCCTTCCTGACCAGAGCACTTTTTGCGATTTGGCACTGCATCGCTTCAACTGACAATTGCGCGGTCATGCGATGTTGCACCCATACAAAATTGACATCCTTTTTTCCAACAAATAGAGCTTTCTTTTGGTGGTATTTGATCACCTCTGCCTATTGTACTGCACTATAAACAAAAAAGAGCCTCAATTTTGAAAAAAAACGCAATCTTTTTTAACGTTTTCTATAATAAGTACCCCCCAAAAATATATATAAAAAAAGATTTTTTCCTCAGTTTAGGCCTATATGTATTCTACATATTTTTGTTAAAAAAAATTGTAATAAGCCTACATTGATTGGTTTGCGCAAAAGTTATAGCATCTAGAAAATAGGCGATAGTTTTATGTCATTTTTAATTATTACATTTTTTTTTTAAAAGTAGTGTTGGCGATCTGAGATTTTTATTGTGTTTGCGACATTACGGTGGACACGTTGGACAATTTTGACACATTTTACGGACCATTTGACATTTTTACAGTATTCAGTGCTATAAAAATGCATTGATTACTGTAAAAAAATGTTACTGGCAGTGAAGGGGTTAACCGCTAGGGGGAAATCAAGGGGTTAATGTGTTCCCTATTGTGTGTTCTAACTGAAGGGGGAGGGGACTGTGTAGAACTTGTGTGTTCTCGAGTGATTGTGGGCGAGCAGGAGGCATGTGCGCCCCTAGTGGCCAAATCTAGAAGCGACGTAACATAATGGCAATTCGTGCAGCCGAACCATGTTGCCACAGTACAACTGTGGCAGCTGGTCGGCAACTGGTTAAAGAGGATCTACGGTCATCTTAAAAAAAGAATTAAAAGTCAGCAGCTTCAAATACTGTAGCTGCTGACTTTTAAAAAACAGACATTGACTTGTCCAGGGATCCAGTGCTAGCCTCACCCAGGCAGGTTCTTTTCCGGTCTTCAGGTCCCCTGCACTGTCATGTTGACTGTGGGATACCAGCTGTGACTCCTTGCGACTTCACAGAGGGCCCCCCACCACACATGTATGAGCTGAACTATGATTTGTAAGTTGTCCTGCAGCCTCCTAGGACCTGTGACATGTCCCAGGAGGCTGCGGATGGTGCCACCATGTAGGTGGTAACCATTAACCTAATATAAATGAACATATTATGTTCGTTTATACCGCATTTCACCGAAAATAAGACCTACAATGATATTTGGGGAGGGCTGCAATATAAGAATCCTCACCTTCGCTGCCTGTGTGGGCAGGTCGTGATCGAGCCTGCGCAATTTCCCCTGTAGGAAGCTGCTTCCTATGCGGGCATTTGCTAAAAAGGAGGAGCCAGGAACACCAGTGGGGGATACCAGAAGAGGATTGGGGCTGCTCTGCGCAAACCAATGGAACAGAGATTTTAAATATGATATGTTCATTCATTTAAAAAAATCCATTTATATGTGTTTTTTTTTTCAGACCAGAGTGATTCAGATGATTGGAACATGGAAAATGTTTGCAGGGCAGCCTATCGCCACCAACAGGAGCTTTGGAGAAGAGAAGTTGGTTCCCTAGATTCTGCGCCACAACACTGCTGAGAATTCTCACCTTTGTTGTCTGTGTGGACAGCTTGGGCAATCTTCAGTCAGTCAGTGTGTGTGTGTGTGTGTGTGTGTGTGTGTGTATGTATGTAAGGCTGGGCATTTTGATTGTAAGAGCTTTCAGGGCAGGGACTGATGTGAATGAACAATATGGCTCTAGTATGTGTGTGTATAAGGGTGAAAAAACGAATCGATTAATGGACAACTAATCGATTACTATTTTCATAATCGATTAATTGGTCACTAACATAATGGGGTTAAAAACAAGAAAAAGAAATTAGCCCTTTATAGTACAGAAAGAGCAAATCGCTACTGTAAATATTACTTTCACTGTCCCATAGTAAAAAATGAACCCCTTACAGTAGCGATTATTTGCTTTCTTTGTAATAATTTTAGTTTTTTTTAACCCCATTATGTTACTAAACATCTCAGGCCTGGGTCACACCTCTGTGTTGTTTGGTGCTTTTTGCAGAAACACACTACAGTTCATTTACATGGTTTCCTATGTGACACGTTCACATCCATGATTTTTTCAGCTGCTGTGTATTTTGAAAAGACAAGGACTTTTTTTTTAACGCAAAACGATGCTATTTTGTTTTTTTGGTTCAATACACTTCAATGGAGAAGCTGCAGAAAAGCATGTAATGCGTTTTTGCGGCAATTTGTGTTTTTTAATCTGCCCAACAACAAATTGGCCAAAAAAATATGCAAAAATGCAAATTGCAGCAAAATTACCCTTTTTTTTAAGGTTAGTAATCTATTAATTGAAACAACAATCGACCAACTAATCGATTATGAAAATAATCGTTAGTTGCAGCCCTATGTGTGTATGTATGCATGTGATATTAGAAAAGCGGTATAGTATGGTATTGTATGGTATGTAATATGCATGCAAAAGAGATGGGGCTTTTTGTTTGATAAACTTCTTTTTGCAATTTGGCACTGCATCGCTTTAACTGACAATTGTGCGGTCGTGCGACGTTGCACCCAAACAAAATTGACGTCCTTTTTTCCGCACATATAGAGCTTTCTTTTGATGGTATTTGATCACATCTGCGTTTTTTATTTATTTTTTTATTTTTTTTGCACTATAAACAAAAAAGAGCCTCAATTTTGAAAAAAACGCAATCTTTTTTAACTTTTGCTCTAATAAGTACCCCCCCAAAAAATATAAAAAAAATGATTTTTTTCCTCAGTTTAGGCCTATATGTATTCTTCTACATATTTTTGGTAAAAAAATTACCAATAAGCGTATATTGATTGGTTTGCGCAAAAGCTATAGCCTCTACAAAATGGGGGATAGTTGTACGGCATTTTTAATGATTATTTTTTTTTTACTGGTAATGTCGGCGATCTACGATTTTTATCAGGACTGCAACATTATGGCGGACACGTCGGACAATTTTGACACATTTTTTCGGACCATTTGGCATTTTTACAGCGATCAGTGCTATAAAAATGCATTGATTACTGTAAAAATGTCACTGGCAGTGAATGGGGTTAACCACTAGGGGCAATCAAGGGGTTAATGTATTCCCTATTGTGTGTTCTAACTGAAGGGGTAGGGGACTGTGTAGGGGAGATGACAGATCACTGTTCATATTCTGTATGAACAGACAATCTGTCTGTTCTCCCCTCAGAGAACCGGGATCTGTGTGTTCTCAAGTGATTGTGGGCGAGCAGGGGGCACGTGCGCCCCTAGTGGCCAAACCTAGAAGTGACGTTTCATAAGAGCGTACAATCCCAGTACTCCTTTCCAGACTTAGGGTATGTAGCACACTCAATCCTTGAGTAGAGAAAAAAAAAGCATGACAAGTGTCAAGCTGCTGCGGTGGCCAGGCCATGTGTACAACCCCAGTACTCCTTTCTAGAATTAGGGTATGTAGCACACTCAATCCTAGATCCAAAGAAAAGAATGACATGCATTTTCTTCCTTAGTTTGCCGTGGTTATATAGCCTGTAGCGTTCACGGATGTACTGTGCAATGGGCTAAAGAGAGCTTGTAGACAGTCCTCCTTTGGGCTACTTTGGGGAAATTTACTTAACGTGGAATTCCAGCTTAAATCTAAATAGCCTCCCCCCCAACATCCATGCAAGAAAGATACTTATTTTCAGGCCAGTCTGGTCCGGTCACGTGAGTTCTTCTGTGCCAGCTAGTGGCAGTGACCAGACCGGAAAATAGGCAAGTATAGCAATCTTTTTTTCAAAGGTTAGTTAGCACAGAGGTTGTCTCTCCAATGGGACACAGATGCCAAGAAAATCTGACAAAGGTCCTAGGCTTCCCTTACTCTATCCACAATGAAAAAGAAATGTTTTTCTTTTTTTGTTCTATTTTCAATTGGGGCAGACAGGACCCAGAGTAGTTATGCATTGTAATCAGTCACCTTCTCAATTTAGCTTGTTTAATGAAGGTTTGAAAGTGAAAACTAGAAGCTGAGTGGTTGTTATGCTCAGCGGCTTCAGATTCTGTCTTGTCCATTTTAAGTAAACTCCCCTCAAAATACTACAAAGCTCTTCACTGCTGTCCCGTCGGTGTGTGCACGCTCGACTGTAAAACGGGGAAGAAGGTGTACCCCTTTACGGAGGACAGACAGCAGGACCTGTTCGCCCAAAGTGTGGTTTTCCCGAGGAACTGACAAGCGACAAACCACCGGCTGCCCTAGTGAAGCACTTTACGGACCTGTTCAAAGTGCGGAAAAGCGGTATAGTATGGTATTGTATGGTATGTAATATGCACGCAAAAGATATGGGGCTTTTAGTTTGATAAGCTTCTTAACTGATGCAGCCCCGGAAGATTTTACCCCCTTCCTGACCAGAGCACTTTTTGCGATTTGGCACTGCATCGCTTCAACTGACAATTGCGCGGTCATGCGATGTTGCACCCATACAAAATTGACATCCTTTTTTCCAACAAATAGAGCTTTCTTTTGGTGGTATTTGATCACCTCTGCCTATTGTACTGCACTATAAACAAAAAAGAGCCTCAATTTTGAAAAAAAACGCAATCTTTTTTAACGTTTTCTATAATAAGTACCCCCCAAAAATATATATAAAAAAAGATTTTTTCCTCAGTTTAGGCCTATATGTATTCTACATATTTTTGTTAAAAAAAATTGTAATAAGCCTACATTGATTGGTTTGCGCAAAAGTTATAGCATCTAGAAAATAGGCGATAGTTTTATGTCATTTTTAATTATTACATTTTTTTTTTAAAAGTAGTGTTGGCGATCTGAGATTTTTATTGTGTTTGCGACATTACGGTGGACACGTTGGACAATTTTGACACATTTTACGGACCATTTGACATTTTTACAGTATTCAGTGCTATAAAAATGCATTGATTACTGTAAAAAAATGTTACTGGCAGTGAAGGGGTTAACCGCTAGGGGGAAATCAAGGGGTTAATGTGTTCCCTATTGTGTGTTCTAACTGAAGGGGGAGGGGACTGTGTAGAACTTGTGTGTTCTCGAGTGATTGTGGGCGAGCAGGAGGCATGTGCGCCCCTAGTGGCCAAATCTAGAAGCGACGTAACATAATGGCAATTCGTGCAGCCGAACCATGTTGCCACAGTACAACTGTGGCAGCTGGTCGGCAACTGGTTAAAGAGGATCTACGGTCATCTTAAAAAAAGAATTAAAAGTCAGCAGCTTCAAATACTGTAGCTGCTGACTTTTAAAAAACAGACATTGACTTGTCCAGGGATCCAGTGCTAGCCTCACCCAGGCAGGTTCTTTTCCGGTCTTCAGGTCCCCTGCACTGTCATGTTGACTGTGGGATACCAGCTGTGACTCCTTGCGACTTCACAGAGGGCCCCCCACCACACATGTATGAGCTGAACTATGATTTGTAAGTTGTCCTGCAGCCTCCTAGGACCTGTGACATGTCCCAGGAGGCTGCGGATGGTGCCACCATGTAGGTGGTAACCATTAACCTAATATAAATGAACATATTATGTTCGTTTATACCGCATTTCACCGAAAATAAGACCTACAATGATATTTGGGGAGGGCTGCAATATAAGAATCCTCACCTTCGCTGCCTGTGTGGGCAGGTCGTGATCGAGCCTGCGCAATTTCCCCTGTAGGAAGCTGCTTCCTATGCGGGCATTTGCTAAAAAGGAGGAGCCAGGAACACCAGTGGGGGATACCAGAAGAGGATTGGGGCTGCTCTGCGCAAACCAATGGAACAGAGATTTTAAATATGATATGTTCATTCATTTAAAAAAATCCATTTATATGTGTTTTTTTTTTTCAGACCAGAGTGATTCAGATGATTGGAACATGGAAAATGTTTGCAGGGCAGCCTATCGCCACCAACAGGAGCTTTGGAGAAGAGAAGTTGGTTCCCTAGATTCTGCGCCACAACACTGCTGAGAATTCTCACCTTTGTTGTCTGTGTGGACAGCTTGGGCAATCTTCAGTCAGTCAGTGTGTGTGTGTGTGTGTGTGTGTGTGTGTGTATGTATGTAAGGCTGGGCATTTTGATTGTAAGAGCTTTCAGGGCAGGGACTGATGTGAATGAACAATATGGCTCTAGTATGTGTGTGTATAAGGGTGAAAAAACGAATCGATTAATGGACAACTAATCGATTACTATTTTCATAATCGATTAATTGGTCACTAACATAATGGGGTTAAAAACAAGAAAAAGAAATTAGCCCTTTATAGTACAGAAAGAGCAAATCGCTACTGTAAATATTACTTTCACTGTCCCATAGTAAAAAATGAACCCCTTACAGTAGCGATTATTTGCTTTCTTTGTAATAATTTTAGTTTTTTTTAACCCCATTATGTTACTAAACATCTCAGGCCTGGGTCACACCTCTGTGTTGTTTGGTGCTTTTTGCAGAAACACACTACAGTTCATTTACATGGTTTCCTATGTGACACGTTCACATCCATGATTTTTTCAGCTGCTGTGTATTTTGAAAAGACAAGGACTTTTTTTTTAACGCAAAACGATGCTATTTTGTTTTTTTGGTTCAATACACTTCAATGGAGAAGCTGCAGAAAAGCATGTAATGCGTTTTTGCGGCAATTTGTGTTTTTTAATCTGCCCAACAACAAATTGGCCAAAAAAATATGCAAAAATGCAAATTGCAGCAAAATTACCCTTTTTTTTAAGGTTAGTAATCTATTAATTGAAACAACAATCGACCAACTAATCGATTATGAAAATAATCGTTAGTTGCAGCCCTATGTGTGTATGTATGCATGTGATATTAGAAAAGCGGTATAGTATGGTATTGTATGGTATGTAATATGCATGCAAAAGAGATGGGGCTTTTTGTTTGATAAACTTCTTTTTGCAATTTGGCACTGCATCGCTTTAACTGACAATTGTGCGGTCGTGCGACGTTGCACCCAAACAAAATTGACGTCCTTTTTTCCGCACATATAGAGCTTTCTTTTGATGGTATTTGATCACATCTGCGTTTTTTATTTATTTTTTTATTTTTTTTGCACTATAAACAAAAAAGAGCCTCAATTTTGAAAAAAACGCAATCTTTTTTAACTTTTGCTCTAATAAGTACCCCCCCAAAAAATATTAAAAAAATGATTTTTTTCCTCAGTTTAGGCCTATATGTATTCTTCTACATATTTTTGGTAAAAAAATTACCAATAAGCGTATATTGATTGGTTTGCGCAAAAGCTATAGCCTCTACAAAATGGGGGATAGTTGTACGGCATTTTTAATGATTTTTTTTTTTTTACTGGTAATGTCGGCGATCTACGATTTTTATCAGGACTGCAACATTATGGCGGACACGTCGGACAATTTTGACACATTTTTTCGGACCATTTGGCATTTTTACAGCGATCAGTGTTATAAAAATGCATTGATTACTGTAAAAATGTCACTGGCAGTGAATGGGGTTAACCACTAGGGGCAATCAAGGGGTTAATGTATTCCCTATTGTGTGTTCTAACTGAAGGGGTAGGGGACTGTGTAGGGGAGATGACAGATCACTGTTCATATTCTGTATGAACAGACAATCTGTCTGTTCTCCCCTCAGAGAACCGGGATCTGTGTGTTCTCAAGTGATTGTGGGCGAGCAGGGGGCACGTGCGCCCCTAGTGGCCAAACCTAGAAGTGACGTTTCATAAGAGCGTACAATCCCAGTACTCCTTTCCAGACTTAGGGTATGTAGCACACTCAATCCTGGAGTAGAGAAAAAAAAAGCATGACAAGTGTCAAGCTGCTGCGGTGGCCAGGCCATGTGTACAACCCCAGTACTCCTTTCTAGAATTAGGGTATGTAGCACACTCAATCCTAGATCCAAAGAAAAGAATGACATGCATTTTCTTCCTTAGTTTGCCGTGGTTATATAGCCTGTAGCGTTCACGGATGTACTGTGCAATGGGCTAAAGAGAGCTTGTAGACAGTCCTCCTTTGGGCTACTTTGGGGAAATTTACTTAACGTGGAATTCCAGCTTAAATCTAAATAGCCTCCCCCCCAACATCCATGCAAGAAAGATACTTATTTTCAGGCCAGTCTGGTCCGGTCACGTGAGTTCTTCTGTGCCAGCTAGTGGCAGTGACCAGACCGGAAAATAGGCAAGTATAGCAATCTTTTTTTCAAAGGTTAGTTAGCACAGAGGTTGTCTCTCCAATGGGACACAGATGCCAAGAAAATCTGACAAAGGTCCTAGGCTTCCCTTACTCTATCCACAATGAAAAAGAAATGTTTTTCTTTTTTGTTCTATTTTCAATTGGGGCAGACAGGACCCAGAGTAGTTGTGCATTGTAATCAGTCACCTTCTCAATTTAGCTTGTTTAATGAAGGTTTGAAAATGAAAACTAGAAGCTGAGTGGTTGTTATGCTCAGCGGCTTCAGATTCTGTCTTGTCCATTTTAAGTAAACTCCCCTCAAAATACTACAAAGCTCTTCACTGCTGTCCCGTCGGTGTGTGCACGCTCGACTGTAAAACGGGGAAGAAGGTGTACCCCTTTACGGAGGACAGACAGCAGGACCTGTTCGCCCAAAGTGTGGTTTTCCCGAGGAACTGACAAGCGACAAACCACCGGCTGCCCTAGTGAAGCACTTTACGGACCTGTTCAAAGTGCGGAAAAGCGGTATAGTATGGTATTGTATGGTATGTAATATGCACGCAAAAGATATGGGGCTTTTAGTTTGATAAGCTTCTTAACTGATGCAGCCCCGGAAGATTTTACCCCCTTCCTGACCAGAGCACTTTTTGCGATTTGGCACTGCATCGCTTCAACTGACAATTGCGCGGTCATGCGATGTTGCACCCATACAAAATTGACATCCTTTTTTCCAACAAATAGAGCTTTCTTTTGGTGGTATTTGATCACCTCTGCCTATTGTTCTGCACTATAAACAAAAAAGAGCCTCAATTTTGAAAAAAAACGCAATCTTTTTTAACGTTTTCTATAATAAGTACCCCCCAAAAATATATAAAAAAAAGATTTTTTCCTCAGTTTAGGCCTATATGTATTCTACATATTTTTGTTAAAAAAAATTGTAATAAGCCTACATTGATTGGTTTGCGCAAAAGTTATAGCATCTAGAAAATAGGCGATAGTTTTATGTCATTTTTAATTATTACATTTTTTTTTTAAAAGTAGTGTTGGCGATCTGAGATTTTTATTGTGTTTGCGACATTACGGTGGACACGTTGGACAATTTTGACACATTTTACGGACCATTTGACATTTTTACAGTAATCAGTGCTATAAAAATGCATTGATTACTGTAAAAAAATGTTACTGGCAGTGAAGGGGTTAACCGCTAGGGGGAAATCAAGGGGTTAATGTGTTCCCTATTGTGTGTTCTAACTGAAGGGGGAGGGGACTGTGTAGAACTTGTGTGTTCTCGAGTGATTGTGGGCGAGCAGGAGGCATGTGCGCCCCTAGTGGCCAAATCTAGAAGCGACGTAACATAATGGCAATTCGTGCAGCCGAACCATGTTGCCACAGTACAACTGTGGCAGCTGGTCGGCAACTGGTTAAAGAGGATCTACGGTCATCTTAAAAAAAGAATTAAAAGTCAGCAGCTTCAAATACTGTAGCTGCTGACTTTTAAAAAACAGACATTTACTTGTCCAGGGATCCAGTGCTAGCCTCACCCAGGCAGGTTCTTTTCCGGTCTTCAGGTCCCCTGCACTGTCATGTTGACTGTGGGATACCAGCTGTGACTCCTTGCGACTTCACAGAGGGCCCCCCACCACACATGTATGAGCTGAACTATGATTTGTAAGTTGTCCTGCAGCCTCCTAGGACCTGTGACATGTCCCAGGAGGCTGCGGATGGTGCCACCATGTAGGTGGTAACCATTAACCTAATATAAATGAACATATTATGTTCGTTTATACCGCATTTCACCGAAAATAAGACCTACAATGATATTTGGGGAGGGCTGCAATATAAGAATCCTCACCTTCGCTGCCTGTGTGGGCAGGTCGTGATCGAGCCTGCGCAATTTCCCCTGTAGGAAGCTGCTTCCTATGCGGGCATTTGCTAAAAAGGAGGAGCCAGGAACACCAGTGGGGGATACCAGAAGAGGATTGGGGCTGCTCTGCGCAAACCAATGGAACAGAGATTTTAAATATGATATGTTCATTCATTTAAAAAAATCCATTTATATGTGTTTTTTTTTTTCAGACCAGAGTGATTCAGATGACTGGAACATGGAAAATGTTTGCAGGGCAGCCTATCGCCACCAACAGGAGCTTTGGAGAAGAGAAGGTGGTTCCCTAGATTCTGCGCCACAACACTGCTGAGAATTCTCACCTTTGTTGTCTGTGTGGACAGCTTGGGCAATCTTCAGTCAGTCAGTGTGTGTGTGTGTGTGTGTATGTATGTAAGGCTGGGCATTTTGATTGTAAGAGCTTTCAGGGCAGGGACTGATGTGAATGAACAATATGGCTCTAGTATGTGTGTGTATAAGGGTGAAAAAACGAATCGATTAATGGACAACTAATCGATTACTATTTTCATAATCGATTAATTGGTCACTAACATAATGGGGTTAAAAACAAGAAAAAGAAATTAGCCCTTTATAGTACAGAAAGAGCAAATCGCTACTGTAAATATTACTTTCACTGTCCCATAGTAAAAAATGAACCCCTTACAGTAGCGATTATTTGCTTTCTTTGTAATAATTTTAGTTTTTTTTAACCCCATTATGTTACTAAACATCTCAGGCCTGGGTCACACCTCTGTGTTGTTTGGTGCTTTTTGCAGAAACACACTACAGTTCATTTACATGGTTTCCTATGTGACACGTTCACATCCATGATTTTTTCAGCTGCTGTGTATTTTGAAAAGACAAGGACTTTTTTTTAACGCAAAATGATGCTATTTTGTTTTTTTGGTTCAATACACTTCAATGGAGAAGCTGCAGAAAAGCATGTAATGCGTTTTTGCGGCAATTTGTGTTTTTTAATCTGCCCAACAACAAATTGGCCAAAAAAATATGCAAAAATGCAAATTGCAGCAAAATTACCCTTTTTTTTAAGGTTAGTAATCTATTAATTGAAACAACAATCGACCAACTAATCGATTATGAAAATAATCGTTAGTTGCAGCCCTATGTGTGTATGTATGCATGTGATATTAGAAAAGCGGTATAGTATGGTATTGTATGGTATGTAATATGCATGCAAAAGAGATGGGGCTTTTTGTTTGATAAACTTCTTTTTGCAATTTGGCACTGCATCGCTTTAACTGACAATTGTGCGGTCGTGCGACGTTGCACCCAAACAAAATTGACGTCCTTTTTTCCGCACATATAGAGCTTTCTTTTGATGGTATTTGATCACATCTGCGTTTTTTATTTATTTTTTTATTTTTTTTGCACTATAAACAAAAAAGAGCCTCAATTTTGAAAAAAACGCAATCTTTTTTAACTTTTGCTCTAATAAGTACCCCCCCAAAAAATATTAAAAAAATGATTTTTTTCCTCAGTTTAGGCCTATATGTATTCTTCTACATATTTTTGGTAAAAAAATTACCAATAAGCGTATATTGATTGGTTTGCGCAAAAGCTATAGCCTCTACAAAATGGGGGATAGTTGTACGGCATTTTTAATGATTATTTTTTTTTTACTGGTAATGTCGGCGATCTACGATTTTTATCAGGACTGCAACATTATGGCGGACACGTCGGACAATTTTGACACATTTTTTCGGACCATTTGGCATTTTTACAGCGATCAGTGCTATAAAAATGCATTGATTACTGTAAAAATGTCACTGGCAGTGAATGGGGTTAACCACTAGGGGCAATCAAGGGGTTAATGTGTTCCCTATTGTGTGTTCTAACTGAAGGGGTAGGGGACTGTGTAGGGGAGATGACAGATCACTGTTCATATTCTGTATGAACAGACAATCTGTCTGTTCTCCCCTCAGAGAACCGGGATCTGTGTGTTCTCAAGTGATTGTGGGCGAGCAGGGGGCACGTGCGCCCCTAGTGGCCAAACCTAGAAGTGACGTTTCATAAGAGCGTACAATCCCAGTACTCCTTTCCAGACTTAGGGTATGTAGCACACTCAATCCTGGAGTAGAGAAAAAAAAAGCATGACAAGTGTCAAGCTGCTGCGGTGGCCAGGCCATGTGTACAACCCCAGTACTCCTTTCTAGAATTAGGGTATGTAGCACACTCAATCCTAGATCCAAAGAAAAGAATGACATGCATTTTCTTCCTTAGTTTGCCGTGGTTATATAGCCTGTAGCGTTCACGGATGTACTGTGCAATGGGCTAAAGAGAGCTTGTAGACAGTCCTCCTTTGGGCTACTTTGGGGAAATTTACTTAACGTGGAATTCCAGCTTAAATCTAAATAGCCTCCCCCCCAACATCCATGCAAGAAAGATACTTATTTTCAGGCCAGTCTGGTCCGGTCACGTGAGTTCTTCTGTGCCAGCTAGTGGCAGTGACCAGACCGGAAAATAGGCAAGTATAGCAATCTTTTTTTCAAAGGTTAGTTAGCACAGAGGTTGTCTCTCCAATGGGACACAGATGCCAAGAAAATCTGACAAAGGTCCTAGGCTTCCCTTACTCTATCCACAATGAAAAAGAAATGTTTTTCTTTTTTGTTCTATTTTCAATTGGGGCAGACAGGACCCAGAGTAGTTGTGCATTGTAATCAGTCACCTTCTCAATTTAGCTTGTTTAATGAAGGTTTGAAAATGAAAACTAGAAGCTGAGTGGTTGTTATGCTCAGCGGCTTCAGATTCTGTCTTGTCCATTTTAAGTAAACTCCCCTCAAAATACTACAAAGCTCTTCACTGCTGTCCCGTCGGTGTGTGCACGCTCGACTGTAAAACGGGGAAGAAGGTGTACCCCTTTACGGAGGACAGACAGCAGGACCTGTTCGCCCAAAGTGTGGTTTTCCCGAGGAACTGACAAGCGACAAACCACCGGCTGCCCTAGTGAAGCACTTTACGGACCTGTTCAAAGTGCGGAAAAGCGGTATAGTATGGTATTGTATGGTATGTAATATGCACGCAAAAGATATGGGGCTTTTAGTTTGATAAGCTTCTTAACTGATGCAGCCCCGGAAGATTTTACCCCCTTCCTGACCAGAGCACTTTTTGCGATTTGGCACTGCATCGCTTCAACTGACAATTGCGCGGTCATGCGATGTTGCACCCATACAAAATTGACATCCTTTTTTCCAACAAATAGAGCTTTCTTTTGGTGGTATTTGATCACCTCTGCCTATTGTTCTGCACTATAAACAAAAAAGAGCCTCAATTTTGAAAAAAAACGCAATCTTTTTTAACGTTTTCTATAATAAGTACCCCCCAAAAATATATAAAAAAAAGATTTTTTCCTCAGTTTAGGCCTATATGTATTCTACATATTTTTGTTAAAAAAAATTGTAATAAGCCTACATTGATTGGTTTGCGCAAAAGTTATAGCATCTAGAAAATAGGCGATAGTTTTATGTCATTTTTAATTATTACATTTTTTTTTAAAAAGTAGTGTTGGCGATCTGAGATTTTTATTGTGTTTGCGACATTACGGTGGACACGTTGGACAATTTTGACACATTTTACGGACCATTTGACATTTTTACAGTAATCAGTGCTATAAAAATGCATTGATTACTGTAAAAAAATGTTACTGGCAGTGAAGGGGTTAACCGCTAGGGGGAAATCAAGGGGTTAATGTGTTCCCTATTGTGTGTTCTAACTGAAGGGGGAGGGGACTGTGTAGAACTTGTGTGTTCTCGAGTGATTGTGGGCGAGCAGGAGGCATGTGCGCCCCTAGTGGCCAAATCTAGAAGCGACGTAACATAATGGCAATTCGTGCAGCCGAACCATGTTGCCACAGTACAACTGTGGCAGCTGGTCGGCAACTGGTTAAAGAGGATCTACGGTCATCTTAAAAAAAGAATTAAAAGTCAGCAGCTTCAAATACTGTAGCTGCTGACTTTTAAAAAACAGACATTTACTTGTCCAGGGATCCAGTGCTAGCCTCACCCAGGCAGGTTCTTTTCCGGTCTTCAGGTCCCCTGCACTGTCATGTTGACTGTGGGATACCAGCTGTGACTCCTTGCGACTTCACAGAGGGCCCCCCACCACACATGTATGAGCTGAACTATGATTTGTAAGTTGTCCTGCAGCCTCCTAGGACCTGTGACATGTCCCAGGAGGCTGCGGATGGTGCCACCATGTAGGTGGTAACCATTAACCTAATATAAATGAACATATTATGTTCGTTTATACCGCATTTCACCGAAAATAAGACCTACAATGATATTTGGGGAGGGCTGCAATATAAGAATCCTCACCTTCGCTGCCTGTGTGGGCAGGTCGTGATCGAGCCTGCGCAATTTCCCCTGTAGGAAGCTGCTTCCTATGCGGGCATTTGCTAAAAAGGAGGAGCCAGGAACACCAGTGGGGGATACCAGAAGAGGATTGGGGCTGCTCTGCGCAAACCAATGGAACAGAGATTTTAAATATGATATGTTCATTCATTTAAAAAAATCCATTTATATGTGTTTTTTTTTTTTTCAGACCAGAGTGATTCAGATGACTGGAACATGGAAAATTTTTGCAGGGCAGCCTATCGCCACCAACAGGAGCTTTGGAGAAGAGAAGGTGGTTCCCTAGATTCTGCGCCACAACACTGCTGAGAATTCTCACCTTTGTTGTCTGTGTGGACAGCTTGGGCAATCTTCAGTCAGTCAGTGTGTGTGTGTGTGTGTATGTATGTAAGGCTGGGCATTTTGATTGTAAGAGCTTTCAGGGCAGGGACTGATGTGAATGAACAATATGGCTCTGGTATGTGTGTGTATAAGGGTGAAAAAACGAATCGATTAATGGACAACTAATCGATTACTATTTTCATAATCGATTAATTGGTCACTAACATAATGGGGTTAAAAACAAGAAAAAGAAATTAGCCCTTTATAGTACAGAAAGAGCAAATCGCTACTGTAAATATTACTTTCACTGTCCCATAGTAAAAAATGAACCCCTTACAGTAGCGATTATTTGCTTTCTTTGTAATAATTTTAGTTTTTCTTAACCCCATTATGTTACTAAACATCTCAGGCCTGGGTCACACCTCTGTGTTGTTTGGTGCTTTTTGCAGAAACACACTACAGTTCATTTACATGGTTTCCTATGTGACACGTTCACATCCATGATTTTTTCAGCTGCTGTGTATTTTGAAAAGACAAGGACTTTTTTTTTAACGCAAAACGATGCTATTTTGTTTTTTTGGTTCAATACACTTCAATGGAGAAGCTGCAGAAAAGCATGTAATGCGTTTTTGCGGCAATTTGTGTTTTTTAATCTGCCCAACAACAAATTGGCCAAAAAAATATGCAAAAATGCAAATTGCAGCAAAATTACCCTTTTTTTTAAGGTTAGTAATCTATTAATTGAAACAACAATCGACCAACTAATCGATTATGAAAATAATCGTTAGTTGCAGCCCTATGTGTGTATGTATGCATGTGATATTAGAAAAGCGGTATAGTATGGTATTGTATGGTATGTAATATGCATGCAAAAGAGATGGGGCTTTTTGTTTGATAAACTTCTTTTTGCAATTTGGCACTGCATCGCTTTAACTGACAATTGTGCGGTCGTGCGACGTTGCACCCAAACAAAATTGACGTCCTTTTTTCCGCACATATAGAGCTTTCTTTTGATGGTATTTGATCACATCTGCGTTTTTTATTTTTTTTTTTATTTTTTTTGCACTATAAACAAAAAAGAGCCTCAATTTTGAAAAAAACGCAATCTTTTTTAACTTTTGCTCTAATAAGTACCCCCCAAAAAAATATTTAAAAAATGATTTTTTTCCTCAGTTTAGGCCTATATGTATTCTTCTACATATTTTTGGTAAAAAAATTACCAATAAGCGTATATTGATTGGTTTGCGCAAAAGCTATAGCCTCTACAAAATGGGGGATAGTTGTACGGCATTTTTAATGATTTTTTTTTTTTTACTGGTAATGTCGGCGATCTACGATTTTTATCAGGACTGCAACATTATGGCGGACACGTCGGACAATTTTGACACATTTTTTCGGACCATTTGGCATTTTTACAGCGATCAGTGCTATAAAAATGCATTGATTACTGTAAAAATGTCACTGGCAGTGAATGGGGTTAACCACTAGGGGCAATCAAGGGGTTAATGTGTTCCCTATTGTGTGTTCTAACTGAAGGGGTAGGGGACTGTGTAGGGGAGATGACAGATCACTGTTCATATTCTGTATGAACAGACAATCTGTCTGTTCTCCCCTCAGAGAACCGGGATCTGTGTGTTCTCAAGTGATTGTGGGCGAGCAGGGGGCACGTGCGCCCCTAGTGGCCAAACCTAGAAGTGACGTTTCATAAGAGCGTACAATCCCAGTACTCCTTTCCAGACTTAGGGTATGTAGCACACTCAATCCTGGAGTAGAGAAAAAAAAAGCATGACAAGTGTCAAGCTGCTGCGGTGGCCAGGCCATGTGTACAACCCCAGTACTCCTTTCTAGAATTAGGGTATGTAGCACACTCAATCCTAGATCCAAAGAAAAGAATGACATGCATTTTCTTCCTTAGTTTGCCGTGGTTATATAGCCTGTAGCGTTCACGGATGTACTGTGCAATGGGCTAAAGAGAGCTTGTAGACAGTCCTCCTTTGGGCTACTTTGGGGAAATTTACTTAACGTGGAATTCCAGCTTAAATCTAAATAGCCTCCCCCCCAACATCCATGCAAGAAAGATACTTATTTTCAGGCCAGTCTGGTCCGGTCACGTGAGTTCTTCTGTGCCAGCTAGTGGCAGTGACCAGACCGGAAAATAGGCAAGTATAGCAATCTTTTTTTCAAAGGTTAGTTAGCACAGAGGTTGTCTCTCCAATGGGACACAGATGCCAAGAAAATCTGACAAAGGTCCTAGGCTTCCCTTACTCTATCCACAATGAAAAAGAAATGTTTTTCTTTTTTGTTCTATTTTCAATTGGGGCAGACAGGACCCAGAGTAGTTGTGCATTGTAATCAGTCACCTTCTCAATTTAGCTTGTTTAATGAAGGTTTGAAAATGAAAACTAGAAGCTGAGTGGTTGTTATGCTCAGCGGCTTCAGATTCTGTCTTGTCCATTTTAAGTAAACTCCCCTCAAAATACTACAAAGCTCTTCACTGCTGTCCCGTCGGTGTGTGCACGCTCGACTGTAAAACGGGGAAGAAGGTGTACCCCTTTACGGAGGACAGACAGCAGGACCTGTTCGCCCAAAGTGTGGTTTTCCCGAGGAACTGACAAGCGACAAACCACCGGCTGCCCTAGTGAAGCACTTTACGGACCTGTTCAAAGTGCGGAAAAGCGGTATAGTATGGTATTGTATGGTATGTAATATGCACGCAAAAGATATGGGGCTTTTAGTTTGATAAGCTTCTTAACTGATGCAGCCCCGGAAGATTTTACCCCCTTCCTGACCAGAGCACTTTTTGCGATTTGGCACTGCATCGCTTCAACTGACAATTGCGCGGTCATGCGATGTTGCACCCATACAAAATTGACATCCTTTTTTCCAACAAATAGAGCTTTCTTTTGGTGGTATTTGATCACCTCTGCCTATTGTTCTGCACTATAAACAAAAAAGAGCCTCAATTTTGAAAAAAAAACGCAATCTTTTTTAACGTTTTCTATAATAAGTACCCCCCAAAAATATATAAAAAAAAGATTTTTTCCTCAGTTTAGGCCTATATGTATTCTACATATTTTTGTTAAAAAAAATTGTAATAAGCCTACATTGATTGGTTTGCGCAAAAGTTATAGCATCTAGAAAATAGGCGATAGTTTTATGTCATTTTTAATTATTACATTTTTTTTTTAAAAGTAGTGTTGGCGATCTGAGATTTTTATTGTGTTTGCGACATTACGGTGGACACGTTGGACAATTTTGACACATTTTACGGACCATTTGACATTTTTACAGTAATCAGTGCTATAAAAATGCATTGATTACTGTAAAAAAATGTTACTGGCAGTGAAGGGGTTAACCGCTAGGGGGAAATCAAGGGGTTAATGTGTTCCCTATTGTGTGTTCTAACTGAAGGGGGAGGGGACTGTGTAGAACTTGTGTGTTCTCGAGTGATTGTGGGCGAGCAGGAGGCATGTGCGCCCCTAGTGGCCAAATCTAGAAGCGACGTAACATAATGGCAATTCGTGCAGCCGAACCATGTTGCCACAGTACAACTGTGGCAGCTGGTCGGCAACTGGTTAAAGAGGATCTACGGTCATCTTAAAAAAAGAATTAAAAGTCAGCAGCTTCAAATACTGTAGCTGCTGACTTTTAAAAAACAGACATTTACTTGTCCAGGGATCCAGTGCTAGCCTCACCCAGGCAGGTTCTTTTCCGGTCTTCAGGTCCCCTGCACTGTCATGTTGACTGTGGGATACCAGCTGTGACTCCTTGCGACTTCACAGAGGGCCCCCCACCACACATGTATGAGCTGAACTATGATTTGTAAGTTGTCCTGCAGCCTCCTAGGACCTGTGACATGTCCCAGGAGGCTGCGGATGGTGCCACCATGTAGGTGGTAACCATTAACCTAATATAAATGAACATATTATGTTCGTTTATACCGCATTTCACCGAAAATAAGACCTACAATGATATTTGGGGAGGGCTGCAATATAAGAATCCTCACCTTCGCTGCCTGTGTGGGCAGGTCGTGATCGAGCCTGCGCAATTTCCCCTGTAGGAAGCTGCTTCCTATGCGGGCATTTGCTAAAAAGGAGGAGCCAGGAACACCAGTGGGGGATACCAGAAGAGGATTGGGGCTGCTCTGCGCAAACCAATGGAACAGAGATTTTAAATATGATATGTTCATTCATTTAAAAAAATCCATTTATATGTGTTTTTTTTTTTTCAGACCAGAGTGATTCAGATGACTGGAACATGGAAAATGTTTGCAGGGCAGCCTATCGCCACCAACAGGAGCTTTGGAGAAGAGAAGGTGGTTCCCTAGATTCTGCGCCACAACACTGCTGAGAATTCTCACCTTTGTTGTCTGTGTGGACAGCTTGGGCAATCTTCAGTCAGTCAGTGTGTGTGTGTGTGTGTGTGTGTGTATGTATGTAAGGCTGGGCATTTTGATTGTAAGAGCTTTCAGGGCAGGGACTGATGTGAATGAACAATATGGCTCTAGTATGTGTGTGTATAAGGGTGAAAAAACGAATCGATTAATGGACAACTAATCGATTACTATTTTCATAATCGATTAATTGGTCACTAACATAATGGGGTTAAAAACAAGAAAAAGAAATTAGCCCTTTATAGTACAGAAAGAGCAAATCGCTACTGTAAATATTACTTTCACTGTCCCATAGTAAAAAATGAACCCCTTACAGTAGCGATTATTTGCTTTCTTTGTAATAATTTTAGTTTTTTTTAACCCCATTATGTTACTAAACATCTCAGGCCTGGATCACACCTCTGTGTTGTTTGGTGCTTTTTGCAGAAACACACTACAGTTCATTTACATGGTTTCCTATGTGACACGTTCACATCCATGATTTTTTCAGCTGCTGTGTATTTTGAAAAGACAAGGACTTTTTTTTTAACGCAAAACGATGCTATTTTGTTTTTTTGGTTCAATACACTTCAATGGAGAAGCTGCAGAAAAGCATGTAATGCGTTTTTGCGGCAATTTGTGTTTTTTAATCTGCCCAACAACAAATTGGCCAAAAAAATATGCAAAAATGCAAATTGCAGCAAAATTACCCTTTTTTTTAAGGTTAGTAATCTATTAATTGAAACAACAATCGACCAACTAATCGATTATGAAAATAATCGTTAGTTGCAGCCCTATGTGTGTATGTATGCATGTGATATTAGAAAAGCGGTATAGTATGGTATTGTATGGTATGTAATATGCATGCAAAAGAGATGGGGCTTTTTGTTTGATAAACTTCTTTTTGCAATTTGGCACTGCATCGCTTTAACTGACAATTGTGCGGTCGTGCGACGTTGCACCCAAACAAAATTGACGTCCTTTTTTCCGCACATATAGAGCTTTCTTTTGATGGTATTTGATCACATCTGCGTTTTTATTAATTTTTTTATTTTTTTTGCACTATAAACAAAAAAGAGCCTCAATTTTGAAAAAAACGCAATCTTTTTTAACTTTTGCTCTAATAAGTACCCCCCCAAAAAATATTAAAAAAATGATTTTTTTCCTCAGTTTAGGCCTATATGTATTCTTCTACATATTTTTGGTAAAAAAATTACCAATAAGCGTATATTGATTGGTTTGCGCAAAAGCTATAGCCTCTACAAAATGGGGGATAGTTGTACGGCATTTTTAATGATTATTTTTTTTTTACTGGTAATGTCGGCGATCTACGATTTTTATCAGGACTGCAACATTATGGCGGACACGTCGGACAATTTTGACACATTTTTTCGGACCATTTGGCATTTTTACAGCGATCAGTGCTATAAAAATGCATTGATTACTGTAAAAATGTCACTGGCAGTGAATGGGGTTAACCACTAGGGGCAATCAAGGGGTTAATGTGTTCCCTATTGTGTGTTCTAACTGAAGGGGTAGGGGACTGTGTAGGGGAGATGACAGATCACTGTTCATATTCTGTATGAACAGACAATCTGTCTGTTTTCCCCTCAGAGAACCGGGATCTGTGTGTTCTCAAGAGATTGTGGGCGAGCAGGGGGCACGTGCGCCCCTAGTGGCCAAACCTAGAAGTGACGTTTCATAAGAGCGTACAATCCCAGTACTCCTTTCCAGACTTAGGGTATGTAGCACACTCAATCCTGGAGTAGAGAAAAAAAAAGCATGACAAGTGTCAAGCTGCTGCGGTGGCCAGGCCATGTGTACAACCCCAGTACTCCTTTCTAGAATTAGGGTATGTAGCACACTCAATCCTAGATCCAAAGAAAAGAATGACATGCATTTTCTTCCTTAGTTTGCCTTGGTTATATAGCCTGTAGCGTTCACGGATGTACTGTGCAATGGGCTAAAGAGAGCTTGTAGACAGTCCTCCTTTGGGCTACTTCGGGGAAATTTACTTAACGTGGAATTCCAGCTTAAATCTAAATAGCCTCCCCCCCAACATCCATGCAAGAAAGATACTTATTTTCAGGCCAGTCTGGTCCGGTCACGTGAGTTCTTCTGTGCCAGCTAGTGGCAGTGACCAGACCGGAAAATAGGCAAGTATAGCAATCTTTTTTTCAAAGGTTAGTTAGCACAGAGGTTGTCTCTCCAATGGGACACAGATGCCAAGAAAATCTGACAAAGGTCCTAGGCTTCCCTTACTCTATCCACAATGAAAAAGAAATGTTTTTCTTTTTTGTTCTATTTTCAATTGGGGCAGACAGGACCCAGAGTAGTTGTGCATTGTAATCAGTCACCTTCTCAATTTAGCTTGTTTAATGAAGGTTTGAAAATGAAAACTAGAAGCTGAGTGGTTGTTATGCTCAGCGGCTTCAGATTCTGTCTTGTCCATTTTAAGTAAACTCCCCTCAAAATACTACAAAGCTCTTCACTGCTGTCCCGTCGGTGTGTGCACGCTCGACTGTAAAACGGGGAAGAAGGTGTACCCCTTTACGGAGGACAGACAGCAGGACCTGTTCGCCCAAAGTGTGGTTTTCCCGAGGAACTGACAAGCGACAAACCACCGGCTGCCCTAGTGAAGCACTTTACGGACCTGTTCAAAGTGCGGAAAAGCGGTATAGTATGGTATTGTATGGTATGTAATATGCACGCAAAAGATATGGGGCTTTTAGTTTGATAAGCTTCTTAACTGATGCAGCCCCGGAAGATTTTACCCCCTTCCTGACCAGAGCACTTTTTGCGATTTGGCACTGCACCGCTTCAACTGACAATTGCGCGGTCATGCGATGTTGCACCCATACAAAATTGACATCCTTTTTTCCAACAAATAGAGCTTTCTTTTGGTGGTATTTGATCACCTCTGCCTATTGTTCTGCACTATAAACAAAAAAGAGCCTCAATTTTGAAAAAAAACGCAAACTTTTTTAACGTTTTCTATAATAAGTACCCCCCAAAAATATATAAAAAAAAGATTTTTTCCTCAGTTTAGGCCTATATGTATTCTACATATTTTTGTTAAAAAAAATTGTAATAAGCCTACATTGATTGGTTTGCGCAAAAGTTATAGCATCTAGAAAATAGGCGATAGTTTTATGTCATTTTTAATTATTACATTTTTTTTTTAAAAGTAGTGTTGGCGATCTGAGATTTTTATTGTGTTTGCGACATTACGGTGGACACGTTGGACAATTTTGACACATTTTACGGACCATTTGACATTTTTACAGTAATCAGTGCTATAAAAATGCATTGATTACTGTAAAAAATGTTACTGGCAGTGAAGGGGTTAACCGCTAGGGGGAAATCAAGGGGTTAATGTGTTCCCTATTGTGTGTTCTAACTGAAGGGGGAGGGGACTGTGTAGAACTTGTGTGTTCTCGAGTGATTGTGGGCGAGCAGGAGGCATGTGCGCCCCTAGTGGCCAAATCTAGAAGCGACGTAACATAATGGCAATTCGTGCAGCCGAACCATGTTGCCACAGTACAACTGTGGCAGCTGGTCGGCAACTGGTTAAAGAGGATCTACGGTCATCTTAAAAAAAGAATTAAAAGTCAGCAGCTTCAAATACTGTAGCTGCTGACTTTTAAAAAACAGACATTTACTTGTCCAGGGATCCAGTGCTAGCCTCACCCAGGCAGGTTCTTTTCCGGTCTTCAGGTCCCCTGCACTGTCATGTTGACTGTGGGATACCAGCTGTGACTCCTTGCGACTTCACAGAGGGCCCCCCACCACACATGTATGAGCTGAACTATGATTTGTAAGTTGTCCTGCAGCCTCCTAGGACCTGTGACATGTCCCAGGAGGCTGCGGATGGTGCCACCATGTAGGTGGTAACCATTAACCTAATATAAATGAACATATTATGTTCGTTTATACCGCATTTCACCGAAAATAAGACCTACAATGATATTTGGGGAGGGCTGCAATATAAGAATCCTCACCTTCGCTGCCTGTGTGGGCAGGTCGTGATCGAGCCTGCGCAATTTCCCCTGTAGGAAGCTGCTTCCTATGCGGGCATTTGCTAAAAAGGAGGAGCCAGGAACACCAGTGGGGGATACCAGAAGAGGATTGGGGCTGCTCTGCGCAAACCAATGGAACAGAGATTTTAAATATGATATGTTCATTCAATTAAAAAAATCCATTTATATGTGTTTTTTTTTTTTTTCAGACCAGAGTGATTCAGATGACTGGAACATGGAAAATGTTTGCAGGGCAGCCTATCGCCACCAACAGGAGCTTTGGAGAAGAGAAGGTGGTTCCCTAGATTCTGCGCCACAACACTGCTGAGAATTCTCACCTTTGTTGTCTGTGTGGACAGCTTGGGCAATCTTCAGTCAGTCAGTGTGTGTGTGTGTGTGTGTGTGTGTGTATGTATGTAAGGCTGGGCATTTTGATTGTAAGAGCTTTCAGGGCAGGGACTGATGTGAATGAACAATATGGCTCTAGTATGTGTGTGTATAAGGGTGAAAAAACGAATCGATTAATCGACAACTAATCGATTACTATTTTCATAATCGATTAATTGGTCACTAACATAATGGGGTTAAAAACAAGAAAAAGAAATTAGCCCTTTATAGTACAGAAAGAGCAAATCACTACTGTAAATATTACTTTCACTGTCCCATAGTAAAAAATGAACCCCTTACAGTAGCGATTATTTGCTTTCTTTGTAATAATTTTAGTTTTTTTTAACCCCATTATGTTACTAAACATCTCAGGCCTGGGTCACACCTCTGTGTTGTTTGGTGCTTTTTGCAGAAACACACTACAGTTCATTTACATGGTTTCCTATGTGACACGTTCACATCCATGATTTTTTCAGCTGCTGTGTATTTTGAAAAGACAAGGACTTTTTTTTTAACGCAAAACGATGCTATTTTGTTTTTTTGGTTCAATACACTTCAATGGAGAAGCTGCAGAAAAGCATGTAATGCGTTTTTGCGGCAATTTGTGTTTTTTAATCTGCCCAACAACAAATTGGCCAAAAAAATATGCAAAAATGCAAATTGCAGCAAAATTACCCTTTTTTTTAAGGTTAGTAATCTATTAATTGAAACAACAATCGACCAACTAATCGATTATGAAAATAATCGTTAGTTGCAGCCCTATGTGTGTATGTATGCATGTGATATTAGAAAAGCGGTATAGTATGGTATTGTATGGTATGTAATATGCATGCAAAAGAGATGGGGCTTTTTGTTTGATAAACTTCTTTTTGCAATTTGGCACTGCATCGCTTTAACTGACAATTGTGCGGTCGTGCGACGTTGCACCCAAACAAAATTGACGTCCTTTTTTCCGCACATATAGAGCTTTCTTTTGATGGTATTTGATCACATCTGCGTTTTTTATTTATTTTTTTATTTTTTTTGCACTATAAACAAAAAAGAGCCTCAATTTTGAAAAAAACGCAATCTTTTTTAACTTTTGCTCTAATAAGTACCCCCCCAAAAAATATTTAAAAAATGATTTTTTTCCTCAGTTTAGGCCTATATGTATTCTTCTACATATTTTTGGTAAAAAAATTACCAATAAGCGTATATTGATTGGTTTGCGCAAAAGCTATAGCCTCTACAAAATGGGGGATAGTTGTACGGCATTTTTAATGATTATTTTTTTTTTACTGGTAATGTCGGCGATCTACGATTTTTATCAGGACTGCAACATTATGGCGGACACGTCGGACAATTTTGACACATTTTTTCGGACCATTTGGCATTTTTACAGCGATCAGTGCTATAAAAATGCATTGATTACTGTAAAAATGTCACTGGCAGTGAATGGGGTTAACCACTAGGGGCAATCAAGGGGTTAATGTGTTCCCTATTGTGTGTTCTAACTGAAGGGGTAGGGGACTGTGTAGGGGAGATGACAGATCACTGTTCATATTCTGTATGAACAGACAATCTGTCTGTTCTCCCCTCAGAGAACCGGGATCTGTGTGTTCTCAAGTGATTGTGGGCGAGCAGGGGGCACGTGCGCCCCTAGTGGCCAAACCTAGAAGTGACGTTTCATAAGAGCGTACAATCCCAGTACTCCTTTCCAGACTTAGGGTATGTAGCACACTCAATCCTGGAGTAGAGAAAAAAAAAGCATGACAAGTGTCAAGCTGCTGCGGTGGCCAGGCCATGTGTACAACCCCAGTACTCCTTTCTAGAATTAGGGTATGTAGCACACTCAATCCTAGATCCAAAGAAAAGAATGACATGCATTTTCTTCCTTAGTTTGCCGTGGTTATATAGCCTGTAGCGTTCACGGATGTACTGTGCAATGGGCTAAAGAGAGCTTGTAGACAGTCCTCCTTTGGGCTACTTTGGGGAAATTTACTTAACGTGGAATTCCAGCTTAAATCTAAATAGCCTCCCCCCCAACATCCATGCAAGAAAGATACTTATTTTCAGGCCAGTCTGGTCCGGTCACATGAGTTCTTCTGTGCCAGCTAGTGGCAGTGACCAGACCGGAAAATAGGCAAGTATAGCAATCTTTTTTTCAAAGGTTAGTTAGCACAGAGGTTGTCTCTCCAATGGGACACAGATGCCAAGAAAATCTGACAAAGGTCCTAGGCTTCCCTTACTCTATCCACAATGAAAAAGAAATGTTTTTCTTTTTTGTTCTATTTTCAATTGGGGCAGACAGGACCCAGAATAGTTGTGCATTGTAATCAGTCACCTTCTCAATTTAGCTTGTTTAATGAAGGTTTGAAAATGAAAACTAGAAGCTGAGTGGTTGTTATGCTCAGCGGCTTCAGATTCTGTCTTGTCCATTTTAAGTAAACTCCCCTCAAAATACTACAAAGCTCTTCACTGCTGTCCCGTCGGTGTGTGCACGCTCGACTGTAAAACGGGGAAGAAGGTGTACCCCTTTACGGAGGACAGACAGCAGGACCTGTTCGCCCAAAGTGTGGTTTTCCCGAGGAACTGACAAGCGACAAACCACCGGCTGCCCTAGTGAAGCACTTTACGGACCTGTTCAAAGTGCGGAAAAGCGGTATAGTATGGTATTGTATGGTATGTAATATGCACGCAAAAGATATGGGGCTTTTAGTTTGATAAGCTTCTTAACTGATGCAGCCCCGGAAGATTTTACCCCCTTCCTGACCAGAGCACTTTTTGCGATTTGGCACTGCATCGCTTCAACTGACAATTGCGCGGTCATGCGATGTTGCACCCATACAAAATTGACATCCTTTTTTCCAACAAATAGAGCTTTCTTTTGGTGGTATTTGATCACCTCTGCCTATTGTTCTGCACTATAAACAAAAAAGAGCCTCAATTTTGAAAAAAAACGCAATCTTTTTTAACGTTTTCTATAATAAGTACCCCCCAAATATATATAAAAAAAAGATTTTTTCCTCAGTTTAGGCCTATATGTATTCTACATATTTTTGTTAAAAAAAATTGTAATAAGCCTACATTGATTGGTTTGCGCAAAAGTTATAGCATCTAGAAAATAGGCGATAGTTTTATGTCATTTTTAATTATTACATTTTTTTTTTTAAAGTAGTGTTGGCGATCTGAGATTTTTATTGTGTTTGCGACATTACGGTGGACACGTTGGACAATTTTGACACATTTTACGGACCATTTGACATTTTTACAGTAATCAGTGCTATAAAAATGCATTGATTACTGTAAAAAAATGTTACTGGCAGTGAAGGGGTTAACCGCTAGGGGGAAATCAAGGGGTTAATGTGTTCCCTATTGTGTGTTCTAACTGAAGGGGGAGGGGACTGTGTAGAACTTGTGTGTTCTCGAGTGATTGTGGGCGAGCAGGAGGCATGTGCGCCCCTAGTGGCCAAATCTAGAAGCGACGTAACATAATGGCAATTCGTGCAGCCGAACCATGTTGCCACAGTACAACTGTGGCAGCTGGTCGGCAACTGGTTAAAGAGGATCTACGGTCATCTTAAAAAAAGAATTAAAAGTCAGCAGCTTCAAATACTGTAGCTGCTGACTTTTAAAAAACAGACATTTACTTGTCCAGGGATCCAGTGCTAGCCTCACCCAGGCAGGTTCTTTTCCGGTCTTCAGGTCCCCTGCACTGTCATGTTGACTGTGGGATACCAGCTGTGACTCCTTGCGACTTCACAGAGGGCCCCCCACCACACATGTATGAGCTGAACTATGATTTGTAAGTTGTCCTGCAGCCTCCTAGGACCTGTGACATGTCCCAGGAGGCTGCGGATGGTGCCACCATGTAGGTGGTAACCATTAACCTAATATAAATGAACATATTATGTTCGTTTATACCGCATTTCACCGAAAATAAGACCTACAATGATATTTGGGGAGGGCTGCAATATAAGAATCCTCACCTTCGCTGCCTGTGTGGGCAGGTCGTGATCGAGCCTGCGCAATTTCCCCTGTAGGAAGCTGCTTCCTATGCGGGCATTTGCTAAAAAGGAGGAGCCAGGAACACCAGTGGGGGATACCAGAAGAGGATTGGGGCTGCTCTGCGCAAACCAATGGAACAGAGATTTTAAATATGATATGTTCATTCATTTAAAAAAATCCATTTATATGTGTTTTTTTTTTTTCAGACCAGAGTGATTCAGATGACTGGAACATGGAAAATGTTTGCAGGGCAGCCTATCGCCACCAACAGGAGCTTTGGAGAAGAGAAGGTGGTTCCCTAGATTCTGCGCCACAACACTGCTGAGAATTCTCACCTTTGTTGTCTGTGTGGACAGCTTGGGCAATCTTCAGTCAGTCAGTGTGTGTGTGTGTGTGTGTGTGTATGTATGTAAGGCTGGGCATTTTGATTGTAAGAGCTTTCAGGGCAGGGACTGATGTGAATGAACAATATGGCTCTAGTATGTGTGTGTATAAGGGTGAAAAAACGAATCGATTAATGGACAACTAATCGATTACTATTTTCATAATCGATTAATTGGTCACTAACATAATGGGGTTAAAAACAAGAAAAAGAAATTAGCCCTTTATAGTACAGAAAGAGCAAATCGCTACTGTAAATATTACTTTCACTGTCCCATAGTAAAAAATGAACCCCTTACAGTAGCGATTATTTGCTTTCTTTGTAATAATTTTAGTTTTTTTTAACCCCATTATGTTACTAAACATCTCAGGCCTGGGTCACACCTCTGTGTTGTTTGGTGCTTTTTGCAGAAACACACTACAGTTCATTTACATGGTTTCCTATGTGACACGTTCACATCCATGATTTTTTCAGCTGCTGTGTATTTTGAAAAGACAAGGACTTTTTTTTTAACACAAAACGATGCTATTTTGTTTTTTTGGTTCAATACACTTCAATGGAGAAGCTGCAGAAAAGCATGTAATGCGTTTTTGCGGCAATTTGTGTTTTTTAATCTGCCCAACAACAAATTGGCCAAAAAAATATGCAAAAATGCAAATTGCAGCAAAATTACCCTTTTTTTTAAGGTTAGTAATCTATTAATTGAAACAACAATCGACCAACTAATCGATTATGAAAATAATCGTTAGTTGCAGCCCTATGTGTGTATGTATGCATGTGATATTAGAAAAGCGGTATAGTATGGTATTGTATGGTATGTAATATGCATGCAAAAGAGATGGGGCTTTTTGTTTGATAAACTTCTTTTTGCAATTTGGCACTGCATCGCTTTAACTGACAATTGTGCGGTCGTGCGACGTTGCACCCAAACAAAATTGACGTCCTTTTTTCCGCACATATAGAGCTTTCTTTTGGTGGTATTTGATCACATCTGCGTTTTTTATTTATTTTTTTATTTTTTTTGCACTATAAACAAAAAAGAGCCTCAATTTTGAAAAAAACGCAATCTTTTTTAACTTTTGCTCTAATAAGTACCCCCCCAAAAAATATTAAAAAAATGATTTTTTTCCTCAGTTTAGGCCTATATGTATTCTTCTACATATTTTTGGTAAAAAAATTACCAATAAGCGTATATTGATTGGTTTGCGCAAAAGCTATAGCCTCTACAAAATGGGGGATAGTTGTACGGCATTTTTAATGATTATTTTTTTTTTACTGGTAATGTCGGCGATCTACGATTTTTATCAGGACTGCAACATTATGGCGGACACGTCGGACAATTTTGACACATTTTTTCGGACCATTTGGCATTTTTACAGCGATCAGTGCTATAAAAATGCATTGATTACTGTAAAAATGTCACTGGCAGTGAATGGGGTTAACCACTAGGGGCAATCAAGGGGTTAATGTGTTCCCTATTGTGTGTTCTAACTGAAGGGGTAGGGGACTGTGTAGGGGAGATGACAGATCACTGTTCATATTCTGTATGAACAGACAATCTGTCTGTTCTCCCCTCAGAGAACCGGGATCTGTGTGTTCTCAAGTGATTGTGGGCGAGCAGGGGGCACGTGCGCCCCTAGTGGCCAAACCTAGAAGTGACGTTTCATAAGAGCGTACAATCCCAGTACTCCTTTCCAGACTTAGGGTATGTAGCACACTCAATCCTGGAGTAGAGAAAAAAAAAGCATGACAAGTGTCAAGCTGCTGCGGTGGCCAGGCCATGTGTACAACCCCAGTACTCCTTTCTAGAATTAGGGTATGTAGCACACTCAATCCTAGATCCAAAGAAAAGAATGACATGCATTTTCTTCCTTAGTTTGCCGTGGTTATATAGCCTGTAGCGTTCACGGATGTACTGTGCAATGGGCTAAAGAGAGCTTGTAGACAGTCCTCCTTTGGGCTACTTTGGGGAAATTTACTTAACGTGGAATTCCAGCTTAAATCTAAATAGCCTCCCCCCCAACATCCATGCAAGAAAGATACTTATTTTCAGGCCAGTCTGGTCCGGTCACGTGAGTTCTTCTGTGCCAGCTAGTGGCAGTGACCAGACCGGAAAATAGGCAAGTATAGCAATCTTTTTTTCAAAGGTTAGTTAGCACAGAGGTTGTCTCTCCAATGGGACACAGATGCCAAGAAAATCTGACAAAGGTCCTAGGCTTCCCTTACTCTATCCACAATGAAAAAGAAATGTTTTTCTTTTTTGTTCTATTTTCAATTGGGGCAGACAGGACCCAGAATAGTTGTGCATTGTAATCAGTCACCTTCTCAATTTAGCTTGTTTAATGAAGGTTTGAAAATGAAAACTAGAAGCTGAGTGGTTGTTATGCTCAGCGGCTTCAGATTCTGTCTTGTCCATTTTAAGTAAACTCCCCTCAAAATACTACAAAGCTCTTCACTGCTGTCCCGTCGGTGTGTGCACGCTCGACTGTAAAACGGGAAAGAAGGTGTACCCCTTTACGGAGGACAGACAGCAGGACCTGTTCGCCCAAAGTGTGGTTTTCCCGAGGAACTGACAAGCGACAAACCACCGGCTGCCCTAGTGAAGCACTTTACGGACCTGTTCAAAGTGCGGAAAAGCGGTATAGTATGGTATTGTATGGTATGTAATATGCACGCAAAAGATATGGGGCTTTTAGTTTGATAAGCTTCTTAACTGATGCAGCCCCGGAAGATTTTACCCCCTTCCTGACCAGAGCACTTTTTGCGATTTGGCACTGCATCGCTTCAACTGACAATTGCGCGGTCATGCGATGTTGCACCCATACAAAATTGACATCCTTTTTTCCAACAAATAGAGCTTTCTTTTGGTGGTATTTGATCACCTCTGCCTATTGTTCTGCACTATAAACAAAAAAGAGCCTCAATTTTGAAAAAAAACGCAATCTTTTTTAACGTTTTCTATAATAAGTACCCCCCAAATATATATAAAAAAAAGATTTTTTCCTCAGTTTAGGCCTATATGTATTCTACATATTTTTGTTAAAAAAAATTGTAATAAGCCTACATTGATTGGTTTGCGCAAAAGTTATAGCATCTAGAAAATAGGCGATAGTTTTATGTCATTTTTAATTATTACATTTTTTTTTTTAAAGTAGTGTTGGCGATCTGAGATTTTTATTGTGTTTGC
Organism: Lithobates pipiens; assembly: GCF_037356315.1. Classification (NCBI taxonomy): domain Eukaryota; kingdom Metazoa; phylum Chordata; class Amphibia; order Anura; family Ranidae; genus Lithobates; species Lithobates pipiens. The sequence continues at coordinate 267,937,885 of NW_027507784.1, read as the reverse complement.
GACATTACGGTGGACACGTTGGACAATTTTGACACATTTTACGGACCATTTGACATTTTTACAGTAATCAGTGCTATAAAAATGCATTGATTACTGTAAAAAAATGTTACTGGCAGTGAAGGGGTTAACCGCTAGGGGGAAATCAAGGGGTTAATGTGTTCCCTATTGTGTGTTCTAACTGAAGGGGGAGGGGACTGTGTAGAACTTGTGTGTTCTCGAGTGATTGTGGGCGAGCAGGAGGCATGTGCGCCCCTAGTGGCCAAATCTAGAAGCGACGTAACATAATGGCAATTCGTGCAGCCGAACCATGTTGCCACAGTACAACTGTGGCAGCTGGTCGGCAACTGGTTAAAGAGGATCTACGGTCATCTTAAAAAAAGAATTAAAAGTCAGCAGCTTCAAATACTGTAGCTGCTGACTTTTAAAAAACAGACATTTACTTGTCCAGGGATCCAGTGCTAGCCTCACCCAGGCAGGTTCTTTTCCGGTCTTCAGGTCCCCTGCACTGTCATGTTGACTGTGGGATACCAGCTGTGACTCCTTGCGACTTCACAGAGGGCCCCCCACCACACATGTATGAGCTGAACTATGATTTGTAAGTTGTCCTGCAGCCTCCTAGGACCTGTGACATGTCCCAGGAGGCTGCGGATGGTGCCACCATGTAGGTGGTAACCATTAACCTAATATAAATGAACATATTATGTTCGTTTATACCGCATTTCACCGAAAATAAGACCTACAATGATATTTGGGGAGGGCTGCAATATAAGAATCCTCACCTTCGCTGCCTGTGTGGGCAGGTCGTGATCGAGCCTGCGCAATTTCCCCTGTAGGAAGCTGCTTCCTATGCGGGCATTTGCTAAAAAGGAGGAGCCAGGAACACCAGTGGGGGATACCAGAAGAGGATTGGGGCTGCTCTGCGCAAACCAATGGAACAGAGATTTTAAATATGATATGTTCATTCATTTAAAAAAATCCATTTATATGTGTTTTTTTTTTTTCAGACCAGAGTGATTCAGATGACTGGAACATGGAAAATGTTTGCAGGGCAGCCTATCGCCACCAACAGGAGCTTTGGAGAAGAGAAGGTGGTTCCCTAGATTCTGCGCCACAACACTGCTGAGAATTCTCACCTTTGTTGTCTGTGTGGACAGCTTGGGCAATCTTCAGTCAGTCAGTGTGTGTGTGTGTGTGTGTGTGTATGTATGTAAGGCTGGGCATTTTGATTGTAAGAGCTTTCAGGGCAGGGACTGATGTGAATGAACAATATGGCTCTAGTATGTGTGTGTATAAGGGTGAAAAAACGAATCGATTAATGGACAACTAATCGATTACTATTTTCATAATCGATTAATTGGTCACTAACATAATGGGGTTAAAAACAAGAAAAAGAAATTAGCCCTTTATAGTACAGAAAGAGCAAATCGCTACTGTAAATATTACTTTCACTGTCCCATAGTAAAAAATGAACCCCTTACAGTAGCGATTATTTGCTTTCTTTGTAATAATTTTAGTTTTTTTTAACCCCATTATGTTACTAAACATCTCAGGCCTGGGTCACACCTCTGTGTTGTTTGGTGCTTTTTGCAGAAACACACTACAGTTCATTTACATGGTTTCCTATGTGACACGTTCACATCCATGATTTTTTCAGCTGCTGTGTATTTTGAAAAGACAAGGACTTTTTTTTTAACACAAAACGATGCTATTTTGTTTTTTTGGTTCAATACACTTCAATGGAGAAGCTGCAGAAAAGCATGTAATGCGTTTTTGCGGCAATTTGTGTTTTTTAATCTGCCCAACAACAAATTGGCCAAAAAAATATGCAAAAATGCAAATTGCAGCAAAATTACCCTTTTTTTTAAGGTTAGTAATCTATTAATTGAAACAACAATCGACCAACTAATCGATTATGAAAATAATCGTTAGTTGCAGCCCTATGTGTGTATGTATGCATGTGATATTAGAAAAGCGGTATAGTATGGTATTGTATGGTATGTAATATGCATGCAAAAGAGATGGGGCTTTTTGTTTGATAAACTTCTTTTTGCAATTTGGCACTGCATCGCTTTAACTGACAATTGTGCGGTCGTGCGACGTTGCACCCAAACAAAATTGACGTCCTTTTTTCCGCACATATAGAGCTTTCTTTTGGTGGTATTTGATCACATCTGCGTTTTTTATTTATTTTTTTATTTTTTTTGCACTATAAACAAAAAAGAGCCTCAATTTTGAAAAAAACGCAATCTTTTTTAACTTTTGCTCTAATAAGTACCCCCCCAAAAAATATTAAAAAAATGATTTTTTTCCTCAGTTTAGGCCTATATGTATTCTTCTACATATTTTTGGTAAAAAAATTACCAATAAGCGTATATTGATTGGTTTGCGCAAAAGCTATAGCCTCTACAAAATGGGGGATAGTTGTACGGCATTTTTAATGATTATTTTTTTTTTACTGGTAATGTCGGCGATCTACGATTTTTATCAGGACTGCAACATTATGGCGGACACGTCGGACAATTTTGACACATTTTTTCGGACCATTTGGCATTTTTACAGCGATCAGTGCTATAAAAATGCATTGATTACTGTAAAAATGTCACTGGCAGTGAATGGGGTTAACCACTAGGGGCAATCAAGGGGTTAATGTGTTCCCTATTGTGTGTTCTAACTGAAGGGGTAGGGGACTGTGTAGGGGAGATGACAGATCACTGTTCATATTCTGTATGAACAGACAATCTGTCTGTTCTCCCCTCAGAGAACCGGGATCTGTGTGTTCTCAAGTGATTGTGGGCGAGCAGGGGGCACGTGCGCCCCTAGTGGCCAAACCTAGAAGTGACGTTTCATAAGAGCGTACAATCCCAGTACTCCTTTCCAGACTTAGGGTATGTAGCACACTCAATCCTGGAGTAGAGAAAAAAAAAGCATGACAAGTGTCAAGCTGCTGCGGTGGCCAGGCCATGTGTACAACCCCAGTACTCCTTTCTAGAATTAGGGTATGTAGCACACTCAATCCTAGATCCAAAGAAAAGAATGACATGCATTTTCTTCCTTAGTTTGCCGTGGTTATATAGCCTGTAGCGTTCACGGATGTACTGTGCAATGGGCTAAAGAGAGCTTGTAGACAGTCCTCCTTTGGGCTACTTTGGGGAAATTTACTTAACGTGGAATTCCAGCTTAAATCTAAATAGCCTCCCCCCCAACATCCATGCAAGAAAGATACTTATTTTCAGGCCAGTCTGGTCCGGTCACGTGAGTTCTTCTGTGCCAGCTAGTGGCAGTGACCAGACCGGAAAATAGGCAAGTATAGCAATCTTTTTTTCAAAGGTTAGTTAGCACAGAGGTTGTCTCTCCAATGGGACACAGATGCCAAGAAAATCTGACAAAGGTCCTAGGCTTCCCTTACTCTATCCACAATGAAAAAGAAATGTTTTTCTTTTTTGTTCTATTTTCAATTGGGGCAGACAGGACCCAGAATAGTTGTGCATTGTAATCAGTCACCTTCTCAATTTAGCTTGTTTAATGAAGGTTTGAAAATGAAAACTAGAAGCTGAGTGGTTGTTATGCTCAGCGGCTTCAGATTCTGTCTTGTCCATTTTAAGTAAACTCCCCTCAAAATACTACAAAGCTCTTCACTGCTGTCCCGTCGGTGTGTGCACGCTCGACTGTAAAACGGGAAAGAAGGTGTACCCCTTTACGGAGGACAGACAGCAGGACCTGTTCGCCCAAAGTGTGGTTTTCCCGAGGAACTGACAAGCGACAAACCACCGGCTGCCCTAGTGAAGCACTTTACGGACCTGTTCAAAGTGCGGAAAAGCGGTATACTATGGTATTGTATGGTATGTAATATGCACGCAAAAGATATGGGGCTTTTAGTTTGATAAGCTTCTTAACTGATGCAGCCCCGGAAGATTTTACCCCCTTCCTGACCAGAGCACTTTTTGCGATTTGGCACTGCATCGCTTCAACTGACAATTGCGCGGTCATGCGATGTTGCACCCATACAAAATTGACATCCTTTTTTCCAACAAATAGAGCTTTCTTTTGGTGGTATTTGATCACCTCTGCCTATTGTTCTGCACTATAAACAAAAAAGAGCCTCAATTTTGAAAAAAAACGCAATCTTTTTTAACGTTTTCTATAATAAGTACCCCCCAAAAATATATATAAAAAAAGATTTTTTCCTCAGTTTAGGCCTATATGTATTCTACATATTTTTGTTAAAAAAAATTGTAATAAGCCTACATTGATTGGTTTGCGCAAAAGTTATAGCATCTAGAAAATAGGCGATAGTTTTATGTCATTTTTAATTATTACATTTTTTTTTTTAAAGTAGTGTTGGCGATCTGAGATTTTTATTGTGTTTGCGACATTACGGTGGACACGTTGGACAATTTTGACACATTTTACGGACCATTTGACATTTTTACAGTAATCAGTGCTATAAAAATGCATTGATTACTGTAAAAAAATGTTACTGGCAGTGAAGGGGTTAACCGCTAGGGGGAAATCAAGGGGTTAATGTGTTCCCTATTGTGTGTTCTAACTGAAGGGGGAGGGGACTGTGTAGAACTTGTGTGTTCTCGAGTGATTGTGGGCGAGCAGGAGGCATGTGCGCCCCTAGTGGCCAAATCTAGAAGCGACGTAACATAATGGCAATTCGTGCAGCCGAACCATGTTGCCACAGTACAACTGTGGCAGCTGGTCGGCAACTGGTTAAAGAGGATCTACGGTCATCTTAAAAAAAGAATTAAAAGTCAGCAGCTTCAAATACTGTAGCTGCTGACTTTTAAAAAACAGACATTTACTTGTCCAGGGATCCAGTGCTAGCCTCACCCAGGCAGGTTCTTTTCCGGTCTTCAGGTCCCCTGCACTGTCATGTTGACTGTGGGATACCAGCTGTGACTCCTTGCGACTTCACAGAGGGCCCCCCACCACACATGTATGAGCTGAACTATGATTTGTAAGTTGTCCTGCAGCCTCCTAGGACCTGTGACATGTCCCAGGAGGCTGCGGATGGTGCCACCATGTAGGTGGTAACCATTAACCTAATATAAATGAACATATTATGTTCGTTTATACCGCATTTCACCGAAAATAAGACCTACAATGATATTTGGGGAGGGCTGCAATATAAGAATCCTCACCTTCGCTGCCTGTGTGGGCAGGTCGTGATCGAGCCTGCGCAATTTCCCCTGTAGGAAGCTGCTTCCTATGCGGGCATTTGCTAAAAAGGAGGAGCCAGGAACACCAGTGGGGGATACCAGAAGAGGATTGGGGCTGCTCTGCGCAAACCAATGGAACAGAGATTTTAAATATGATATGTTCATTCATTTAAAAAAATCCATTTATATGTGTTTTTTTTTTTTCAGACCAGAGTGATTCAGATGACTGGAACATGGAAAATGTTTGCAGGGCAGCCTATCGCCACCAACAGGAGCTTTGGAGAAGAGAAGTTGGTTCCCTAGATTCTGCGCCACAACACTGCTGAGAATTCTCACCTTTGTTGTCTGTGTGGACAGCTTGGGCAATCTTCAGTCAGTCAGTGTGTGTGTGTGTGTGTGTGTGTAGGTATGTAAGGTTGGGCATTTTGATTGTAAGAGCTTTCAGGGCAGGGACTGATGTGAATGAACAATATGACTCTAGTATGTGTGTGTATGTATGCATGTGATATTAGACCTTTAGATTGTAAGCTCTTTAAGGGCAGAGACTGATGACAAAACATAGTATGGTCCTATCCTTGTGTGAATGTATGTGAGGTAGGTCCTTTGCATTGATTGTATGTGTGTGTGTGTGTGTGTGTGTGTGTGTGTGTGTGTGTGTGTGTTTGTTTAAGCCCGCCACCTACTAGTAAATGTTCAAAGGAACATTTGAACAATTATTTATATTAACATTCATACAAAAATTCTCAGTATGTTCGATGACTGGATGAAAGCTGTTTGAAAGTACTTCAAATTATCGCTTGCTTTTAACATTGAATTTTCAAATGAATAGACTTTCCTGATCGATAACTACATACACTGTTATAAATTTGTTAGTTTGAGAGAAAATGTCCATCTTGTTCCCTTGAATTTTCTCCTCACTGCATTTCAAAACAAAGGTCGCATTGACCCCACTAAGAATTAGGAAATCAAAGGAATGTTCTTGAGATGAAATGTTAGAAACAAAATTTTACTACTATATGAGCAGATGTATTTCCTTCCTTCGTTTGCTGTGGTTATATAGCCTGTAGCATTCACGGATGTACTGTGCAATGGGCTAAAGAGAGCTTGTAGACAGTCCTACTTTGGGGAAATTTACTTAACGTGGAATTCCAGCTTAAACCTAAATAGCCTCCCCCCCAACATCCATGCAAGAAAGATACTTATTTTCAGGCCAGTCTGGTCCGGTCACGTGAGTTCTTCTGTGCCAGCTAGTGGCAGTGACTGGACCGGAAAATAGGCAAGTATAGCAATCTTTTTTTCAAAGGTTAGTTAGCACAGAGGTTGTCTCTCCAATGGGACACAGATGCCAAGAAAACCTGACAAAGGTCCTAGGCTTCCCTTACTCTATCCACAATGAAAAAGAAATGTTTTTCATTTTTGTTCTATTTTCAATTGGGGCAGACAGGACCCAGAGTAGTTGTGCATTGTAATCAGTCACCTTCTCAATTTAGCTTGTTTCATGAAGGTTTGAAAATGAAAACTAGAAGCTGAGTGGTTGTTATGCTCAGCGGCTCCAGATTCTGTCTTGTCCATTTTAAAGCGGAGGTCCACCCTAAAGTGGACCTTCCGCTCATCGGAACCCTCCCCCCCTCCGGCGCCACAATTGCCACCTTTCAAGGGGGAGGGGGGTGCAGATACCTGTACAGTACAGTTATCTGCACCCACTTCCGGGATAGCTCTCTGCGAAAAGGGGCGTAGATTACGCCCCTTTCCGCAAGTGCCCGCCCCTTTCCGCAAGTGCCCCGCTGCCTCCTGGGAAACACACAGATCCCAGAGGCAGCGGGGACCGCCCTTATTGCGCAGCGCGACTCGCGCATGCGCAGTAGGGAACCGGGAAATGGAGCCGAAAGGCTCCATTTCCTGATTCCCATACCCAAGATGGCGGCGGCAGCACCCGAGAGAAGATCTAGAGATCGGCTTTGGGTGCCGACATCGCGGGCGCGCTGGACAGGTAAGTGTCACTATTTTAAAAGTCAGCAGCTGCAGTATTTGTAGCTGCTGGCTTTTAAAAAAAATAAAAAACGCGGAGTCCCGGCGGACTCCCGCTTTAAGTAAACTCCCCTCAAAATACTACAAAGCTCTTCACTGCTGTCCCGTCTGTGTGTGCACGCTCGACTGTAAAACGGGGAAGAAGGTGTACCCCTTTACGGAGGACAGACAGCAGGACCTGTTCGCCCAAAGTGTGGTTTTCCCGAGGAACAGACAAGCAACAAACCACCGGCTGCCCTAGTGAAGCATTTTACGGACCTGTTCAAAGTGCGGAAAAGCGGTATAGTATGGTATTGTATGGTATGTAATATGCACGCAAAAGAGATGGGGCTTTTAGTTTCATAAGCTTCTTAACTGATGCAGCCCCGGAAGATTTTACCCCCTTCCTGACCAGAGCACTTTTTGCGATTTGGCACTGCATCGCTTCAACTGACAATAGCGCGGTCATGCGATGTTGCACCCATACAAAATTGATGTCCTTTTTTCCAACAAATAGTGCTTTCTTTTGGTGGTATTTGATCACCTCTGCCTATTTTTCTGCACTATAAACAAAAAAGAGCCTCTATTTTGAAAAAAAACGCAATCTTTTTTAACGTTTTCTATAATAAGTACCCCCCAAAAATATATAAAAAAAAGTTTTTTTCCTCAGTTTAGGCCTATATGTATTCTTCTACATATTTTTGTTAAAAAAATTACCAATAAGCGTATATTGATTGGTTTGCGCAAAAGCTATAGCGTCTACAAAATGGGGGATAGTTGTACGGCATTTTTAATGATTTTTTTTTTTACTGGTAATGTCGGCGATCTACGATTTTTATCAGGACTGCAACATTATGGCGGACACGTCGGACAATTTTGACACATTTTTTCGGACCATTTGGCATTTTTACAGCGATCAGTGCTATAAAAATGCATTGATTACTGTAAAAATGTCACTGGCAGTGAATGGGGTTAACCACTAGGGGCAATCAAGGGGTTAATGTGTTCCCTATTGTGTGTTCTAACTGAAGGGGTAGGGGACTGTGTAGGGGAGATGACAGATCACTGTTCATATTCTGTATGAACAGACAATCTGTCTGTTCTCCCCTCAGAGAACCGGGATCTGTATGTTCTCAAGTGATTGTGGGCGAGCAGGGGGCACGTGCGCCCCTAGTGGCCAAACCTAGAAGTGACGTTTCATAAGAGCGTACAATCCCAGTACTCCTTTCCAGACTTAGGGTATGTAGCACACTCAATCCTGGAGTAGAGAAAAAAAAAGCATGACAAGTGTCAAGCTGCTGCGGTGGCCAGGCCATGTGTACAACCCCAGTACTCCTTTCTAGAATTAGGGTATGTAGCACACTCAATCCTAGACCCAAAGAAAAGAATGACATGCATTTTCTTCCTTAGTTTGCCGTGGTTATATAGCCTGTAGCGTTCACGGATGTACTGTGCAATGGGCTAAAGAGAGCTTGTAGACAGTCCTCCTTTGGGCTACTTTGGGGAAATTTACTTAATGTGGAATTCCAGCTTAAATCTAAATAGCCTCCCCCCCAACATCCATGCAAGAAAGATACTTATTTTCAGGCCAGTCTGGTCCGGTCACGTGAGTTCTTCTGTGCCAGCTAGTGACAGTGACCGGACCGGAAAATAGGCAAGTATAGCAATCTTTTTTTCAAAGGTTAGTTAGCACAGAGGTTGTCTCTCCAATGGGACACAGATGCCAAGAAAATCTGACAAAGGTCCTAGGCTTCCCTTACTCTATCCACAATGAAAAAGAAATGTTTTTCTTTTTTGTTCTATTTTCAATTGGGGCAGACAGGACCCAGAGTAGTTGTGCATTTTAATCAGTCACCTTCTCAATTTAGCTTGTTTAATGAAGGTTTGAAAATGAAAACTAGAAGCTGAGTGGTTGTTATGCTCAGCGGCTTCAGATTCTGTCTTGTCCATTTTAAGTAAACTCCCCTCAAAATACTACAAAGCTCTTCACTGCTGTCCCGTCGGTGTGTGCACGCTCGACTGTAAAACGGGGAAGAAGGTGTACCCCTTTACGGAGGACAGACAGCAGGACCTGTTCGCCCAAAGTGTGGTTTTCCCGAGGAACTGACAAGCGACAAACCACCGGCTGCCCTAGTGAAGCACTTTACGGACCTGTTCAAAGTGCAGAAAAGCGGTATAGTATGGTATTGTATGGTATGTAATATGCACGCAAAAGATATGGGGCTTTTAGTTTGATAAGCTTCTTAACTGATGCAGCCCCGGAAGATTTTACCCCCTTCCTGACCAGAGCACTTTTTGCGATTTGGCACTGCATCGCTTCAACTGACAATTGCGCGGTCATGCGATGTTGCACCCATACAAAATTGACATCCTTTTTTCCAACAAATAGAGCTTTCTTTTGGTGGTATTTGATCACCTCTGCCTATTGTTCTGCACTATAAACAAAAAAGAGCATCCATTTTGAAAAAAAAGCAATCATTTTTAACGTTTTCTATAATAAGTACCCCCCAAAAATATATAAAAAAAAGATTTTTTCCTCAGTTTAGGCCTATATGTATTCTTCTACATATTTTTGTTAAAAAAAATTGTAATAAGCCTACATTGATTGGTTTGCGCAAAAGTTATAGCATCTAGAAAATAGGCGATAGTTTTACAGCATTTTTAATGATTAAATTCTTTTTTTTTACTAGTAGTGTTGGCGATCTGAGATTTTTATTGTGTTTGCGACATTATGGCGGACACGTTGGACAATTTTGACACATTTTACGGACCATTTGACATTTTTACAGTGATCAGTGCTATAAAAATGCATTGATTACTGTAAAAAAATGTCACTGGCAGTGAAGGGGTTAACCGCTAGGGGGAAATCAAGGGGTTAATGTGTTCCCTATTGTGTGTTCTAACTGAAGGGGGAGGGGACTGTGTAGGTGAGATGACAGATCGCTGTTCATATTCTGTATGAACAGACGATTTGTGTGTTCTCGAGTGATTGTGGGCGAGCAGGAGGCACGTGCGCCCCTAGTGGCCAAATCTAGAAGCGACGTAACATAATGGCAATTCGTGCAGCCGAACCATGTTGCCACAGTACAACTGTGGCAGCTGGTCGGCAACTGGTTAAAGAGGATCTACGGTCATCTTAAAAAAAGAATTAAAAGTCAGCAGCTTCAAATACTGTAGCTGCTGACTTTTAAAAAACAGACATTTACTTGTCCAGGGATCCAGTGCTAGTCTCACCCAGGCAGGTTCTTTTCCGGTCTTCAGGTCCCCTGCACTGTCATGTTGACTGTGGGATACCAGCTGTGACTCCTTGCGACTTCACAGAGGGCCCCCCACCACACATGTATGAGCTGAACTATGATTTGTAAGTTGTCCTGCAGCCTCCTAGGACCTATGACATGTCCCAGGAGGCTGCGGATGGTGCCACCATGTAGGTGGTAACCATTAACCTAATATAAATGAACATATTATGTTCGTTTATACCGCATTTCACCGAAAATAAGACCTACTATGATATTTGGGGAGGGCTGCAATATAAGAATCCTCACCTTCGCTGCCTGTGTGGGCAGGTCGTGATCGAGCCTGCGCAATTTCCCCTGTAGGAAGCTGCTTCCTATGCGGGCATTTGCTAAAAAGGAGGAGCCAGGAACACCAGTGGGGGATACCAGAAGAGGATTGGGGCTGCTCTGCGCAAACCAATGGAACATAGATTTTAAATATGATATGTTCATTCATTTAAAAAAATCCATTTATATGTGTTTTTTTTTTTCAGACCAGAATGATTCAGATGACTGGAACATGGAAAATGTTTGCAGGGCAGCCTATCGCCACCAACAGGAGCTTTGGAGAAGAGAAGGTGGTTCCCTAGATTCTGCGCCACAACACTGCTGAGAATTCTCACCTTTGTTGTCTGTGTGGACAGCTTGGGCAATCTTCAGTCAGTCAGTGTGTGTGTGTGTGTGTGTGTATGTATGTAAGGTTAGGCATTTTGATTGTAAGAGCTTTCAGGGCAGGGACTGATGTGAATGAACAATATGGCTCTAGTATGTGTGTGTATAAGGGTGAAAAAACGAATCGATTAATGGACAACTAATCGATTACTATTTTCATAATCGATTAATTGGTCACTAACATAATGGGGTTAAAAACAAGAAAAAGAAATTAGCCCTTTATAGTACAGAAAGAGCAAATCGCTACTGTAAATATTACTTTCACTGTCCCATAGTAAAAAATGAACCCCTTACAGTAGCGATTATTTGCTTTCTTTGTAATAATTTTAGTTTTTTTTAACCCCATTATGTTACTAAACATCTCAGGCCTGGGTCACACCTCTGTGTTGTTTGGTGCTTTTTGCAGAAACACACTACAGTTCATTTACATGGTTTCCTATGTGACACGTTCACATCCATGATTTTTTCAGCTGCTGTGTATTTTGAAAAGACAAGGACTTTTTTTTTAACGCAAAACGATGCTATTTTGTTTTTTTGGTTCAATACACTTCAATGGAGAAGCTGCAGAAAAGCATGTAATGCGTTTTTGCGGCAATTTGTGTTTTTTAATCTGCCCAACAACAAATTGGCCAAAAAAATATGCAAAAATGCAAATTGCAGCAAAATTACCCTTTTTTTTAAGGTTAGTAATCTATTAATTGAAACAACAATCGACCAACTAATCGATTATGAAAATAATCGTTAGTTGCAGCCCTATGTGTGTATGTATGCATGTGATATTAGAAAAGCGGTATAGTATGGTATTGTATGGTATGTAATATGCATGCAAAAGAGATGGGGCTTTTTGTTTGATAAACTTCTTTTTGCAATTTGGCACTGCATCGCTTTAACTGACAATTGTGCGGTCGTGCAACGTTGCACCCAAACAAAATTGACGTCCTTTTTTCCGCACAAATAGAGCTTTCTTTTGATGGTATTTGATCACATCTGCGTTTTTTTATTTATTTTTTTATTTTTTTGCACTATAAACAAAAAAGAGCCTCAATTTTGAAAAAACGCAATCTTTTTTAACTTTTGCTCTAATAAGTACCCCCCCAAAAAATATAAAAAAAAAGATTTTTTTCCTCAGTTTAGGCCTATATGTATTCTTCTACATATTTTTGGTAAAAAAATTACCAATAAGCGTATATTGATTGGTTTGCGCAAAAGCTATAGCGTCTACAAAATGGGGGATAGTTGTACGGCATTTTTAATGATTTTTTTTTTTTACTGGTAATGTCGGCGATCTACGATTTTTATCAGGACTGCAACAATATGGCGGACACGTCGGACAATTTTGACACATTTTTTCGGACCATTTGGCATTTTTACAGCGATCAGTGCTATAAAAATGCATTGATTACTGTAAAAATGTCACTGGCAGTGAATGGGGTTAACCACTAGGGGCAATCAAGGGGTTAATGTGTTCCCTATTGTGTGTTCTAATTGAAGGGGTAGGGGACTGTGTAGGGGAGATGACAGATCACTGTTCATATTCTGTATGAACAGACAATCTGTCTGTTCTCCCCTCAGAGAACCGGGATCTGTGTGTTCTCAAGTGATTGTGGGCGAGCAGGGGGCACGTGCGCCCCTAGTGGCCAAACCTAGAAGTGACGTTTCATAAGAGCGTACAATCCCAGTACTCCTTTCCAGACTTAGGGTATGTAGCACACTCAATCCTGGAGTAGAGAAAAAAAAAGCATGACAAGTGTCAAGCTGCTGCGGTGGCCAGGCCATGTGTACAACCCCAGTACTCCTTTCTAGAATTAGGGTATGTAGCACACTCAATCCTAGACCCAAAGAAAAGAATGACATGCATTTTCTTCCTTAGTTTGCCGTGGTTATATAGCCTGTAGTGTTCACGGATGTACTGTGCAATGGGCTAAAGAGAGCTTGTAGACAGTCCTCCTTTGGGCTACTTTGGGGAAATTTACTTAACGTGGAATTCCAGCTTAAATCTAAATAGCCTCCCCCACAACATCCATGCAAGAAAGATACTTATTTTCAGGCCAGTCTGGTCCGGTCACGTGAGTTCTTCTGTGCCAGCTAGTGGCAGTGACCGGACCAGAAAATAGGCAAGTATAGCAATCTTTTTTTCAAAGGTTAGTTAGCACAGAGGTTGTCTCTCCAATGGGACACAGATGCCAAGAAAATCTGACAAAGGTCCTAGGCTTCCCTTACTCTATCCACAATGAAAAAGAAATGTTTTTCTTTTTTGTTCTATTTTCAATTTGGGCAGACAGGACCCAGAGTAGTTGTGCATTGTAATCAGTCACCTTCTCAATTTAGCTTGTTTAATGAAGGTTTGAAAATGAAAACTAGAAGCTGAGTGGTTGTTATGCTCAGCGGCTTCAGATTCTGTCTTGTCCATTTTAAGTAAACTCCCCTCAAAATACTACAAAGCTCTTCACTGCTGTCCCGTCAGTGTGTGCACGCTCGACTGTAAAACGGGGAAGAAGGTGTACCCCTTTACGGAGGACAGACAGCAGGACCTGTTCGCCCAAAGTGTGGTTTTCCCGAGGAACTGACAAGCGACAAACCACCGGCTGCCCTAGTGAAGCACTTTACGTACCTGTTCAAAGTGCGGAAAAGCGGTATAGTATGGTATTGTATGGTATGTAATATGCACGCAAAAGATATGGGGCTTTTAGTTTGATAAGCTTCTTAACTGATGCAGCCCCGGAAGATTTTACCCCCTTCCTGACCAGAGCACTTTTTGCGATTTGGCACTGCATCGCTTCAACTGACAATTGCGCGGTCATGCGATGTTGCACCCATACAAAATTGACATCCTTTTTTCCAACAAATAGAGCTTTCTTTTGGGGGTATTTGATCACCTCTGCCTATTGTTCTGCACTATAAACAAAAAAGAGCCTCAATTTAAAAAAAAAAACGCAATCATTTTTAACGTTTTCTATAATAAGTACCCCACAAAAATATATAAAAAAATGATTTTTTCCTCAGTTTAGGCCTATATGTATTCTTCTACATATTTTTGTTAAAAAAAATTGTAATAAGCCTACATTGATTGGTTTGCGCAAAAGTTATAGCATCTAGAAAATAGGCGATAGTTTTACGTCATTTTTAATTATTACATTTTTTTTTAAAAGTAGTGTTGGCGATCTGAGATTTTTATTGTGTTTGCGACATTACGGAGGACACGTTGGACAATTTTGACACATTTTACGGACCATTTGACATTTTTACAGTAATCAGTGTTATAAAAATGCATTGATTACTGTAAAAAAATGTTACTGGCAGTGAAGGGGTTAACCGCTAGGGGGAAATCAAGGGGTTAATGTGTTCCCTATTGTGTGTTCTAACTGAAGGGGGAGGGGACTGTGTAGAACTTGTGTGTTCTCGAGTGATTGTGGGCGAGCAGGAGGCACGTGCGCCCCTAGTGGCCAAATCTAGAAGCGACGTAACATAATGGCAATTCGTGCAGCCGAACCATGTTGCCACAGTGCAACTGTGGCAGCTGGTCGGCAACTGGTTAAAGAGGATCTACGGTCATCTTAAAAAAAGAATTAAAAGTCAGCAGCTTCAAATACTGTAGCTGCTGACTTTTAAAAAACAGACATTTACTTGTCCAGGGATCCAGTGCTAGCCTCACCCAGGCAGGTTCTTTTCCGGTCTTCAGGTCCCCTGCACTGTCATGTTGACTGTGGGATACCAGCTGTGACTCCTTGCGACTTCACAGAGGGCCCCCCACCACACATGTATGAGCTGAACTATGATTTGTAAGTTGTCCTGCAGCCTCCTAGGACCTATGACATGTCCCAGGAGGCTGCGGATGGTGCCACCATGTAGGTGGTAACCATTAACCTAATATAAATTAACATATTATGTTCGTTTATACCGCATTTCACCGAAAATAAGACCTACTATGATATTTGGGGAGGGCTGCAATATAAGAATCCACACCTTCGCTGCCTGTGTGGGCAGGTCGTGATCGAGCCTGCGCAATTTCCCCTGTAGGAAGCTGCTTCCTATGCGGGCATTTGCTAAAAAGGAGGAGCCAGGAACACCAGTGGGGGATACCAGAAGAGGATTGGGGCTGCTCTGCGCAAACCAATGGAACAGAGATGCTATGGGCAGCACAGTGGTGTAGTGGTTAGCACTCTCACCTAGCAGTAAGAAGGGTCACTGGTTCAAATCCCAACCATGACACTGCCTGCCTGGAGTTTGCATGTTCTCCCTGTGCCTGTGTGGGTTTCCTCCGGGTACTCCGGTTTCCTCCCACAATCAAAAGACATGCAGGTAGGTTAATTGGCTTCTGTCCAAAATTGGCCCTAGTATATGAATGGGGACCTTGGATTGTGGGCTGCTTGAGGGTAGGGACCGATGTGAGTGTACAATATACAGGGATGGGGACAATTGTAGACACTCACTCAGGTTGAACTGGATGGACTGGTGTCTTTATTCAACCTAACAAACTATGAAACTATAACTATGAAACTATGAAACTATGAAATATGATATGTTCATTCATTTAAAAAAATCCATTTATATGTGTTGTTTTTTTTCAGACCAGAATGATTCAGATGACTGGAACATGGAAAATGTTTGCAGGGCAGCCTATCGCCACCAACAGGAGCTTTGGAGAAGAGAAGGTGGTTCCCTAGATTCTGCACCACAACACTGCTGAGAATTCTCACCTTTGTTGTCTGTGTGGACAGCTTGGGCAATCTTCAGTCAGTCAGTGTGTGTGTGTGTGTGTGTGTGTGTATGTATGTAAGGTTGGGCATTTTGATTGTAAGAGCTTTCAGGGCAGGGACTGATGTGAATGAACAATATGGCTCTAATATGTATGTGTATAGGGGTGAAAAAACGAATCGATTAATCGACAACTAATCGATTACTATTTTCATAATCGATTAATTGGCCACTAACATAATGGGGTTAAAAACAAGAAAAATAAATTAGCCCTTTATAGTACAGAAAGAGCAAATCGCTACTGTAAATATTACTTTCACTGTCCCATAGTAAAAAATGAACCCCTTACAGTAGCGATTATTTGCTTTCTTTGTAATAATTTTAGTTTTTTTTAACCCCATTATGTTACTAAACATCTCAGGCCTGGGTCACACCTCTGTGTTGTTTGGTGTTTTTTTCAGAAACACACTACAGTTCATTTACATGGTTTCCTATGTGACACGTTCACATCCATGATTTTTTCAGCTGCTGTGTATTTTGAAAAGACAAGGACTTTTTTTTTAACGCAAAACGATGCTATTTAGTTTTTTTTGTTCAATACACTTCAATGGAGAAGCTGCAGAAAAGCATGTAATGCGTTTTTGAGGCAATTTGTGTTTTTTAATCTGCCCAACAACAAATTGGCCAAAAAAATATGCAAAAATGCAAATTGCAGCAAAATTACCCTTTTTTTTAAGGTTATTAATCTATTAATTGAAACAACAATCGACCAACTAATCGATTATGAAAATAATCGTTAGGTGCAGCCCTATGTGTGTATGTATGCATGTGATATTAGAAAAGCGGTATTGTATGGTATGTAATATGCATGCAAAAGAGATGGGGCTTTTTGTTTGATAAACTTCTTTTTGCAATTTGGCACTGCATCGCTTTAACTGACAATTGTGCGGTCGTGCGACGTTGCACCCAAACAAAATTGACGTCCTTTTTTCCGCACAAATAGAGCTTTCTTTTGATGGTATTTGATCACATCTGCGTTTTTTTATTCATTTTTTTATTTTTTTTGCACTATAAACAAAAAAGAGCCTCAATTTTGAAAAAAACGCAATCTTTTTTAACTTTTGCTCTAATAAGTACCCCCCCCCAAAAAATATTTAAAAAATGATTTTTTTCCTCAGTTTAGGCCTATATGTATTCTTCTACATATTTTTGGTAAAAAAATTACCAATAAGCGTATATTGATTGGTTTGCGCAAAAGTTATAGCGTCCACAAAATGGGGGATAGTTGTACGGCATTTTTAATGATTATTTTTTTTTACTGGTAATGTCGGCGATCTACGATTTTTATCAGGACTGCAACATTATGGCGGACACGTCGGACAATTTTGACAAATTTTTTCGGACCATTTGACATTTTTACAGTAATCAGTGCTATAAAAATGCATTGATTAGCGTAATTTTTTTTTACTGGCAGTGAAGGGGTTAACTGCTAGGGGGAAATCAAGGGGTTAATGTGTTCCCTATTGGGTGTTCTAACCGAAGGGGGAGGGGACTGTGTAGAACTTGTGTGTTCTTGAGTGATTGTGGGCGAGCAGGAGGCACGTGCGCCCCTAGTGGCCAAATCTAGAAGCGACGTAACATAATGGCAATTCGTGCAGCCGAACCATGTTGCCACAGTACAACTGTGGCAGCTGGTCGGCAACTGGTTAAAGAGGATCTACGGTCATCTTAAAAAAAGAATTAAAAGTCAGCAGCTTCAAATACTGTAGCTGCTGACTTTTAAAAAACAGACATTTACTTGTCCAGGGATCCAGTGCTAGCCTCACCCAGGCAGGTTCTTTTCCGGTCTTTAGGTCCCCTGCACTGTCATGTTGACTGTGGGATACCAGCTGTGACTCCTTGCGACTTCACAGAGGGCCCCCCACCACACATGTATGAGCTGAACTATGATTTGTAAGTTGTCCTGCAGCCTCCTAGGACCTGTGACATGTCCCAGGAGGCTGCGGATGGTGCCACCATGTAGGTGGTAACCATTAACCTAATATAAATGAACATATTATGTTCGTTTATACCGCATTTCACCGAAAATAAGACCTACTATGATATTTGGGGAGGGCTGCAATATAAGAATCCTCACCTTCGCTGCCTGTGTGGGCAGGTCGTGATCGAGCCTGCGCAATTTCCCCTGTAGGAAGCTGCTTCCTATGCGGGCATTTGCTAAAAAGGAGGAGCCAGGAACACCAGTGGGGGATACTAGAAGAGGATTGGGGCTGCTCTGCGCAAACCAATGGAACAGAGATTTTAAATATGATATGTTCATTCATTTAAAAAAATCCATTTATATGTGTTTTTTTTTTTTTTCAGACCAGAGTGATTCAGATGACTGGAACATGGAAAATGTTTGCAGGGCAGCCTATCGCCACCAACAGGAGCTTTGGAGAAGAGAAGGTGGTTCCCTAGATTCTGCGCCACAACACTGCTGAGAATTCTCACCTTTGTTGTCTGTGTGGACAGCTTGGGCAATCTTCAGTCAGTCAGTGTGTGTGTGTGTGTGTGTGTGTGTGTAGGTACGTAAGGTTGGGCATTTTGATTGTAAGAGCTTTCAGGGCAGGGACTGATGTGAATGAACAATATGGCTCTAGTATGTGTGTGTATAAGGGTGAAAAAACGAATCGATTAATCGACAACTAATCGTTTACTATTTTCATAATCGATTAATTGGTCACTAACATAATGGGGTTAAAAACAAGAAAAAGAAATTAGCCCTTTATAGTACAGAAAGAGCAAATCGCTACTGTAAATATTACTTTCACTGTGCCATAGTAAAAAATGAACCCCTTACAGTAGCGATTATTTGCTTTCTTTGTAATAATTTTAGTTTTTTTTAACCCCATTATGTTACTAAACATCTCAGGCCTGGGTCACACCTCTGTGTTGTTTGGTGCTTTTTGCAGAAACACACTACAGTTCATTTACATGGTGTCCTATGTGACACGTTCACATCCATGATTTTTTCAGCTGCTGTGTATTTTGAAAAGACAAGGACTTTTTTTTTAACGCAAAACGATGCTATTTTGTTTTTTTGGTTCAATACACTTCAATGGAGAAGCTGCAGAAAAGCATGTAATGCGTTTTTGCGGCAATTTGTGTTTTTTAATCTGCCCAACAACAAATTGGCCAAAAAAATATGCAAAAATGCAAATTGCAGCAAAATTACCCTTTTTTTTAAGGTTAGTAATCTATTAATTGAAACAACAATCGACCAACTAATCGATTATGAAAATAATCGTTAGTTACAGCCCTATGTGTGTATGTATGCATGTGATATTAGAAAAGCGGTATAGTATGGTATTGTATGGTATGTAATATGCATGCAAAAGAGATGGGGCTTTTTGTTTGATAAACTTCTTTTTGCAATTTGGCACTGCATCGCTTTAACTGACAATTGTGCGGTCGTGCGACGTTGCACCCAAACAAAATTGACGTCCTTTTTTCCGCACAAATAGAGCTTTCTTTTGATGGTATTTGATCACATCTGCGTTTTTTTATTTATTTATTTATTTTTTTTGCACTATAAACAAAAAAGAGCCTCAATTTTGAAAAAAACGCAATCTTTTTTAACTTTTGCTCTAATAAGTACCCCCCCAAAAAATATAAAAAAAATGATTTTTTTCCTCAGTTTAGGCCTATATGTATTCTTCTACATATTTTTGGTAAAAAAATTACCAATAAGCGTATATTGATTGGTTTGCGCAAAAGCTATAGCGTCTACAAAATGGGGGATAGTTGTACGGCATTTTTAATGATTTTTTTTTTTTTACTGGTAATGTCGGCGATCTACGATTTTTATCAGGACTGCAACATTATGGCGGACACGTCGGACAATTTTGACACATTTTTTCGGACCATTTGGCATTTTTACAGCGATCAGTGCTATAAAAATGCATTGATTACTGTAAAAATGTCACTGGCAGTGAATGGGGTTAACCACTAGGGGCAATCAAGGGGTTAATGTGTTCCCTATTGTGTGTCTAACTGAAGGGGTAGGGGACTGTGTAGGGGAGATGACAGATCACTGTTCATATTCTGTATGAACAGACAATCTGTCTGTTCTCCCCTCAGAGAACCGGGATCTGTGTGTTCTCAAGTGATTGTGGGCGAGCAGGGGGCACGTGCGCCCCTAGTGGCCAAACCTAGAAGTGATGTTTCATAAGAGCGTACAATCCCAGTACTCCTTTCCAGACTTAGGGTATGTAGCACACTCAATCCTGGAGTAGAGAGAAAAAAAGCATGACAAGTGTCAAGCTGCTGCGGTGGCCAGGCCATGTGTACAACCCCAGTACTCCTTTCTAGAATTAGGGTATGTAGCACACTCAATCCTAGACCCAAAGAAAAGAATGACATGCATTTTCTTCCTTAGTTTGCCGTGGTTATATAGCCTGTAGCGTTCACGGATGTACTGTGCAATGGGCTAAAGAGAGCTTGTAGACAGTCCTCCTTTGGGCTACTATGGGGAAATTTACTTAACGTGGAATTCCAGCTTAAATCTAAATAGCCTCCCCCCAACATCCATGCAAGAAAGATACTTATTTTCAGGCCAGTCTGGTCCGGTCACGTGAGTTCTTCTGTGCCAGCTAGTGGCAGTGACCGGACCGGAAAATGGGCAAGTATAGCAATCTTTTTTTCAAAGGTTAGTTAGCACAGAGGTTGTCTCTCCAATGGGACACAGATGCCAAGAAAATCTGACAAAGGTCCTAGGCTTCCCTTACTCTATCCACAATGAAAAAGAAATGTTTTTCTTTTTTGTTCTATTTTCAATTGGGGCAGACAGGACCCAGAGTAGTTGTGCATTGTAATCAGTCACCTTCTCAATTTAGCTTGTTTAATGAAGGTTTGAAAATGAAAACTAGAAGCTGAGTGGTTGTTATGCTCAGCGGCTTCAGATTCTGTCTTGTCCATTTTAAGTAAACTCCCCTCAAAATACTACAAAGCTCTTCACTGCTGTCCCGTCGGTGTGTGCACGCTCGACTGTAAAACGGGGAAGAAGGTGTACCCCTTTACGGAGGACAGACAGCAGGACCTGTTCGCCCAAAGTGTGGTTTTCCCGAGGAACTGACAAGCGACAAACCACCGGCTGCCCTAGTGAAGCACTTTACGGACCTGTTCAAAGTGCGGAAAAGCGGTATAGTATGGTATTGTATGGTATGTAATATGCACGCAAAAGATATGGGGCTTTTAGTTTGATAAGCTTCTTAACTGATGCAGCCCCGGAAGATTTTACCCCCTTCCTGACCAGAGCACTTTTTGCGATTTGGCACTGCATCGCTTCAACTGACAATTGTGCGGTCATGCGATGTTGCACCCATACAAAATTGACATCCTTTTTTCCAACAAATAGAGCTTTCTTTTGGTGGTATTTGATCACCTCTGCCTATTGTTCTGCACTATAAACAAAAAAGAGCCTCAATTTTGAAAAAAAAACGCAATCATTTTTAACGTTTTCTATAATAAGTACCCCCCAAAAATATATAAAAAAAAGATTTTTTCCTCGGTTTAGGCCTATATGTATTCTTCTACATATTTTTGTTAAAAAAAATTGTAATAAGCCTACATTGATTGGTTTGCGCAAAAGTTATAGCATCTAGAAAATAGGCGATAGTTTTACGTCATTTTTAATTATTACATTTTTTTTTAAAAGTAGTGTTGGCGATCTGAGATTTTTATTGTGTTTGCGACATTACGGTGGACACGTTGGACAATTTTGACACATTTTACGGACCATTTGACATTTTTACAGTAATCAGTGCTATAAAAATGCATTGATTACTGTAAAAAAATGTTACTGGCAGTGAAGGGGTTAACCGATAGGGGGAAATCAAGGGGTTAATGTGTTCCCTATTGTGTGTTCTAACTGAAGGGGGAGGGGACTGTGTAGAACTTGTGTGTTCTCGAGTGATTGTGGGCGAGCAGGAGGCACGTGCGCCCCTAGTGGCCAAATCTAGAAGCGACGTAACATAATGGCAATTCGTGCAGCCGAACCATGTTGCCACAGTATAACTGTGGCAGCTGGTCGGCAACTGGTTAAAGAGGATCTACGGTCATCTTAAAAAAAGAATTAAAAGTCAGCAGCTTCAAATACTGTAGCTGCTGACTTTTAAAAAACAGACATTTACTTGTCCAGGGATCCAGTGCTAGCCTCACCCAGGCAGGTTCTTTTCCGGTCTTCAGGTCCCCTGCACTGTCATGTTGACTGTGGGATACCAGCTGTGACTCCTTGCGACTTCACAGAGGGCCCCCCACCACACATGTATGAGCTGAACTATGATTTGTAAGTTGTCCTGCAGCCTCCTAGGACCTATGACATGTCCCAGGAGGCTGCGGATGGTGCCACCATGTAGGTGGTAACCATTAACCAAATATAAATTAACATATTATGTTCGTTTATACCGCATTCCACCGAAAATAAGACCTACTATGATATTTGGGGAGGGCTGCAATATAAGAATCCTCACCTTCACTGCCTGTGTGGGCAGGTCGTGATCGAGCCTGCGCAATTTCCCCTGTAGGAAGCTGCTTCCTATGCGGGCATTTGCTAAAAAGGAGGAGCCAGGAACACCAGTGGGGGATACCAGAAGAGGATTGGGGCTGCTCTGCGCAAACCAATGGAACAGAGATTTTAAATATGATATGTTCATTCATTTAAAAAAATCCATTTATATGTGTTTTTTTTATTTCAGACCAGAATGATTCAGATGACTGGAACATGGAAAATGTTTGCAGGGCAGCCTATCGCCACCAACAGGAGCTTTGGAGAAGAGAAGGTGGTTCCCTAGATTCTGCGCCACAACACTGCTGAGAATTCTCACCTTTGTTGTCTGTGTGGACAGCTTGGGCAATCTTCAGTCAGTCAGTCAGTGTGTGTGTGTGTGTGTGTGTGTGTGTATGTATGTAAGGTTGGGCATTTTGATTGTAAGAGCTTTCAGGGCAGGGACTGATGTGAATGAACAATATGGCTCTAGTATGTGTGTGTATAAGGGTGAAAAAACAAATCGATTAATCGACAACTAATCGATTACTATTTTCATAATCGATTAATTGGTCACTAACATAATGGGGTTAAAAACAAGAAAAAGAAATTAGCCCTTTATAGTACAGAAAGAGCAAATCGCTACTGTAAATATTACTTTCACTGTCCCATAGTAAAAAATGAACCCCTTACAGTAGCGATTATTTGCTTTCTTTGTAATAATTTTAGTTTTTTTAACCCCATTATGTTACTAAACATCTCAGGCCTGGGTCACACCTCTGTGTTGTTTGGTGCTTTTTGCAGAAACACACTACAGTTCATTTACATGGTTTCCTATGTGACACGTTCACATCCATGATTTTTTCAGCTGCTGTGTATTTTGAAAAGACAAGGACTTTTTTTTAACGCAAAACGATGCTATTTTGTTTTTTTGGTTCAATACACTTCAATGGAGAAGCTGCAGAAAAGCATGTAATGCGTTTTTGCGGCAATTTGTGTTTTTTAATCTGCCCAACAACAAATTGGCCAAAAAAATATGCAAAAATGCAAATTGCAGCAAAATTACCCTTTTTTTTAAGGTTAGTAATCTATTAATTAAAACAACAATCGACCAACTAATCGATTATGAAAATAATCGTTAGTTGCAGCCCTATGTGTGTATGTATGCATGTGATATTAGAAAAGCGGTATAGTATGGTATTGTATGGTATGTAATATGCATGCAAAAGAGATGGGGCTTTTTGTTTGATAAACTTCTTTTTGCAATTTGGCACTGCATCGCTTTAACTGACAATTGTGCGGTCGTGCGACGTTGCACCCAAACAAAATTGACGTCCTTTTTTCCGCACAAATAGAGCTTTCTTTTGATGGTATTTGATCACATCTGCGTTTTTTATTTATTTTTTTATTTATTTTTGCACTATAAACAAAAAAGAGCCTCAATTTTGAAAAAACGCAATCTTTTTTAACCTTTGCTCTAATAAGTACCCCCCCAAAAAATATAAAAAAAATGATTTTTTTCCTCAGTTTAGGCCTATATGTATTCTTCTACATATTTTTGGTAAAAAAAATTACCAATAAGCGTATATTGATTGGTTTGCGCAAAAGCTATAGCGTCTACAAAATGGGGGATAGTTGTACGCCATTTTTAATGATTTTTTTTTTTTACTGGTAATGTCGGCGATCTACGATTTTTATCAGGACTGCAACATTATGGCGGACACCTCGGACAATTTTGACACATTTTTTCAGACCATTTGGCATTTTTACAGCGATCAGTGCTATAAAAATGCATTGATTACTGTAAAAATGTCACTGGCAGTGAATGGGGTTAACCACTAGGGGCAATCAAGGGGTTAATGTGTTCCCTATTGTGTGTTCTAACTGAAGGGGTAGGGGACTGTGTAGGGGAGATGACAGATCACTGTTCATATTCTGTATGAACAGACAATCTGTCTGTTCTCCCCTCAGAGAACCGGGATCTGTGTGTTCTCAAGTGATTGTGGGCGAGCAGGGGGCACGTGCGCCCCTAGTGGCCAAACCTAGAAGTGACGTTTCATAAGAGCGTACAATCCCAGTACTCCTTTCCAGACTTAGGGTATGTAGCACACTCAATCCTGGAGTAGAGAAAAAAAAAGCATGACAAGTGTCAAGCTGCTGCGGTGGCCAGGCCATGTGTACAACCCCAGTACTCCTTTTAGAATTAGGGTATGTAGCACACTCAATCCTAGACCCAAAGAAAAGAATGACATGCATTTTCTTCCTTAGTTTGCCGTGGTTATATAGCCTGTAGCGTTCACGGATGTACTGTGCAATGGGCTAAAGAGAGCTTGTAGACAGTCCTCCTTTGGGCTAATTTGGGGAAATTTTCTTAACGTGGAATTCCAGCTTAAATCTAAATAGCCTCCCCCCCAACATCCATGCAAGAAAGATACTTATTTTCAGGCCAGTCTGGTCCGGTCACGTGAGTTCTTCTGTGCCAGCTAGTGGCAGTGACCGGACCGGAAAATAGGCAAGTATAGCAATCTTTTTTTCAAAGGTTAGTTAGCACAGAGGTTGTCTCTCCAATGGGACACAGATGCCAAGAAAATCTGACAAAGGTCCTAGGCTTCCCTTACTCTATCCACAATGAAAAAGAAATGTTTTTCTTTTTTGTTCTATTTTCAATTGGGGCAGACAGGACCCAGAGTAGTTGTGCATTGTAATCAGTCACCTTCTCAATTTAGCTTGTTTAATGAAGGTTTGAAAATGAAAACTAGAAGCTGAGTGGTTGTTATGCTCAGCGGCTTCAGATTCTGTCTTGTCCATTTTAAGTAAACTCCCCTCAAAATACTACAAAGCTCTTCACTGCTGTCCCGTCGGTGTGTGCACGCTCGACTGTAAAACGGGGAAGAAGGTGTACCCCTTTACGGAGGACAGACAGCAGGACCTGTTCGCCCAAAGTGTGGTTTTCCCGAGGAACTGACAAGCGACAAACCACCGGCTGCCCTAGTGAAGCACTTTACGGACCTGTTCAAAGTGCGGAAAAGCGGTATAGTATGGTATTGTATGGTATGTAATATGCACGCAAAAGATATGGGGCTTTTAGTTTGATAAGCTTCTTAACTGATGCAGCCCCGGAAGATTTTACCCCCTTCCTGACCAGAGCACTTTTTGCGATTTGGCACTGCATCGCTTCAACTGACAATTGCGCGGTCATGCGATGTTGCACCCATACAAAATTGACATCCTTTTTTCCAACAAATAGAGCTTTCTTTTGGTGGTATTTGATCACCTCTGCCTATTGTTCTGCACTATAAACAAAAAAGAGCCTCAATTTTGAAAAAAAACGCAATCTTTTTTAACGTTTTCTATAATAAGTACCCCCCAAAAATATATAAAAAAAAGATTTTTTCCTCAGTTTAGGCCTATATGTATTCTTCTACATATTTTTGTTAAAAAAAAGTGTAATAAGCCTACATTGATTGGTTTACGCAAAAGTTATAGCATCTAGAAAATAGGCGATAGTTTTACGTCATTTTTAATTATTACATTTTTTTTTAAAAGTAGTGTTGGCGATCTGAGATTTTTATTGTGTTTGCGACATTACGGTGGACACGTTGGACAATTTTGACACATTTTACGGACCATTTGACATTTTTACAGTAATCAGTGCTATAAAAATGCATTCATTACCGTAATTTTTTTTTACTGGCAGTGAAGGGGTTAACCGCTAGGGGGAAATCAAGGGGTTAATGTGTTCCCTATTGTGTGTTCTAACTGAAGGGGGAGGGGACTGTGTAGAACTTGTGTGTTCTCGAGTGATTGTGGGCGAGCAGAAGGCACGTGCGCCCCTAGTGGCCAAATCTAGAAGCGACGTAACATAATGGCAATTCGTGCAGCCGAACCATGTTGCCACAGTACAACTGTGGCAGCTGGTCGGCAACTGGTTAAAGAGGATCTACGGTCATCTTAAAAAAAGAATTAAAAGTCAGCAGCTTCAAATACTATAGCTGCTGACTTTTAAAAAACAGACATTTACTTGTCCAGGGATCCAGTGCTAGCCTCACCCAGGCAGGTTCTTTTCCGGTCTTCAGGTCCCCTGCACTGTCATGTTGACTGTGGGATACCAGCTGTGACTCCTTGCGACTTCACAGAGGGCCCCCCACCACACATGTATGAGCTGAACTATGATTTGTAAGTTGTCCTGCAGCCTCCTAGGACCTGTGACATGTCCCAGGAGGCTGCGGATGGTGCCACCATGTAGGTGGTAATCATTAACCTAATATAAATGAACATATTATGTTCGTTTATACTGCATTTCACCGAAAATAAGACCTACTATGATATTTGGGGAGGGCTGCAATATAAGAATCCTCACCTTCGCTGCCTGTGTGGGCAGGTCGTGATCGAGCCTGCGCAATTTCCCCTGTAGGAAGTGTAGGAAGCTGCTTCCTATGCGGGCATTTGCTAAAAAGGAGGAGCCAGGAACACCAGTGGGGGATACCAGAAGAGGATTGGGGCTGCTCTGCGCAAACCAATGGAACAGAGATTTTAAATATGATATGTTCATTCATTTAAAAAAATCCATTTATATGTGTTTTTTTTTTTTTCAGACCAGAGTGATTCAGATGACTGGAACATGGAAAATGTTTGCAGGGCAGCCTATCGCCACCAACAGGAGCTTTGGAGAAGAGAAGGTGGTTCCCTAGATTCTGCGCCACAACACTGCTGAGAATTCTCACCTTTGTTGTCTGTGTGGACAGCTTGGGCAATCTTCAGTCAGTCAGTGTGTGTGTGTTTGTGTGTGTGTGTAGGTATGTAAGGTTGGGCATTTTGATTGTAAGAGCTTTCAGGGCAGGGACTGATGTGAATGAACAATATGGCTCTAGTATGTGTGTGTATAAGGGTGAAAAAACGAATCGATTAATCGACAACTAATCGATTACTATTTTCATAATAGATTAATTGGTCACTAACATAATGGGGTTAAAAACAAGAAAAAGAAATTAGCCCTTTATAGTACAGAAAGAGCAAATCGCTACTGTAAATATTACTTTCACTGTCCCATAGTAAAAAATGAACCCCTTACAGTAGCGATTATTTGCTTTCTTTGTAATAATTTTAGTTTTTTTTAACCCCATTATGTTACTAAACATCTCAGGCCTGGGTCACACCTCTGTGTTGTTTGGTGCTTTTTGCAGAAACACACTACAGTTCATTTACATGGTTTCCTATGTGACACGTTCACATCCATGATTTTTTCAGCTGCTGTGTATTTTGAAAAGACAAGGACTTTTTTTTTAACGCAAAACGATGCTATTTTGTTTTTTTGGTTCAATACACTTCAATGGAGAAGCTGCAGAAAAGCATGTAATGCGTTTTTGCGGCAATTTGTGTTTTTTAATCTGCCCAACAACAAATTGGCCAAAAAAATATGCAAAAATGCAAATTGCAGCAAAATTACCCTTTTTTTTAAGGTTAGTAATCTATTAATTGAAACAACAATCGACCAACTAATCGATTATGAAAATAATCGTTAGTTGCAGCCCTATGTGTGTATGTATGCATGTGATATTAGAAAAGCGGTATAGTATGGTATTGTATGGTATGTAATATGCATGCAAAAGAGATGGGGCTTTTTGTTTGATAAACTTCTTTTTGCAATTTGGCACTGCATCGCTTTAACTGACAATTGTGCGGTCGTGCGACGTTGCACCCAAACAAAATTGACGTCGTTTTTTCAGCACAAATAGAGCTTTCTTTTGATGGAATTTGATCACATCTGCGGTTTTTTATTTATTTTTTTATTTTTTTTGCACTATAAACAAGAAAGAGCCTCAATTTTGAAAAAAACGCAATCTTTTTGAACTTTTGCTCTAATAAGTACCCCCCCCCCCCCCCCAAAAAAAATATAAAAAAAATGATTTTTTTTCCTCAGTTTAGGCCTATATGTATTCTTCTACATATTTTTGGTAAAAAAATTACCAATAAGCGTATATTGATTGGTTTGCGCAAAAGCTATAGCGTCTACAAAATGGGGGATAGTTGTACGGCATTTTTAATGATTTTTTTTTTTTTACTGGTAATGTCGGCGATCTATGATTTTTATCAGGACTGCAACATTATGGCGGACACGTCGGACAATTTTGACACATTTTTTCGGACCATTTGGCATTTTTACAGCGATCAGTGCTATAAAAATGCATTGATTACTGTAAAAATGTCACTGGCAGTGAATGGGGTTAACCACTAGGGGCAATCAAGGGGTTAATGTGTTCCCTATTGTGTGTTCTAACTGAAGGGGTAGGGGACTGTGTAGGGGAGATGACAGATCACTGTTCATATTCTGTATGAACAGACAATCTGTCTGTTCTCCCCTCAGAGAACCGGGATCTGTGTGTTCTCAAGTGATTGTGGGCGAGCAGGGGGCACGTGCGCCCCTAGTGGCCAAACCTAGAAGTGACGTTTCATAAGAGCGTACAATCCCAGTACTCCTTTCCAGACTTAGGGTATGTAGCACACTCAATCCTGGAGTAGAGAAAAAAAAAGCATGACAAGTGTCAAGCTGCTGCGGTGGCCAGGCCATGTGTACAACCCCAGTACTCCTTTCTAGAATTAGGGTATGTAGCACACTCAATCCTAGACCCAAAGAAAAGAATGACATGCATTTTCTTCCTTAGTTTGCCGTGGTTATATAGCCTGTAGCGTTCACGGATGTACTGTGCAATGGGCTAAAGAGAGCTTGTAGACAGTCCTCCTTTGGGCTACTTTGGGGAAATTTACTTAACGTGGAATTCCAGCTTAAATCTAAATAGCCTCCCCCCCAACATCCATGCAAGAAAGATACTTATTTTCAGGCCAGTCTGGTCCGGTCACGTGAGTTCTTCTGTGCCAGCTAGTGGCAGTGACCGGACCGGAAAATAGGCAAGTATAGCAATCTTTTTTCAAAGGTTAGTTAGCACAGAGGTTGTCTCTCCAATGGGACACAGATGCCAAGAAAATCTGACAAAGGTCCTAGGCTTCCCTTACTCTATCCACAATGAAAAAGAAATGTTTTTCTTTTTTGTTCTATTTTCAATTGGGGCAGAGAGGACCCAGAGTAGTTGTGCATTGTAATCAGTCACCTTCTCAATTTAGCTTGTTTAATGAAGGTTTGAAAATGAAAACTAGAAGCTGAGTGGTTGTTATGCTCAGCGGCTTCAGATTCTGTCTTGTCCATTTTAAGTAAACTCCCCTCAAAATACTACAAAGCTCTTCACTGCTGTCCCGTCGGTGTGTGCACGCTCGACTGTAAAACGGGGAAGAAGGTGTACCCCTTTACGGAGGACAGACAGCAGGACCTGTTCGCCCAAAGTGTGGTTTTCCCGAGGAACTGACAAGCGACAAACCACCGGCTGCCCTAGTGAAGCACTTTACGGACCTGTTCAAAGTGCGGTAAAGCGGTATAGTATGGTATTGTATGGTATGTAATATGCACGCAAAAGATATGGGGCTTTTAGTTTGATAAGCTTCTTAACTGATGCAGCCCCGGAAGATTTTACCCCCTTCCTGACCAGAGCACTTTTTGCGATTTGGCACTGCATCGCTTCAACTGACAATTGCGCGGTCATGCGATGTTGCACCCATACAAAATTGACATCCTTTTTTCCAACAAATAGAGCTTTCTTTTGGTGGTATTTGATCACCTCTGCCTATTGTTCTGCACTATAAACAAAAAAGAGCCTCAATTTTGAAAAAAAACGCAATCATTTTTAACGTTTTCTATAATAAGTACCCCCCAAAAATATATAAAAAAAAGATTTTTTCCTCAGTTTAAGCCTATATGTATTCTTCTACATATTTTTGTTAAAAAAAATTGTAATAAGCCTACATTGATTGGTTTGCGCAAAAGTTATAGCATCTAGAAAATAGGCGATAGTTTTACGTCATTTTTAATTATTACATTTTTTTTAAAAGTAGTGTTGGCGATCTGAGATTTTTATTGTGTTTGCGACATTACGGTGGACACTTTGGACAATTTTGACACATTTTACGGACCATTTGACATTTTTACAGTAATCAGTGCTATAAAAATGCATTGATTACTGTAAAAAAATGTTACTGGCTGTGAAGGGGTTAACCGATAGGGGGAAATCAAGGGGTTAATGTGTTCCCTATTGTGTGTTCTAACTGAAGGGGGAGGGGACTGTGTAGAACTTGTGTGTTCTCGAGTGATTGTGGGCGAGCAGGAGGCACGTGCGCCCCTAGTGGCCAAATTTAGAAGCGACGTAACATAATGGCAATTCGTGCAGCCGAACCATGTTGCCACAGTACAACTGTGGCAGCTGGTCGGCAACTGGTTAAAGAGGATCTACGGTCATCTTAAAAAAAGAATTAAGAGTCAGCAGCTTCAAATACTGCAGCTGCTGACTTTTAAAAAACAGACATTTACTTGTCCAGGGATCCAGTGCTAGCCTCACCCAGGCAGGTTCTTTTCCGGTCTTCAGGTCCCCTGCACTGTCATGTTGACTGTGGGATACCAGCTGTGACTCCTTGCGACTTCACAGAGGGCCCCCCACCACACATGTATGAGCTGAACTATGATTTGTAAGTTGTCCTGCAGCCTCCTAGGACCTATGACATGTCCCAGGAGGCTGCGGATGGTGCCACCATGTAGGTGGTAACCATTAACCTAATATAAATGAACATATTATGTTCGTTTATATCGCATTTCACCGAAAATAAGACCTACTATGATATTTGGGGAGGGCTGCAATATAGGAATCCTCACCTTCGCTGCCTGTGTGGGCAGGTTGTGATCGAGCCTGCACAATTTCCCCTGTAGGAAGCTGCTTCCTATGCGGGCATTTGCTAAAAAGGAGGAGCCAGGAACACCAGTGGGGGATACCAGAAGAGGATTGGGGCTGCTCTGCGCAAACCAATGGAACAGAGATTTTAAATATGATATGTTCATTCATTTAAAAAAATCCATTTATATGTGTTTTTTTTTTTTTCAGACCAGAATGATTCAGATAACTGGAACATGGAAAATGTTTGCAGGGCAGCCTATCGCCACCAACAGGAGCTTTGGAGAAGAGAAGGTGGTTCCCTAGATTCTGCGCCACAACACTGCTGAGAATTCTCACCTTTGTTGTCTGTGTGGACAGCTTGGGCAATCTTCAGTCAGTCAGTGTGTGTGTGTGTGTGTGTGTGTGTATGTATGTAAGGTTGGGCATTTTGATTGTAAGAGCTTTCAGGGCAGGGACTGATGTGAATGAACAATATGGCTCTAGTATGTGTGTGTATAAGGGTGAAAAAACGAATCGATTAATCGACAACTAATCGATTACTATTTTCATAATCGATTAATTGGTCACTAACATAATGGGGTTAAATACAAGGAAAATAAATTAGCCCTTTATAGTACAGAAAGAGCAAATCGCTACTGTAAATATTACTTTCACTGTCCCATAGTAAAAAATGAACCCCTTACAGTAGCGATTATTTGCTTTCTTTGTAATAATTTTAGTTTTTTTTAACCCCATTATGTTACTAAACATCTCAGGCCTGGGTCACACCTCTGTGTTGTTTGGTGCTTTTTGCAGAAACACACTACAGTTCATTTACATGGTTTCCTATGTGACACGTTCACATCCATGATTTTTTCAGCTGCTGTGTATTTTGAAAAGACAAGGACTTTTTTTTTAACGCAAAACGATGCTATTTTGTTTTTTTGGTTCAATACACTTCAATGGAGAAGCTGCAGAAAAGCATGTAATGCGTTTTTGCGGCAATTTGTGTTTTTTAATCTGCCCAACAACAAATTGGCCAAAAAAATATGCAAAAATGCAAATTGCAGCAAAATTACCCTTTTTTTAAGGTTAGTAATCTATTAATTGAAACAACAATCGACCAACTAATCGATTATGAAAATAATCGTTAGTTGCAGCCCTATGTGTGTATGTATGCATGTGATATTAGAAAAACGGTATAGTATGGTATTGTATGGTATGTAATATGCATGCAAAAGAGATGGGGCTTTTTGTTTGATAAACTTCTTTTTGCAATTTGGCACTGCATCGCTTTAACTGACAATTGTGCGGTCGTGCAACGTTGCACCCAAACAAAATTGACGTCCTTTTTTCCGCACAAATAGAGCTTTCTTTTGATGGTATTTGATCACATCTGCGTTTTTTTATTTATTTTTTTATTTTTTTTGCACTATAAACAAAAAAGAGCCTCAATTTTGAAAAAAATCTTTTTTAACTTTTGCTCTAATAAGTACCCCCCCAAAAAATATAAAAAAATGATTTTTTTCCTCAGTTTAGGCCTATATGTATTCTTCTACATATTTTTGGTAAAAAAATTACCAATAAGCGTATATTGATTGGTTTGCGCAAAAGATATAGCGTCTACAAAATGGGGGATAGTTGTACGGCATTTTTAATGATTTTTTTTTTACTGGTAATGTCGGCGATCTACGATTTTTATCAGGACTGCAACATTATGGCGGACACGTCGGACAATTTTGACACATTTTTTCGGACCATTTGGCATTTTTACAGCGATCAGTGCTATAAAAATGCATTGATTACTGTAAAAATGTCACTGGCAGTGAATGGGGTTAACCACTAGGGGCAATCAAGGGGTTAATGTGTTCCCTATTGTGTGTTCTAACTGAAGGGGTAGGGGACTGTGTAGGGGAGATGACAGATCACTGTTCATATTCTGTATGAACAGACAATCTGTCTGTTCTCCCCTCAGAGAACCGGGATCTGTGTGTTCTCAAGTGATTGTGGGCGAGCAGGGGGCACGTGCGCCCCTAGTGGCCAAACCTAGAAGTGACGTTTCATAAGAGCGTACAATCCCAGTACTCCTTTCCAGACTTAGGGTATGTAGCACACTCAATCCTGGAGTAGAGAAAAAAAAAGCATGACAAGTGTCAAGCTGCTGCGGTGGCCAGGCCATGTGTACAACCCCAGTACTCCTTTCTAGAATTAGGGTATGTAGCACACTCAATCCTAGACCCAAAGAAAAGAATGACATGCATTTTCTTCCTTAGTTTGCCGTGGTTATATAGCCTGTAGCGTTCACGGATGTACTGTGCAATGGGCTAAAGAGAGCTTGTAGACAGTCCTCCTTTGGGCTACTTTGGGGAAATTTACTTAACGTGGAATTCCAGCTTAAATCTAAATAGCCTCCCCCCCAACATCCATGCAAGAAAGATACTTATTTTCAGGCCAGTCTGGTCCGGTCACGTGAGTTCTTCTGTGCCAGCTAGTGGCAGTGACCAGACCGGAAAATAGGCAAGTATAGCAATCTTTTTTTCAAAGGTTAGTTAGCACAGAGGTTGTCTCTCCAATGGGACACAGATGCCAAGAAAATCTGACAAAGGTCCTAGGCTTCCCTTACTCTATCCACAATGAAAAAGAAATGTTTTTCTTTTTTGTTCTATTTTCAATTGGGGCAGACAGGACCCAGAGTAGTTGTGCATTGTAATCAGTCACCTTCTCAATTTAGCTTGTTTAATGAAGGTTTGAAAATGAAAACTAGAAGCTGAGTGGTTGTTATGCTCAGCGGCTTCAGATTCTGTCTTGTCCATTTTAAGTAAACTCCCCTCAAAATACTACAAAGCTCTTCACTGCTGTCCCGTCGGTGTGTGCACGCTCGACTGTAAAACGGGGAAGAAGGTGTACCCCTTTACGGAGGACAGACAGCAGGACCTGTTTGCCCAAAGTGTGGTTTTCCCGAGGAACTGACAAGCGACAAACCACCGGCTGCCCTAGTGAAGCACTTTACGGACCTGTTCAAAGTGCGGAAAAGCGGTATAGTATGGTATTGTATGGTATGTAATATGCACGCAAAAGATATGGGGCTTTTAGTTTGATAAGCTTCTTAACTGATGCAGCCCCGGAAGATTTTACCCCCTTCCTGACCAGAGCACTTTTTGCGATTTGGCACTGCATCGCTTCAACTGACAATTGCGCCGTCATGCGATGTTGCACCCATACAAAATTGACATCCTTTTTTCCAACAAATAGAGCTTTCTTTTGGTGGTATTTGATCACCTCTGCCTATTGTTCTGCACTATAAACAAAAAAGAGCCTCAAATTTGAGAAAAAACGCAATCATTTTTAACGTTTTCTATAATAAGTACCCCCCAAAAATATATAAAAAAAAGATTTTTTCCTCAGTTTAGGCCTATATGTATTCTTCTACATATTTTTGTTAAAAAAATTGTAATAAACCTACATTGATTGGTTTGCGCAAAAGTTATAGCATCTAGAAAATAGGCGATAGTTTTACGTCATTTTTAATTATTACATTTTTTTTTAAAAGTAGTGTTGGCGATCTGAGATTTTTATTGTGTTTGCGAAATTACGGTGGACACGTTGGACAATTTTGACACATTTTACGGACCATTTGACATTTTTACAGTAATCAGTGCTATAAAAATGCATTGATTACTGTAAAAAAATGTTACTGGCAGTGAAGGGGTTAACCGCTAAGGGGAAATCAAGGGGTTAATGTGTTCCCTATTGTGTGTTCTAACTGAAGGGGGAGGGGACTGTGTAGAACTTGTGTGTTCTCGAGTGATTGTGGGCGAGCAGGAGGCATGTGCGCCCCTAGTGGCCAAATCTAGAAGCGACGTAACATAATGGCAATTCGTGCAGCCGAACCATGTTGCTACAGTACAACTGTGGCAGCTGGTCGGCAACTGGTTAAAGAGGATCTATGGTCATCTTAAAAAAAGAATTAAAAGTCAGCAGCTTCAAATACTGTAGCTGCTGACTTTTAAAAAACAGACATTTACTTGTCTAGGGATCCAGTGCTAGCCTCACCCAGGCAGGTTCTTTTCCGGTCTTCAGGTCCCCTGCACTGTCATGTTGACTGTGGGATACCAGCTGTGACTCCTTGCGACTTCACAGAGGGCCCCCCACCACACATGTATGAGCTGAACTATGATTTGTAAGTTGTCCTGCAGCCTCCTAGGACCTGTGACATGTCCCAGGAGGCTGCGGATGGTGCCACCATGTAGGTGGTAACCATTAACCTAATATAAATGAACATATTATGTTCGTTTATACCGCATTTCACCGAAAATAAGACCTACTATGATATTTGGGGAGGGCTGCAATATAAGAATCCTCACCTTCGCTGCCTGTGTGGGCAGGTCGTGATCGAGCCTGCGCAATTTCCCCTGTAGGAAGCTGCTTCCTATGCGGGCATTTGCTAAAAAGGAGGAGCCAGGAACACCAGTGGGGGATACCAGAAGAGGATTGGGGCTGCTCTGCGCAAACCAATGGAACAGAGATTTTAAATATGATATGTTCATTCATTTAAAAAAATCCATTTATATGTGTTTTTTTTTTTTCAGACCAGAGTGATTCAGATGACTGGAACATGGAAAATGTTTGCAGGGCAGCCTATCGCCACCAACAGGAGCTTTGGAGAAGAGAAGGTGGTTCCCTAGATTCTGCGCCACAACACTGCTGAGAAATTCTCACCTTTGTTGTCTGTGTGGACAGCTTGGGCAATCTTCAGTCAGTCAGTGTGTGTGTGTGTGTATGTATGTAAGGTTGGGCATTTTGATTGTAAGAGCTTCCAGGGCAGGGACTGATGTGAATGAACAATATGGCTCTAGTATGTATGTGTATAGGGGTGAAAAAACGAATCAATTAATCGACAACTAATCGATTACTATTTTCATAATCGATTAATTGGCCACTAACATAATGGGGTTAAAAACAAGAAAAAGAAATTAGCCCTTTATAGTACAGAAAGAGCAAATCGCTACTGTAAATATTACTTTCACTGTCTCATAGTAAAAAATGAACCCCTTACAGTAGCGATTATTTGCTTTCTTTGTAATAATTTTAGTTTTTTTAACCCCATTATGTTACTAAACATCTCAGGCCTGGGTCACACCTCTGTGTTGTTTGGTGCTTTTTGCAGAAACACACTACAGTTCATTTACATGGTTTCCTATGTGACATGTTCACATCCATGATTTTTTCAGCTGCTGTGTATTTTGAAAAGACAAGGACTTTTTTTTTAACGCAAAACGATGCTATTTTGTTTTTTTGGTTCAATACACTTCAATGGAGAAGCTGCAGAAAAGCATGTAATGCGTTTTTGCGGCAATTTGTGTTTTTTAATCTGCCAAACAACAAATTGGCCAAAAAAATATGCAAAAATGCAAATTGCAGCAAAATTACCCTTTTTTTTAAGGTTAGTAATCTATTAATTGAAACAACAATCGACCAACTAATCGATTATGAAAATAATCGTTAGTTGCAGCCCTATGTGTGTATGTATGCATGTGATATTAGAAAAGCGGTATAGTATGGTATTGTATGGTATGTAATATGCATGCAAAAGAGATGGGGCTTTTTGTTTGATACACTTCTTTTTGCAATTTGGCACTGCATCGCTTTAACTGACAATTGTGCGGTCGTGCGACGTTGCACCCAAACAAAATTGACGTCCTTTTTTCCGCACAAATAGAGCTTTCTTTTGATGGTATTTGATCACATCTGCGTTTTTTTATTTATTTTTTTATTTTTTTGCACTATAAACAAAAAAGAGCCTCAATTTTGAAAAAAACGCAATCTTTTTTAACTTTTGCTCTAATAAGTACCCCCCCAAAAAATATTAAAAAAAGATTTTTTTCCTCAGTTTAGGCCTATATGTATTCTTCTACATATTTTTGGTAAAAAAATTACCAATAAGCGTATATTGATTGGTTTGCGCAAAAGCTATAGCGTCTACAAAATTGGGGATAGTTGTACGGCATTTTTAATGATTATTTTTTTTTTTACTGGTAATGTCGGCGATCTACGATTTTTATCAGGACTGCAACATTATGGCGGACACGTCGGACAATTTTGACACATTTTTTCGGACCATTTGGCATTTTTACAGCGATCAGTGCTATAAAAATGCATTGATTACTGTAAAAATTTCACTGGCAGTGAATGGGGTTAACCACTAGGGGCAATCAAGGGGTTAATGTGTTCCCTATTGTGTGTTCTAACTGAAGGGGTAGGGGACTGTGTAGGGGAGATGACAGATCACTGTTCATATTCTGTATGAACAGACAATCTGTCTGTTCTCCCCTCAGAGAACCGGGATCTGTGCGTTCTCAAGTGATTGTGGGCGAGCAGGGGGCACGTGCGCCCCTAGTGGCCAAACCTAGAAGTGACGTTTCATAAGAGCGTACAATCCCAGTACTCCTTTCCAGACTTAGGGTATGTAGCACTCTCAATCCTGGAGTGGAGAAAAAAAAAGCATGACAAGTGTCAAGCTGCTGCGGTGGCCAGGCCATGTGTACAACCCCAGTACTCCTTTCTAGAATTAGGGTATGTAGCACACTCAATCCTAGATCCAAAGAAAAGAATGACATGCATTTTCTTCCTTAGTTTGCCGTGGTTATATAGCCTGTAGCTTTCACGGATGTACTGTGCAATGGGCTAAAGAGAGCTTGTAGACAGTCCTCCTTTGGGCTACTTTGGGGAAATTTACTTAACGTGGAATTCCAGCTTAAATCTAAATAGCCTCCCCCCCAACATCCATGCAAGAAAGATACTTATTTTCAGGCCAGTCTGGTCCGGTCACGTGAGCTCTTCTGTGCCAGCTAGTGGCAGTGACCGGACCGGAAAATAGGCAAGTATAGCAATCTTTTTTTCAAAGGTTAGTTAGCACAGAGGTTGTCTCTCCAATGGGACACAGATGCCAAGAAAATCTGACAAAGGTCCTAGGCTTCCCTTACTCTATCCACAATGAAAAAGAAATGTTTTTCTTTTTTGTTCTATTTTCAATTGGGGCAGACAGGACCCAGAGTAGTTGTGCATTGTAATCAGTCACCTTCTCAATTTAGCTTGTTTAATGAAGGTTTGAAAATGAAAACTAGAAGCTGAGTGGTTGTTATGCTCAGCGGCTTCAGATTCTGTCTTGTCCATTTTAAGTAAACTCCCCTCAAAATACTACAAAGCTCTTCACTGCTGTCCCGTCGGTGTGTGCACGCTCGACTGTAAAACGGGGAAGAAGGTGTACCCCTTTACGGAGGACAGACAGCAGGACCTGTTCGCCCAAAGTGTGGTTTTCCCGAGGAACTGACAAGCGACAAACCACCGGCTGCCCTAGTGAAGCACTTTACGGACCTGTTCAAAGTGCGGAAAAGCGGTATAGTATGGTATTGTATGGTATGTAATATGCACGCAAAAGATATGGGGCTTTTAGTTTGATAAGCTTCTTAACTGATGCAGCCCCGGAAGATTTTACCCCCTTCCTGACCAGAGCACTTTTTGCAATTTGGCACTGCATCGCTTCAACTGACATTTGCGCGGTCATGCGATGTTGCACCCATACAAAATTGACATCCTTTTTTCCAACAAATAG
The DNA here is from genome assembly GCF_037356315.1 of Lithobates pipiens. Taxonomy (NCBI): domain Eukaryota; kingdom Metazoa; phylum Chordata; class Amphibia; order Anura; family Ranidae; genus Lithobates; species Lithobates pipiens. The sequence continues at coordinate 267,899,183 of NW_027507784.1, read as the reverse complement.
AGCTTTCTTTTGGTGGTATTTGATCACCTCTGCCTATTGTTCTGCACTATAAACAAAAAAGAGCCTCAATTTTGAAAAAAAACGCAATCTTTTTTAACGTTTTCTAAAATAAGTACCCCCCAAAAAATATATAAAAAAAATATTTTTTCCTCAGTTTAGGCCTATATGTATTCTTCTACATATTTTTGTTAAAAAAAAATTGTAATAAGTCTACATTGATTGGTTTGCGCAAAAGTTATAGCATCTAGAAAATAGGCGATAGTGTTACGTCATTTTTAATTATTACATTTTTTTTTAAAAGTAGTGTTGGCGATCTGAGATTTTTATTGTGTTTGCGACATTACGGTGGACACGTTGGACAATTTTGACACATTTTACGGACCATTTGACATTTTTACAGTAATCAGTGCTATAAAAATGCATTGATTACTGTAAAAAAATGTTACTGGCAGTGAAGGGGTTAACCGCTAGGGGGAAATCAAGGGGTTAATGTGTTCCCTATTGTGTGTTCTAACTGAAGGGGGAGGGGACTGTGTAGAACTTGTGTGTTCTCGAGTGATTGTGGGCGAGCAGGAGGCACGTGCGCCCCTAGTGGCCAAATCTAGAAGCAACGTAACATAATGGCAATTCCTGCAGCCGAACCATGTTGCCACAGTACAACTGTGGCAGCTGGTCGGCAACTGGTTAAAGAGGATCTACGGTCATCTTAAAAAAAGAATTAAAAGTCAGCAGCTTCAAATACTGTAGCTGCTGACTTTTAAAAAACAGACATTTACTTGTCCAGGGATCCAGTGCTAGCCTCACCCAGGCAGGTTCTTTTCCGGTCTTTAGGTCCCCTGCACTGACATGTTGACTGTGGGATACCAGCTGTGACTCCTTGCGACTTCACAGAGGGCCCCCCACCACACATGTATGAGCTGAACTATGATTTGTAAGTTGTCCTGCAGCCTCCTAGGACCTGTGACATGTCCCAGGAGGCTGCGGATGGTGCCACCATGTAGGTGGTAACCATTAACCTAATATAAATGAACATATTATGTTCGTTTATACCGCATTTCACCGAAAATAAGACCTACTATGATATTTGGGGAGGGCTGCAATATAAGAATCCTCACCTTCGCTGCCTGTGTGGGCAGGTCGTGATCGAGCCTGCGCAATTTCCCCTGTAGGAAGCTGCTTCCTATGCAGGCATTTGCTAAAAAGGAGGAGCCAGGAACACCAGTGGGGGATACCAGAAGAGGATTGGGGCTGCTCTGCGCAAACCAATGGAACAGAGATTTTAAATATGATATGTTCATTCATTTAAAAAAATCCATTTATATGTGTTTTCTTTTTTTCAGACCAGAATGATTCAGATGACTGGAACATGGAAAATGTTTGCAGGGCAGCCCATCGCCACCAACAGGAGCTTTGGAGAAGAGAAGGTGGTTCCCTAGATTCTGCGCCACAACACTGCTGAGAAATTCTCACCTTTGTTGTCTGTGTGGACAGCTTGGGCAATCTTCAGTCAGTCAGTGTGTGTGTGTGTGTGTGTGTGTGTATGTATGTAAGGTTGGGCATTTTGATTGTAAGAGCTTCCAGGGCAGGGACTGATGTGAATGAACAATATGGCTCTAGTATGTATGTGTATAGGGGTGAAAAAACGAATCAATTAATCGACAACTAATCGATTACTATTTTCATAATCGATTAATTGGCCACTAACATAATGGGGTTAAAAACAAGAAAAAGAAATTAGCCCTTTATAGTACAGAAAGAGCAAATCGCTTCTGTAAATATTACTTTCACTGTCCCATAGTAAAAAATGAACCCCTTACAGTAGCGATTAGTTGCTTTCTTTGTAATAATTTTAGTTTTTTTTAACCCCATTATGTTACTAAACATCTCAGGCCTGGGTCACACCTCTGTGTTGTTTGGTGCTTTTTGCAGAAACACACTACAGTTCATTTACATGGTTTCCTATGTGACACGTTCACATCCATGATTTTTTCAGCTGCTGTGTATTTTGAAAAGACAAGGACTTTTTTTTTAACGCAAAACGATGCTATTTTGTTTTTTTGGTTCAATACACTTCAATGGAGAAGCTGCAGAAAAGCATGTAATGCGTTTTTGCGGCAATTTGTGTTTTTTAATCTGCCCAACAACAAATTGGCCAAAAAAATATGCAAAAATGCAAATTGCAGCAAAATTACCCTTTTTTTTAAGGTTAGTAATCTATTAATTGAAACAACAATCGACCAACTAATCGATTATGAAAATAATCGTTAGTTGCAGCCCTATGTGTGTATGTATGCATGTGATATTAGAAAAGCGGTATAGTATGGTATTGTATGGTATGTAATATGCATGCAAAAGAGATGGGGCTTTTTGTTTGATAAACTTCTTTTTGCAATTTGGCACTGCATCGCTTTAACTGACAATTGTGCGGTCGTGCGACGTTGCACCCAAACAAAATTGACGTCCTTTTTTCCGCACAAATAGAGCTCTCTTTTGATGGTATTTGATCACATCTGCGTTTTTTTATTTATTTTTTTATTTTTTTTGCACTATAAACAAAAAAAAGCCTCAATTTTGAAAAAAACGCAATCTTTTTTAACTTTTGCTCTAATAAGTACCCCCCCAAAAAATATTAAAAAAAGATTTTTTTCCTCAGTTTAGGCCTATATGTATTCTTCTACATATTTTTGGTAAAAAAATTACCAATAAGCGTATATTGATTGGTTTGCGCAAAAGCTATAGCGTCTACAAAATTGGGGATAGTTGTACGGCATTTTTAATGATTATTTTTTTTTTTACTGGTAATGTCGGCGATCTACGATTTTTATCAGGACTGCAACATTATGGCGGACACGTCGGACAATTTTGACACATTTTTTCGGACCATTTGGCATTTTTACAGCGATCAGTGCTATAAAAATGCATTGATTACTGTAAAAATTTCACTGGCAGTGAATGGGGTTAACCACTAGGGGCAATCAAGGGGTTAATGTGTTCCCTATTGTGTGTTCTAACTGAAGGGGTAGGGGACTGTGTAGGGGAGATGACAGATCACTGTTCATATTCTGTATGAACAGACAATCTGTCTGTTCTCCCCTCAGAGAACCGGGATCTGTGCGTTATCAAGTGATTGTGGGTGAGCAGGGGGCACGTGCGCCCCTAGTGGCCAAACCTAGAAGTGACGTTTCATAAGAGCGTACAATCCCAGTACTCCTTTCCAGACTTAGGGTATGTAGCACTCTCAATCCTGGAGTGGAGAAAAAAAAAGCATGACAAGTGTCAAGCTGCTGCGGTGGCCAGGCCATGTGTACAACCCCAGTACTCCTTTCTAGAATTAGGGTATGTAGCACACTCAATCCTAGACCCAAAGAAAAGAATGACATGCATTTTCTTCCTTAGTTTGCCGTGGTTATATAGCCTGTAGCGTTCACGGATGTACTGTGCAATGGGCTAAAGAGAGCTTGTAGACAGTCCTCCTTTGGGCTACTTTGGGGAAATTTACTTAACGTGGAATTCCAGCTTAAATCTAAATAGCCTCCCCCCCAACATCCATGCAAGAAAGATACTTATTTTCAGGCCAGTCTGGTCCGGTCACGTGAGTTCTTCTGTGCCAGCTAGTGGCAGTGACCGGACCGGAAAATAGGCAAGTATAGCAATCTTTTTTTCAAAGGTTAGTTAGCACAGAGGTTGTCTCTCCAATGGGACACAGATGCCAAGAAAATCTGACAAAGGTCCTAGGCTTCCCTTACTCTATCCACAATGAAAAAGAAATGTTTTTCTTTTTTGTTCTATTTTCAATTGGGGCAGACAGGACCCAGAGTAGTTGTGCATTGTAATCAGTCACCTTCTCAATTTAGCTTGTTTAATGAAGGTTTGAAAATGAAAACTAGAAGCTGAGTGGTTGTTATGCTCAGCGGCTTCAGATTCTGTCTTGTCCATTTTAAGTAAACTCCCCTCAAAATACTACAAAGCTCTTCACTGCTGTCCCGTCGGTGTGTGCACGCTCGACTGTAAAACGGGGAAGAAGGTGTACCCCTTTACGGAGGACAGACAGCAGGACCTGTTCGCCCAAAGTGTGGTTTTCCCGAGGAACTGACAAGCGACAAACCACCGGCTGCCCTAGTGAAGCACTTTACGGACCTGTTCAAAGTGCGGAAAAGCGGTATAGTATGGTATTGTATGGTATGTAATATGCACGCAAAAGATATGGGGCTTTTAGTTTGATAAGCTTCTTAACTGATGCAGCCCCGGAAGATTTTACCCCCTTCCTGACCAGAGCACTTTTTGCAATTTGGCACTGCATCGCTTCAACTGACATTTGCGCGGTCATGCGATGTTGCACCCATACAAAATTGACATCCTTTTTTCCAACAAATAGAGCTTTCTTTTGGTGGTATTTGATCACCTCTGCCTATTGTTCTGCACTATAAACAAAAAAGAGCCTCAATTTTGAAAAAAAACGCAATCTTTTTTAACGTTTTCTGAAATAAGTACCCCCCCAAAAATATATAAAAAAAATATTTTTTCCTCAGTTTAGGCCTATATGTATTCTTCTACATATTTTTGTTAAAAAAAATTGTAATAAGTCTACATTGATTGGTTTGCGCAAAAGTTATAGCATCTAGAAAATAGGCGATAGTGTTACGTCATTTTTAATGATTACATTTTTCTCCCTACGTCTTTCAGGACAGCACCTTGGAGAGAGCGCAGCTCCACCCATTTTCCCAGGAAACACTGCAGTCAGTTTTTCTTTTAAAATCCGGATGCTTCCACCATGGCCTCAGTTGTAGTGTTTCCTCCGCCATGGTGGAAGCGCTGCAGGGAACCAGGGGTGTGCTGCGCTCTCTCCAGGTGGTGAGAGTTGGAGGCATACCATGTTTTAGGCTTCTGTGTGTCCAGGACCAGCCCAGCTTCCTCCCTCTACGCGTGGGGGATGCTCCGGTGCCCCCTCCTCTTCATACCCGGCGAGGGTCAGGCTGCTGGGAGTATTCCGCCCTCATAGACCGGAGGCATAGGCTTGGAGGCTTGTATTTCGCGCCTCTCTCCTAAAGCCTCTTGCCTTCCGGGTCCGGTGGACGAGCGCGTCATTACGGCGAGGGCGGAACTTCCGGCGGCGCGACGCGGCTTCCGGTTCCGGCCGTTGGAACGCAGGAGGAGGGGGCGGTTCTTCCGGGCTGACGTCATTTCCGGCGCTCGTAGCGGCGAGCGACCCGGGAAAATTTAAACTGTGGGCAGAACGCCGTCCAGACCTCGCAGAATGGAGGAGGAACAGACGGTCGTGGCGGGAGCAGGAGCCACCCACGTCAGCCAGCCTCAGGTAAGCAGAGACAGCGGTCTCTGTCTTTTACTGTTAGAGGCATAGAAATGTTTTTTGTTTTCCCTTCCTGATTTGACATTTGTTTCTAGGAAGCCTGCAGCAATCTTCCTGTTTGATGTAGCAGGAAGATGGTGCTTTGATTGTTGTTTTGGTGAATCTGTGGGGAGATTTGCTAGGGGGAGTGTAGAAACAGGAGTTAAAGGGATAGCTCCTTTTTTGTTTTTTCTCCCTTGTTAGTATTCAATGTTGATGAAATGTGGTTTTGGTGTATTTCAGAAAGCTAAAGAAAAGACCAAGCATTTGTCTCTTCCTATTAAAAGAAAATGCCCGTCTTGTAGAAATGTTCTTAAAGAGTCCTGGTCCAAGGTGTTATGCAGAGCCTGCATAGCAGACTTGGTTAAAGAGGAGACTACTCCTCCTGCGCCTACGGCTCAGCAAGGGGAGTTATTGAACTCCTTCCGGAAGGAACTAGCGGACACCTTTGAGTCGTTCCGTTCCTATCTGGACAGACGCCCAGCTATAGATAGCACGGTACCCCGCTCTCTCTCTTCTATTGCTGCATCCAGGGCGGGCAGTATATCAGAGGATGAAGAACCAGGTGTTTCTTCAGGTTCTGGGGAAGATTCGGATGAAGGGAAAGAAACTTCTTCCTCTTCTCGTTATAAATTATCTCTGGAGGAGGTCGACGATCTCTTGAAGGTTATCCACACTACCCTCAACATCTCAGAGGATAAGGCCCAGCTTTCATTGCACGATAAAATGTTTCAGGGCCTGGGCGAGGTAAAACACAGGGTTTTTCCTGTACACAAGGTTTTGTCGGAAACAGTAAAGAGGGAGTGGAAGGACCCTGAGAGGGCCCCCTTCTTTTCTAAATCCCTAAAGCGGAGATTTCCGTTTGACGAAGACAGCTCTCAAGTATGGAATAAAAAACCAAAACTTGATTCAGCTTTCTCTCAGGTTTCAAGAAGCACAGACCTCGCATTTGAGGATATGGGCATACTGAAAGATGCCATGGATAAAAGGGCAGATTCCTTATTAAAAAAGGCATGGGATTCTACCTTGGCGAATTTGAAGCCAGCTATGGCCTCAACGGTAGTGGCAAGAAACCTGGAACATTGGCTTGAACAACTAAAAGCGCACATAGAGGCAGGGACGCCACGTAAGGATCTGTTGGAGACGCTGCCAGTGTTACTTAAAGCAGTGGGGTATATGGCGGACGCCTCAGCTGAATCAGTAAGGATGTCAGCTAGATCCTCAGCTTTGGTGAATTCAGCTAGAAGGGCGTTATGGGTTAAGACGTGGTCTGGCGATTCCGCTTCTAAAGCCAAATTGTGTGGTTTGCCTTTTGAGGGGGACTTGGTCTTCGGGCCTAATCTTGAGGCCATATTAGACAGAACAGCTGATAAGAAGAAAGCCTTCCCAGTGAAAAAGAAGGTGATCCCTCAAACCAGCAAAAATTTTCGTACTTTTCGAAAATCCCCGGAATCAAAGGATTCAGGCTACAAGAGACCGTGGAGGTCTCAGAGAGGCAGGGGTAAGTCGGGGGTCCTCTTTCGCCCTCCTACCCCCAATACTAAAAGCCAATGACCAGCCTCCGATTGTGGGAGCAAGGCTACAGTCCTTCTTCCCACAATGGGAGTTGATAACAACCAGTCCATACATCCTCAAGACTATTTTGGAGGGTTACAGACTGGAGTTCTCCCAGACCCCACCTGCCCGTTTTTATGTCACCCAGGCCTCCCGAGATATAGAGAAGGCTATGGCCATGACATCAATCCTTCAGGAATTGATTCAGCAGAAGGTAGTTGTGGAGGTTCCCCCCAAATAAGAGGGACAGGGGTGCTATTCCCATGTGTTTCTGATAAAAAAGCCCTCAGGAAAATTCCGATTGATTTTAAACCTGAAGATACTGAACAGGGCAATCAGATACAAAAAGTTCAAGATGGACACCATCTTTTCAGTGAGGAATCTCTTGACCCCAGGCTGTTTTCTAGCATCCATCGATCTGAGAGATGCATACCTCCACGTACCCATAGCCTTACTATCTCAGAAATATCTGAGGTTCGCGGTCAGGATGGGAGCCTCAACTATGCACCTCCAGTTCAGAGCTCTCCCTTTCGGGCTATCCTCCTCCCCGAGGATATTTACAAAAATTGTAGCGGAAGCTCTAGCCCCCCTCAGACTAAAAGGCATTTCCATTGTCCCTTATTTAGACGACCTACTAATATTTGCCAAGACAAGGGAACTATTAGCGGAGGATCTAGCGGGGACAAAGAAGCATCTAGAGAATCTTGGCTGGATATTAAACATGGAGAAATCAAGTCTGATCCCATCTCAGTCAATAAGATTCCTCGGATATACCATAGATTCCGTGCGGGAAAAGATTTTTCTCCCGGAGGAGAAGATAGAGAAAGTACAGGAGGCCGTAAAAAGGGTACAGACAAACCTACCAATTTCGGTAAGGTCAGCTATGTCAGTACTAGGTCTCCTCACTGCATCAATCCCAGCAGTGGGTTGGGCAAGGCTTCATGCAAGGGAGCTCCAGCAGGAAATTTTAAAGAATTGGTCCTATGGGGAATCCCTGGAAAAATGGATCAGATTGCCTCCTCGAGTCCAGAGGAAACTCTGGTGGTGGAGGGTCCGCTCAAACCTGATCAAGGGCCTGCTTTGGTGTTTCCCCATGGGAACGAGACTGACAACAGATGCGAGTTCCTGGGGTTGGGGCGCCCACCTGGAAGGCCAGATGGCCCAGGGAAGTTGGTCAAACCAGGAGGCCAGGAGGTCATCCAATTGGAGGGAGCTAAAAGCTATACTCCTAGGATTAGGGGCCTTCGAGAGTCTGGTTCGAGGACAGCATGTCCAGGTGTTATCGGACAATGCGACAGCAGTGGCCTATATATCAAAGCAAGGAGGCACGAGGAGCAGGGTTCTGCTCTCCTTAGCCATTCAGATCCTGTCCTGGGCAGAAAACAAATTAGAGTCCCTAACGGCGGTACACCTGAAAGGAGATCTAAATTTAGTGGCAGATTTTCTGAGCCGAGAGAGAATTCTGGAATCAGAATGGAGCCTAAATGCGGAGGTATTCCTAGAGCTAAAAAAGAGGTGGGGTACTCCACAGGTAGATCTGTTTGCTTCTCAGAGCAATGCAAAGGTGAAAAACTACTTTTCTCTAAACAGACAGGATCAATCCAAGGGTCTAGACGCGCTGGCACAACCGTGGAGGTTCCGTTTGTGTTATGCCTTCCCCCCGTTTCAACTGATACCCTTGGTATTAAAGAAACTACAGAGGGAAACCACAAGCATCATTTTGGTGGCTCCTTTCTGGCCCAAAAGGGCCTGGTTGGCAACCATTCAAAGGATGGCGATAGAGCCTCACTGGTTTCTTCCTCTTCGCAGAGATCTACTAACTCAGGGACCCCTTCAACATCCAAACATAGAACACCTGAGACTTGCAGGGTGGTTACTGAGAAACAGATCCTAGAGGGGAAGGGTCTGTCAGATAAATTGGTTGCAACTCTTTTGAGTAGTCGGAAGAAGGTCACTGGTGCAATTTATTTTAAGACTTGGAAGCGCTTTAATTCTTGGTGTATAACCAAGAAGGTATCACCAACAGAAATCCCTTCGGTTTTAGAATTTATCCATGAGGGAATGGAGTTGGGATTGGCGACCAGTACCTTAAAGGCCCAAGTGGCCGCCCTATCGGTTTTCCTGGAGAGGCGTTTATCCCAGGAGCCGCTTATCGTTAGGTTTTTTAAGGCAGTGTCCAGAGTTAGGCCGGTGCCTTTTAAGTTTTTTCCAAAATGGGACCTATCCCTAGTTCTACAAGGTTTGACTAAAAAACCTTTTGAACCACCAGAGAAAGCGACGCTCAAATTATGGTCGCTTAAGCTAGCCCTTTTAGTCGCAGTTACTTCAGCGAGAAGGGTTAGTGAATTACAAGCCCTATCTATTATGGAACCTTTTTGTTATATTTTCCCAGATAGGGTAGTTTTGAAAACTGATTCAAGTTTCCTACCGAAAGTTCCGACAGCCTTTCATAGGTCGCAGGAAATTATACTTCCTACCTTTTGCCCAACACCAGCCAGCCCTAGAGAAGAATCTTTCCATAGCCTGGACGTGAGAAGGTGTTTGTTGCACTACTTGGAAATCACAAGGGAATTCAGAAAATCGAATTCGCTCTTTGTGTTATTTTCAGGTCCACGTAAAGGGTATGGTGCCTCTAAAAACACTATAGGTAGATGGCTGCGGACAGCTATCAGCGAGGCGTATAAAACATCAGGGTCTGATCCCCCCACGGGGGTAATGGCCCATTCAACAAGGGCAGTGGCAACATCCTGGGCGGAGAGAGCAGGAGCTTCCCCAGGTCGGATATGTAAAGCAGCCACATGGACAAGTTTCTCCACCTTCACCCGCCACTACAGATTGGACTTGCTATCAGCGGCAGAACAATCGTTTGGCAGGAAGGTGCTGCAGGCGGTGGTCCCACCCTAGAGTAAGTACTCTCTTATCATCTCCAAGGTGCTGTCCTGAAAGACGTAGGGAGAAAAACCCTAGTTAGACTTACCGGTAACGGTATTTCTACGAGTCTTTCAGGACAGCACCGATGACCCACCCTAATGGTATTGTATGATGTGGTGTTATTTGCTGTGTTCTGCTTATATATTTTTCAGCATGGCTGGAGGTACTCTATAGACAACTGAGGCCATGGTGGAAGCATCCGGATTTTAAAAGAAAAACTGACTGCAGTGTTTCCTGGGAAAATGGGTGGAGCTGCGCTCTCTCCAAGGTGCTGTCCTGAAAGACTCGTAGAAATACCGTTACCGGTAAGTCTAACTAGGGTTTTTTTTTAAAAGTAGTGTTGGCGATCTGAGATTTTTATTGTGTTTGCGACATTACGGTGGACACGTTGGACAATTTTGACACATTTTACGGACCATTTGACATTTTTACAGTAATCAGTGCTATAAAAATGCATTGATTACTGTAAAAAAATGTTACTGGCAGTGAAGGGGTTAACCGCTAGGGGGAAATCAAGGGGTTAATGTGTTCCCTATTGTGTGTTCTAACTGAAGGGGGAGGGGACTGTGTAGAACTTGTGTGTTCTCGAGTGATTGTGGGCGAGCAGGAGGCACGTGCGCCCCTAGTGGCCAAATCTAGAAGCGACGTAACATAATGGCAATTCCTGCAGCCGAACCATGTTGCCACAGTACAACTGTGGCAGCTGGTCGGCAACTGGTTAAAGAGGATCTACGGTCATCTTAAAAAAAGAATTAAAAGTCAGCAGCTTCAAATACTGTAGCTGCTGACTTTTAAAAAACAGCCATTTACTTGTCCAGGGATCCAGTGCTAGCCTCACCCAGGCAGGTTCTTTTCCGGTCTTCAGGTCCCCTGCACTGTCATGTTGACTGTGGGATACCAGCTGTGACTCCTTGCGACTTCACAGAGGGCCCCCCACCACACATGTATGAGCTGAACTATGATTTGTAAGTTGTCCTGCAGCCTCCTAGGACCTGTGACATGTCCCAGGGGGCTGCGGATGGTGCCACCATGTAGGTGGTAACCATTAACCTAATATAAATGAACATATTATGTTCGTTTATATCGCATTTCACCGAAAATAAGACCTACTATGATATTTGGGGAGGGCTGCAATATAAGAATCCTCACCTTCGCTGCCTGTGTGGGCAGGTCGTGATCGAGCCTGCGCAATTTCCCCTGTAGGAAGCTGCTTCCTATGCGGGCATTTGCTAAAAAGGAGGAGCCAGGAACACCAGTGGGGGATACCAGAAGAGGATTGGGGCTGCTCTGCGCAAACCAATGGAACAGAGATTTTAAATATGATATGTTCATTCATTTAAAAAAATCCATTTATATGTGTTTTTTTTTCAGACCAGAGTGATTCAGATGACTGGAACATGGAAAATGTTTGCAGGGCAGCCTATCGCCACCAACAGGAGCTTTGGAGAAGAGAAGGTGGTTCCCTAGATTCTGCGCCACAACACTGCTGAGAATTCTCACCTTTGTAGTCTGTGTGGACAGCTTGGGCAATCTTCAGTCAGTCAGTGTGTGTGTGTGTATGTATGTAAGGTTGGGCATTTTGATTGTAAGAGCTTTCAGGGCAGGGACTGATGTGAATGAACAATATGGCTCTAATATGTATGTGTATAGGGGTGAATAAACGAATCGATTAATCGACAACTAATCGATTACTATTTTCATAATCGATTAATTGGCCACTAACATAATGGGGTTAAAAACAAGAAAAAATAAATTAGCCCTTTATAGTACAGAAAGAACAAATCGCTACTGTAAATATTACTTTCACTGTCCCATAGTAAAAAATGAACCCCTTACAGTAGCGATTATTTGCTTTCTTTGTAATAATTTTAGTTTTTTTTAACCCCATTATGTTACTAAACATCTCAGGCCTGGGTCACACCTCTGTGTTGTTTGGTGCTTTTTTCAGAAACACACTACAGTTCATTTACATGGTTTCCTATGTGACACGTTCACATCCATGATTTTTTCAGCTGCTGTGTATTTTGAAAAGACAAGGACTTTTTTTTTAACGCAAAACGATGCTATTTAGTTTTTTTTGTTCAATACACTTCAATGGAGAAGCTGCAGAAAAGCATGTAATGCGTTTTTGCGGCAATTTGTGTTTTTTAATCTGCCCAACAACAAATTGGCCAAAAAAATATGCAAAAATGCAAATTGCAGCAAAATTACCCTTTTTTTTAAGGTTATTAATCTATTAATTGAAACAACAATCGACCAACTAATCGATTATGAAAATAATCGTTAGTTGCAGCCCTATGTGTGTATGTATGCATGTGATATTAGAAAAGCGGTATAGTATGGTATTGTATGGTATGTAATATGCATGCAAAAGAGATGGGGCTTTTTGTTTGATAAACTTCTTTTTGCAATTTGGCACTGCATCGCTTTAACTGACAATTGTGCGGTCGTGCGACGTTGCACCCAAACAAAATTGATGTCCTTTTTTCCGCACAAATAGAGCTTTCTTTTGATGGTATTTGATCACATCTGCGTTTTTTAATTTATTTTTTCATTTTTTTTGCACTATAAACAAAAAAGAGCCTCAATTTTGAAAAAAACGCAATCTTTTTTAACTTTTGCTCTAATAAGTACCCCCCAAAAAAATATTAAAAAAATGATTTTTTTCCTCAGTTTAGGCCTATATGTATTCTTCTACATATTTTTGGTAAAAAAATTACCAATAAGCGTATATTGATTGGTTTGCGCAAAAGCTATAGCGTCTACAAAATGGGGGATAGTTGTACGGCATTTTTAATGATTTTTTTTTTTTTTACTGGTAATGTCGGCGATCTATGATTTTTATCAGGACTGCAACATTATGGCGGACACGTCGGACAATTTTGACACATTTTTTCGAACGATTTGGCATTTTTACAGCGATCAGTGCTATAGAAATGCATTGATTACTGTAAAAATGTCACTGGCAGTGAATGGGGTTAACCACTAGGGGGCAATCAAGGGGTTAATGTGTTCCCTATTGTGTGTTCTAATTGAAGGGGGAGGGGACTGTGTAGGGGAGATGACAGATCACTGTTCATATTCTGACAATCTGTCTGTTCTCCCCTCAGAGAACCGGGATCTGTGTGTTCTCAAGTGATCGTGGGCGAGCAGGGGGCACGTGCGCCCCTAGTGGCCAAATCTAGACACGACGTAACATAAGAGCGTACAACCCCAGTACTCATTTCCAGACTTAGCGTATGTAGCACACTCAATCCTGGAGTAGAGAAAGAAAAAAGGATGACAAGTGTCAAGCTGCGGTGGCCAGGCCATGTGTACAACCCCAGTACTCCTTTCTAGACTTAGGGTATGTAGCACACTCAATTCTAGACCCCAAAAAAAAGAATGACATGTATTTTCTTCCTTCGTTTGCCGTGGTTATATAGCCTGTAGCGTTCAAGGATGTACTGTGCAATGGGCTAAAGAGAGCTTGTAGACAGTCCTCCTTTGGGCTACTTTGGGGAAATTTACTAACGTGGAATTCCAGTTTAAACCTATATAGCCTCCCCCCTCCTAACATCTAGGGGTGCAACGGATCGTCACCGATTCATGATCCAAATGGGTCAACCTTTTCGGATCGGTACACCACGGTGCCTATTCCTGTTACAGCCAGCCCAGACTGCACCTGTCCCAAAGCCCAGAGAGCCACCACCATGCATCCCATGATGCTTGCATCGTCCATCCATCCATACTCCGTTCCAACTTCGAGGAGAGTGTGGGGGGGGCGGGGCCGGGGGAACTGTGCTGCTGGACTGACACTGGAGTCTGGAGAGCGGCCTCTGCGAGATATGAGTCATGACGTCACATGACAGACTGAAACTGACAGAGAGCGGAGAAGGGGGAGGGGGGTGGGGGGCGCTGCTGCTACCTGACAGTGCTGACACATTGACATTGACACTGACACACACAGAGAGTGCCCAGGGGTTTACTGGCTGTCACGCTGCAGAGCAGAGAGGGGGGATGCCTGTGTGGACTGTAATATTTAAACACACATTACACAGACATCAGCGGAACGGGGGCGGGGGGGTTGGTGGCGGCGCTGCTTGACATGGCAGGATAATTACAAGGACAGTGCACTGTGCAGGAGTAAAATAACCAGCGGCTGGGCACCCTAGGCGGTTGCCTAGTCCACCTAGTGGTAGCACCGGCCCTGAGTCCTTGTATGCAAGGGTGGCTCCGTAGAAAGAGAAGAGAAAGAAGCCACCCTAAAACAGGAAAACTGCTGGCACAGTGGTTGTGGTATCAGCCTAAACAGGAACATAGACAAGGATTTAAAAAATGAAAGAGCTACGTACTCTGTAAGTCAGGGGTGCCCAACCCGTGGCCCGGGGGCCACATGTGGCCCACAGAGCCCTATGATGTGGCCCGCGACCTCCTGTTTTGTGATGGAATAGAATAGAATACTGTTATTAATAGTACGTTTATTACTAAAATCACAGTGTATATATGGGCATTTCTTTTCTGCAGTGGTTACTGGGCTGCTTTCAAAATGATCTGCAGGTGCAGAGCAGTGCACTTGAGGGTTACCTGCACTGAGCCATGGGCCCCTTTCACATGATCAGTCCGACCCAGTTGGACCCTCCATTCACCTCTAAAGAGTAGCAGATGTAAATGGACTTGTGTCCATTTACAAACACCTACCTCCAATCCGATCCGCAAAAAAAGAGTAGAGTATACTGCCATGCACATGCTCCACTCATTGTGGCCCGCGACCGGTTACCAATTTGCTTAGGTGGCCCTCGCTCTTCAAAAAGTTGGGCACCCCTGCTGTAAGTGATTAAAGGCTAAGTTCACCTTTCAAAACATGTTACATGTTTCACCCGTATTTGAGGAACATGTAACATGTTCCAGCTCCTGCCTCCTCTCCTGCTGCCTCAGTGTGACAACGGGTGGGGGATCTTCTCCCAGCACCTGCTGTCACAATTCAAAACCAGCACAACTGTGCGGGACTCCGCCCACACGTGTCAGTCATTTAGAATTTTCTGTGAATTAATTAACTACAGCTACTGCCAGCCACCTCAGCTGACGCCTTGTAGAAATGGACTACGAGGGTCCTGATGAGTGCTCTGGTAGTTCATTCAGAAGCCTTGCCGCTATTGCTCCTATTCCTTCTGTATTGAACTGTATTGTAATTGTACTGTCCCCCTTTATATTGTAAAGTGCCACGTAAACTGTTGCCCCTATATACATCCTGTATAATAATAATAATACAACAATGGGGGTTATTTAAGAAGGGAAAATCTACTTTGCACTGCAAGTGCACTTGGAAGTAAAGTCACTGTAGATCCGAGGGGGAAATGCAAGGAAAATAAAAAACAACACTTTAGCTTGCACATGACTGGATAATAAAATCAGCAGAGCTTCCACTCATTTCAGATCTACCCCTTAGATTTAAAGTGACTGCACTTTCAGTGCAACGTGGATTTGTCTTTCATAAATAACCACCAATGACTAGATGAAAATCGGAAATACTGAGGAGGAACGTTGAGCTCCCCTGCATCTGAGGAGTTCATTTTAGGTGATGATGGGTGTATACCTTTAAAAAAATACACCATAACAAAAGCATCAATCAATAAAAGATCCTCAACCACTGCTCTGCATCAAAGATGTGCTCCAGTTAGGGACATCTTCCAAAATAGTCACCTAAATCCGCAGTGATGTGATGTCTAGGGTCGAGAATCTTTTCTCCATTAGAATAAAGAGTGGAAGGGTCTTTTTTTCCCGTGTCCAGTTTGCCACTTGGAGACAGGGACACTTCCCATTGGATATCCAGTGGCAGGGTCCTAACATGCCCTGACCTCTATTGACCCATTTGGCACTTGGCCCGCACTGCATCGCTGGACCTCAGGTCCTCTATACTCCTATAAACATGTGTAGAGCCGTGACAGGTCCTCTTTATACATGTATAGAGCCATGACAGGTCCTCTTTATACATGTATAGAGCCATGACAGGTCCTCTTTATACTCCTACATACATGTTTTGAGCCATGGCATGTCCTTTTACACTCCTATACACACGTATATAGAGCCGTGACAGGCCCTTTTATACTCCTATAGAGCCATGACAGGTCCTCTTTATATTCCTTTACATGTTTAGAGGCATGACAGGTCCTCTTTATACATGTATAGAGCCATGACAAGTCCTCTTTATACTTCTATAAACATGTGTAGAGCCACAACGGGTCCTCTTTATATTCCTTTACATGTATAGAGCCATGACAGGTTTTCTTTCTACCCCTATATACATGTATAGAGCCATGACAGCTCCTCTTTATACTCCTATATACATGTATAGAGCCATGACAGCTCCTCTTTATACTCCTATATACATGTATAGAGCCATGACAGCTCCTCTTTATACTCCTATATACATGTATAGAGCCATGACAGGTCCTCTTTATACTTCTACATACATGTATAGAGCCATGACAGGTCCTCTTTATACATATATAGAGCCATGACAGGTCCTCTTTATATTCCTTTACATGTATAGAGCCATGACAGGTCATCTTTATACATGTAAAGAGCCATGACAAGTCCTCTTTATACATGTATAGAGCCATGACAGGTCCTCTTTATACATGTATAGAGCCATGACAAGTCCTCTTTATACTTCTATATACATGTATAGAGCCATGACAGATCCTCTTTATACTCCTATAAACATGTGTAGAGCCACAACGGGCCCTCTTTATTAGCCTTTAAATGTATAGAGCCATGACAGGTCCTCTTTATACACCTATATACATGTATAAAGCCATGACAGGTCCTCTTTATACACCTATATACATGTATAGAGCCATGACAGGTCCTCTTTATACTCCTACTTGCATGTATAAAGCCATGACAGGTCCTCTTTATACACCTATATACATGTATGAAGCCATGACAGGTCCTCTTTATACACCTATATACATGTATAGAGCCATGACAGGTCCTCTTTATACTCCTACTTGCATGTATAAAGCCATGACAGGTCCTCTTTATACACCTATATACATGTATAAAGCCATGACAGGTGCTCTAGTTATCACGCTATAAAATAATAAATGTGAGGGCCTTGTGGTGGGTGTGATTTTTTTCTTGGGGGGGGGCACCATTTCATTCTTGTTCCCAGGCAGCACAATGTCTTGGGCCAGACCTGGTGCTGATGGTCCAAGAACATGATAGAAAGTCTGTGAAACCACCCAATTCTAACTATACAATCCTGCCCTATGGTTTCTCTTCACATGAGGCAGCTCTTGCTGTCCCTCAGAAAATTGAGGTGTGGTAGATCGCTTTTCAGAAGACATTTGACAAGAGGTGATTTAAACCTGAAAATGCCAACCCACTGTGCTGAACCACATGCGTTGCAAGCAGTTGCAGTTTGGCCCCATCCACTGGAATGGGTCGTGTTCAGCGGCAGTGCTGCCACCAAACACGACAAGGGGGTTTAATTTTTACTGTGGTTGTGAATAAGGATAGGCGTGGGCGTGTTCACAACCCCGCATGAACTGACACTGAGCAGCGATATTCACAGGCAGTGAGCACTTTCCCAATCTGTGCAGTCGCGAATCAGGAGATGTCTCACTGCCTGTGATTAGCGCTGCGCAGTGTCCTCTTCCTGGTGGGCTCTGCACGTGGGGTTGTGAACATGCCCAAGCCTATCCTTAGTTGTGAACCATCGCAGCCATGGAATGTGTACAGCCCTTGGTGGCTTCATTTGCCATTTTTGATGGGTAGTTGGGGACAGTAACAATGCAGCTCAATTGCCTGTTTTTACCACCCCCTGACTTCATGTCTGAGTGAGCCCAGGATGCACAGGGCACTCTGATCCTGGGAGGAGGTGGTGCTATTGTGAGACCCCCTTCTGTGTATGATCCAAGCTCTGCTATGATTTCATCATTCACTTTCTTTGTACTAATCAGTCATGTTGGCTGGAGGGGCTCACATTGAGTATTACAGTGGGTGTGCACAGCCAATGAAAGCATCGCCTGCCCCCCCCCCACGGCACATTCCCCCATTCATTGTACAGCATTACAGCCTAATGCGCGCTACCGTTGGACCATCGGAACAGGGATAAGCCACGCCCATAAACTGTGCGGAGGCGGAGTTATCGCCTAGCAACGCTTCCACGCCATGACGTAAGCTCCAACCGTTTATATAACTAGTAACACAGAAAAGCCGTTAGTCGGCTGTGAGCAGAGCTCAGGAGAGGACGCAGAGAGCGGAGCTGGCGGAGACAAGCAGGGGGCGCCCACGGCACACATTATCTTCGGATAAATCTATAGCTAGTTACACATGCACATCTCATCTTCACTTCCTGCACATCCGGGAATGGGGGAAACCCGCCCCCAGAGACCTCACTTAGGAGGGGCGGAGTCATATAACAGACGCGCCTCCTCAGTACAGAACACTCTCCTCCAATGGACGGGATTTCTGTACAGTGGGTGGGGTGAGGAAAGCATTTTCTGGTCATGTGACCAGAGATGGTCTATTTGTCCAATTACATTTTGCCTATCGCTATTCAAAGACACGTCCGAGTCCACCCCCCTCATGTCTCTGCTCATGATTGATAGAGGGCGCCACCGCTCTGCTGTAAAACAACACACAGCTGTAAACTCCGCCAATCCGTTCATTACATTTGTGGATTTAGTGAGACATCTAGAGCCGACCCAAGTAACTACAGCCGAGATCTCCTAAAGACAGCGCTCATAGGGACACGTCCCCTCCCCTCAGGGGTGTCACATAGGACTGCCCTCTGAGGGCGGGGCTGAGGAGAGGATGCAGAGCAGGAAGAAGAGAAGATGTCACCTGATAAGCTATTCTTATTATTGATTATTTCTGTTATTGGTATTATTTTATGTATTATTATAATATTATCATTAATTATCAGTATTCTTTTTTATTATTTTCTATTATTAATTTTATTGTTATGATTATAATTGTATATTTTACTCTTATTATATCTATTCTTATTTTATTCTTAATGCTATAGTTCACTATTGTGGGGCCTCTGCTTCCCAATTAACATTAATCAGACTGCCTGCAGGGGGTGCCATGCACCCCTGTACATCCCCACAGCAGGGTCTAGCTTTTCTACTTATTTAAGTGTTCTTGCATAGCAAGACCATTTATGTTATATGTTATTATTGTTATTATAAGAATTTGGCTCAGCCAAAACATTATGACCCCCTATGATTAGCCAAAATATTTTGACCATAACATGATCAGCCAAAATATTATGACCACCCCATGATCAGCCAAATTATTTATGACCACCCCATTATCAGCCGAAACATTATGACCACCCCATAATCAGACAAAATATTATGACCACAACATGATCAGTCAAAATATTATGACCACCCCATGAAAAAAAATCAATAATTTGTGAAAACAAAAATTTGAAAAAAATAAAAATAAATAAAAACTCACTCATGGTGAGTCAAAACATTATGACCACCCCATGATCAGCCAAATAATTTATGGAAAAAAAATCATAAAAAAAAAAATCATAAAAAAAAAAAAATCATAAAAAAAAAAAAATCTTTTTGAATTAAAAAAACAGACATTTTCTTGTCCACGGATCCAGCGCTATCCTCATCACAGGCATGTTCTTTTCTGGTCTTTGGGTCCCCTGCACTGTCATGTTGACTGTGGGATACCAGCTGTGATTCCTTGTGGCTTCACAGAGGGCCCCCCACCACACATGTGTGAGCCGAACTGAGATTTGTAAGTGGTCCTGCAGCCTCCTAGGACCTGTGACATGTCCCAGGAGGCCATGGATGGTGCCACCATATAGGTAGTAACTATTAACCTAATATAAATGAACATATTATGTTCATTTATACAATTTTTTGCCGAAAATAAGACCTACTATGATATTTGGGGAGGGCTGCAATATAAGCCCTACCCCAAAAATAACACCCAGCTTAAAGTAATTGTAAACTGCTAAAATCCTCGCTATGTATCCTCTAATGTAAAAGGTGTTTCTGTAATCTAATTGAGTCAAATACCTTCTTATAGCGCCGCTTGGTGATCAGCTGATCTACCGCTGCTCTGCCCTTCTCTTCTCCTGGATGTCAGTGGGGGATCTCGCCCCCCCTCCCTCTGAAGTGCTCAGAGCGGCCATGGAAGTGCCGCTCAGCTGATCTCCCGCTGCTCTCCCCTTCTCTTCTGGCTGTCGGTGGGGGATCTCCACCCCCCTTTCTGCAGTGCTTAGAGCGGGGAAGACAGCTCAGGCAAGTCACGGGGCACCAGAAGAGTAGGATTGGGAATGCTCTGTGCAAACCCATTGAACAGAGATTTTAAATATGATATGTTCATTCATTTAAAAAAATGAAGCTTTAGAACAAATTCTAATCCATTTCTATGTGTTTTTTTAAGACCAGAGTGATTCAGATGACTGGATCAGGGAAAATGTTCGCAGGTTATCGGCTCCAATAGGAGCTTTGGAGAAAAGAAGGTGGTTCCCTAGACTCTGCACCACAACACTGCTGACAATCCTCACCTTTGTTGCCTGTGTGGACAGTTTGGGTAATCTCCAGTCAGTCAGTGCATGTGTGTGTGTGTGTATGTATGTAAGGTTGGGCATTTTGATTGTAAGATATTTCAGGGCAGGGACTGATGTGAATGAACAATATGGCTCTAGTATGTGTGTGTATGTATGCATGTGATATTAGACCTTTAGATTGTAAGCTCTTTAAGGGCAGAGACTGATGACAAAACATAGTATGGTCCTATCCTTGTGTGAATGTATGTAAGGTAGGTCCTTTGCATTGATTGTGTGTGTGTGTGTGTTTGTTTAAGCCCGCCACCTACTAGTAAATGTTCAAAGGAACATTTGAACAATTATTTATATTAACATTCATACAAAAATTCTCAGTATGTTCGATGACTGGATGAAAGCTGTTTGAAAGTACTTCAAATTATCGCTTGCTTTTAACATTGAATTTTCAAATGAATAGACTTTCCTGATCGAAAACTACATACACTGTTATAAATTTGTTAGTTTGAGAGAAAATGTCCATCTTGTTCCCTTGAATTTTCTCCTCACTGCATTTCAAAACAAAGGTCGCATTGACCCCACTAAGAATTAGGAAATCAAAGGAATGTTCTTGAGATGAAATGTTAGAAACAAAATTTTACTACTATATGAGCAGATGTATTTCCTTCCTTCGTTTGCTGTGGTTATATAGCCTGTAGCATTCACGGATGTACTGTGCAATGGGCTAAACAGAGCTTGTAGACAGTCCTCCTTTGGGGAAATTTACTTAACGTGGAATTCCAGCTTAAGGGCCGGTTCACACTGCGAGCCGCGGCGAGGCGTCTCCGACTTCCTCGCCGCGACTTGCAGGGGGGGTCAGCGGCGACTTGCAGAGGACTTCTGCATAGAAGTCAATGCAAGTCGCCCCCGAAGTCGCCCCGAAGTAGTACAGGAACCTTTTTTCTGAGTCGGAGCGACTCGAGTCGCTCCTCTCAGAACGGTTCCATTGTACTCAATGGGGACGACTTGCGGGAGCGAGGCGAGGCGAGCCGTGTCGCCTCGCCTCGCGCCCCAGTGTGAACCGGCCCTAAACCTAAATAGCCCCCCCCCCCAACATCCATGCAAGAAAGATACTTATTTTCAGGCCAGTCTGGTCCGGTCACGTGAGTTCTTCTGTGCCAGCTAGTGGCAGTGACCGGACCGGAAAATAGGCAAGTATAGCAATCTTTTTTTCAAAGGTTAGTTAGCACAGAGGTTGTCTCTCCAATGGGACACAGATGCCAAGAAAACCCGACAAAGGTCCTAGGCTTCCCTTACTCTATCCACAATGAAAAATAAATGTTTTTCTTTTTTGTTCTATTTTCAATTGGGGCAGACAGGACCCAGAGTAGTTGTGCATTGTAATCAGTCACCTTCTCAATTTAACTTGTTTAATGAAGGTTTGAAAATGAAAACTAGAAGCTGAGTGGTTGTTATGCTCAGCGGCTCCAGATTCTGTCTTGTCCATTTTAAGTAAACTCCCCTCAAAATACTACAAAGCTCTTCACTGCTGTCCCGTCTGTGTGTGCACGCTCGACTGTAAAACGGGGAAGAAGGTGTACCCCTTTATGGAGGACAGACAGCAGGACCTGTTCGCCCAAAGTGTGGTTTTCCCGAGGATCAGACAAGCGACAAACCACCGGCTGCCCTAGTGAAGCACTGTACGGACCTGTTCAAAGTGCGGAAAAGCGGTATAGTATGGTATTGTATGGTATGTAATATGCACGCAATAGATATGGGGCTTTTAGTTTGATAAGCTTCTTAACTGATGCAGCCCGGAAGATTTTACCCCCTTCCTGACCAGAGCACTTTTTGCGATTTGGCACTGCATCGCTTCAACTGACAATTGCGCGGTCATGCGATGTTGCACCCATACAAAATTGAGGTCCTTTTTTTCCAACAAATAGAGCTTTCTTTTGGTGGTATTTGATCACCTCTGCCTATTTTTCTGCACTATAAACAAAAAAGAGCCTCAATTTTGTAAAAAAAACGCAATCTTTTTTAACGTTTTCTATAATAAGTACCCCCCAAAAATATATAAAAAAAAGATTTTTTCCTCAGTTTAGGCCTATATGTATTCTTCTACATATTTTTGTTAAAAAAATTGTAATAAGCCTACATTGATTGGTTTGCGCAAAAGTTATAGCATCTAGAAAATAGGCGATAGTTTTACATCATTTTTAATTATTACATTTTTTTTTAAAAGTAGTGTTGGCGATCTGAGATTTTTATTGTGTTTGCGACATTACGGTGGACATGTTGGACAATTTTGACACATTTTACGGACCATTTGACATTTTTACAGTAATCAGTGCTATAAAAATGCATTGATTACTGTAAAAAAATGTTACTGGCAGTGAAGGGGTTAACCGCCAAGGGGAAATCAAGGGGTTAATGTGTTCCCTATTGTGTGTTCTAACTGAAGGGGAAGGGGACTGTGTAGAACTTGTCTGTTCTCGAGTGATTGTGGGCGAGCAGGAGGCACGTGCGCCCCTAGTGGCCAAATCTAGAAGCGACGTAACATAATGGCAATTCGTGCAGCCGAACCATGTTGCCACAGTACAACTGTGGCAGCTGGTCGGCAACTGGTTAAAGAGGATCTACGGTCATCTTAAAAAAAGAATTAAAAGTCAGCAGCTTCAAATACTGTAGCTGCTGACTTTTAAAAAACAGACATTTACTTGTCCAGGGATCCAGTGCTATCCTCACCCAGGCAGGCCCTTTTCCGGTCTTCAGGTCCCCTGCACTGTCATGTTGACTGTGGGATACCAGCTGTGACTCCTTGCGACTTCACAGAGGGCCCCCCACCACACATGTATGAGCTGAACTATGATTTGTAAGTTGTCCTGCAGCCTCCTAGGACCTGTGACATGTCCCAGGAGGCTGCGGATGGTGCCACCATTTAGGTGGTAACCATTAACCTAATATAAATGAACTTATTATGTTCATTTATACCGCATTTCACAGAAAATAAGACCTACTATGATATTTGGGGAGGGCTGCAATATAAGAATCCTCACCTTTGCTGCCTGTGTGGGCAGGTCGTGATCAAGCCTGCGCAATTTCCCCTGTAGGAAGCTGCTTCCTATGCGGGCATTTGCTAAAGAGGAGGAGCCAGGAACACCAGTGGGGGATACCAGAAGAGGATTGGGGCTGCTCTGCGCAAACCAATGGAGCAGAGATTTTAAATATGATATGTTCATTCATTTAAAAAAATCCATTTATATGTGTTTTTTTTCAGACCAGAGTGATTCAGATGACTGGAACATGGAAAATGTTTGCAGGGCAGCCTATCGCCACCAACAGGAGCTTTGCAGAAGAGAAGGTGGTTATCTAGATTCTGCGCCACAACACTGCTGAGAATTCTCACCTTTGTTGTCTGTGTGGATAGCTTGGGTAATCTCGTCAGTCAGTGTGTGTGTGTGTGTGTGTGTGTGTATGTATGTATGTAAGGTTGGGCATTTTGATTGTAAGAGCTTTCAGGGCAGGGACTGATGTGAATGAACAATATGGCTCTAGTATTTGTGTGTATAGGGGTGAAAAAACTAATCGATTAATCGACAACGAATCGATTACTATTTTCATAAGCGATTAATCGGCCACTAACATAATGGGGTTAAAAACAAAAAAAGAAATTAGCCCTTTATAGTACAGAAAGGGCAAATGGCTACTGTAAATATTACTTTCACTGTCCCATAGTAAAAAATGAACCCCTTACAGTAGCGATTATTTGCTTTCTTTGTACTAATTTTAGTTTTTTTTAACCCCATTATGTTACTAAACATCTCAGGCCTGGGTCACACCTCTGTGTTGTTTGGTGCTTTTTGCAGAAACACACTACAGTTCATTTACATGGTTTCCTATGTGACACGTTCACATCCATGATTTTTTCAGCTGCTGTGTATTTTGAAAAGACAAGGACTTTTTTTTTAACGCAAAACGATGCTATTTTGTTTTTTTGGTTCAATACACTTCAATGGAGAAGCTGCAGAAAAGCATGTAATGCGTTTTTGCGGCAATTTGTGTTTTTTAATCTGCCCAACAACAAATTGGCCAAAAAAATATGCAAAAATTCAAATTGCAGCAAAATTACCCTTTTTTTTAAGGTTATTAATCTATTAATTGAAACAACGTTCGACCAACTAATCGATTATGAAAATAATCGTTAGTTGCAGCCCTATGTGTGTATGTATGCATGTGATATTAGAAAAGCGGTATAGTATGGTATTGTATGGTATGTAATATGCATGCAAAAGAGATGGGGCTTTTTGTTTGATAAACTTCTTTTTGCAATTTGGCACTGCATCGCTTTAACTGACAATTGTGCGGTCGTGCGACGTTGCACCCAAACAAAATTGACGTCCTTTTTTCCGCACAAATAGAGCTTCCCTTTGATGGTATTTGATCACATCTGCGTTTTTTTATTTATTTTTTTTGCACTATAAACAAAAAAGAGCCTCAATTTTGAAAAAAACGCAATCTTTTTTAACTTTTGCTCTAATAAGTACCCCCCAAGAAAATATTAAAAAAATTATTTTTTTCCTCAGTTTAGGCCTATATGTATTCTTCTACATATTTTTGGTAAAAAAATTACCAATAAGCGTATATTGATTGGTTTGCGCAAAAGCTATAGCGTCTACAAAATGGGGGATAGTTGTACGGCATTTTTAATGATTATTTTTTTTTTTACTGGTAATGTCGGCGATCTACGATTTTTATCAGGACTGCAACATTATGGCGGACACGTCGGACAATTTTGACACATTTTTCCGGACCATTTGGCATATTTACAGCGATCAGTGCTATAAAAATGCATTGATTACTGTAAAAATGTCACTGGCAGTGAATGGGGTTAACCACTAGGGGCAATCAAGGGGTTAATGTGTTCCCTATTGTGTGTTCTAACTGAAGGGGTAGGGGACTGTGTAGGGGAGATGACAGATCACTGTTCATATTCTGGATGAACAGACAATCTGTCTGTTCTCCACTCAGAGAACCGGGATCTGTGTGTTCTCAAGTGATTGTGGGCGAGCAGGGGGCACGTGCGCCCCTAGTGGCCAAACCTAGAAGTGACGTAACATAAGAGCGTACAACCCCAGTACTCCTTTCCAGACTTAGGGTATGTAGCACACTCAATCCTGGAGTAGAGAAAAAAAAAGCATGACAAGTGTCAAGCTGCTGCGGTGGCCAGGCCATGTGTACAACCCCAGTACTCCTTTCTAGAATTAGGGTATGTAGCACACTCAATCCTAGACCCAAAGAAAAGAATGACATGCATTTTCTTCCTTAGTTTGCCGTGGTTATATAGCCTGTAGCGTTCACGGATGTACTGTGCAATGGGCTAAAGAGAGCTTGTAGACAGTCCTCCTTTGGGCTACTTTGGGGAAATTTACTTAACGTGGAATTCCAGCTTAAATCTAAATAGCCTCCCCCCCAACATCCATGCAAGAAAGATACTTATTTTCAGGCCAGTCTGGTCCGGTCACGTGAGTTCTTCTGTGCCAGCTAGTGGCAGTGACCGGACCGGAAAATAGGCAAGTATAGCAATCTTTTTTTCAAAGGTTAGTTAGCACAGAGGTTGTCTCTCCAATGGGACACAGATGCCAAGAAAATCTGACAAAGGTCCTAGGCTTCCCTTACTCTCTCCACAATGAAAAAGAAATGTTTTTCTTTTTTGTTCTATTTTCAATTGGGGCAGACAGGACCCAGAGTAGTTGTGCATTGTAATCAGTCACCTTCTCAATTTAGCTTGTTTAATGAAGGTTTGAAAATGAAAACTAGAAGCTGAGTGGTTGTTATGCTCAGCGGCTCCAGATTCTGTCTTGTCCATTTTAAGTAAACTCCCCTCAAAATACTACAAAGCTCTTCACTGCTGTCCCGTCTGTGTGTGCACGCTCGACTGTAAAACGGGGAAGAAGGTGTACCCCTTTACGGAGGACAGACAGCAGGACCTGTTCGCCCAAAGTGTGGTTTTCCCGAGGAACAGACAAGCGACAAACCACCGGCTGCCCTAGTGAAGCACTTTACGGACCTGTTCAGTGCGGAAAAGCGGTATAGTATGGTATTGTATGGTATGTAATATGCACACAAAAGATATGGGGCTGTTAGTTTGATAAGCTTCTTAACTGATGCAGCCCGGAAGATTTTACCCCCTTCCTGACCAGAGCACTTTTTGCGATTTGGCACTGCATCGCCTCAACTGACAATTGCGCGGTCATGCGATGTTGCACCCATACAAAATTGACGTCCTCAGTTTAGGCCTATATGTATTCTTCTACATATTTTTGTTAAAAAAAATTGTAATAAGCCTACATTGATTGGTTTGCACAAAAGTTATAGCATCTAGAAAATAGGCGATAGTTTTACGGCATTTTTAATTATTACATTTTTTTTTTTTAAAGTAGTGTTGGCGATCTGAGATTTTTATTGTGTTTGCGACATTACGGCGGACACGGACAATTTTGACACATTTTACGGACCATTTGACATTTTTACAGTAATCAGTGCTATAAAAATGCATTGATTACTGTAAAAAAAATATTACTGGCAGTGAAGGGGTTAACCGCTAGGGGGAAATCAAGGGGTTAATGTGTTCCCTATTGTGTGTTCTAACTGAAGGGGGAGGGGACTGTGTAGAACTTGTGTGTTCTCGAGTGATTGTGGGCGAGCAGGAGGCACTTGTGCCCCTAGTGGCCAAATCTGGAAGCGACGTAACATAATGGCAATTCGTGCAGCCAAACCATGTTGCCACAGTACAACCGTGGCAG
This sequence comes from Lithobates pipiens, assembly GCF_037356315.1. Classification (NCBI taxonomy): domain Eukaryota; kingdom Metazoa; phylum Chordata; class Amphibia; order Anura; family Ranidae; genus Lithobates; species Lithobates pipiens. The sequence continues at coordinate 267,872,038 of NW_027507784.1, read as the reverse complement.
CTGGTCGGCAACTGGTTAAAGAGGATCTACGGTCATCTTAAAAAAAGAATTAAGAGTCAGCAGCTTCAAATACTGTAGCTGCTGACTTTTAAAAAACAGACATTTACTTGTCCAGGGATCCAGTGCTATCCTCACCCAGGCAGGTTCTTTTCCGGTCTTCAGGTCCCCTGCACTGTCATGTTGACTGTGGGATACCAGCTGTGACTCCTTGTGACTCACAGAGGGCCCCCCACCACACATGTATGAGCTGAACTATGATTTGTAAGTTGTCCTGCAGCCTCCTAGGACCTGTGACATGTCCCAGGAGGCTGCGGATGGTGCCACCATGTAGGTGGTAACCATTAACCTAATATAAATGAACATATTATGTTCATTTATACCGCATTTCACCGAAAATAAGACCTACTATGATATTTGGGGAGGGCTGCAATATAAGAATCCTCACCTTCGCTGCCTGTGTGGGCAGGTCGTGATCGAGCCTGCGCAATTTCCCCTGTAGGAAGCTGCTTCCTATGCGGGCATTTGCTAAAAAGGAGGAGCCAGGAACACCAGTGGGGGATACCAGAAGAGGATTGGGGCTGCTCTGCGCAAACCAATGGAACAGAGATTTTAAATATGATATGTTCATTCATTTAAAAAAATCCATTTATATGTGTTTTTTGTTTTCAGACCAGAGTGATTCAGATGACTGGAACATGGAAAATGTTTGCAGGGCAGCCTATCGCCACCAACAGGAGCTTTGGAGAAGAGAAGGTGGTTCCCTAGATTCTGCGCCACAACACTGCTAAGAATTCTCACCTTTGTTGTCTGTGTGGACAGCTTGGGCAATCTTCAGTCAGTCAGTGTGTGTGTGTGTGTCTGTATGTATGTAAGGTTGGGCATTTTGATTGTAAGAGCTTTCAGGGCAGGGACTGATGTGAATGAACAATATGGCTCTAGTATGTGTGTGTATAGGGGTGAAAAAACGAATCGATTAATCGACAACTAATCGATTACTATTTTCATAATCGATTAATTGGCCACTAACATAATGGGGTTAAAAACAAGAAAAAGAAATTAGCCCTTTATAGTACAGAAAGAGCAAATCGCTACTGTAAATATTACTTTCACTGTCCAATAGTAAAAAATGAACCCCTTACAGTAGCGATTATTTGCTTTCTTTGTAATAATTTTAGTTTTTTTTAACCCCATTATGTTACTAAACATCTCAGGCCTGGGTCACACCTCGGTGTTGTTTGGTGCTTTTTGCAGAAACACACTACAGTTCATTTACATGGTTTCCTATGTGACACGTTCACATCCATGATTTTTTCAGCTGCTGTGTATTTTGAAAAGACAAGGACTTTTTTTTTTAACGCAAAACGATGCTATTTTGTTTTTTTGGTTCAATACACTTCAATGGAGAAGCTGCAGAAAAGCATGTAATGCGTTTTTGCGGCAATTTGTGTTTTTTAATCTGCCCAACAACAAATTGGCCAAAAAAATATGCAAAAATGCAAATTGCAGCAAAATTACCCTTTTTTTAAGGTTATTAATCTATTAATTGAAACAACAATCGACCAATTAATCGATTATGAAAATAATCGTTAGTTGCAGCCCTATGTGTGTATGTATGCATGTGATATTAGAAAAGCGGTATAGTATGGTATTGTATGGTATGTAATATGCATGCAAAAGAGATCGGGCTTTTTGTTTGATAAACTTCTTTTTGCAATTTGGCACTGCATCGCTTTAACTGACAATTGTGCGGTCGTGCGACGTTGCACCCAAACAAAATTGACGTCCTTTTTTCCGCACAAATAGAGCTTTCTTTTGATGGTATTTGATCACATCTGCGTTTTTTTTTTTTTTTTGCACTATAAACAAAAAAGAGCCTCAATTTTGAAAAAAAACGCAATCTTTTTTAACTTTTGCTCTAATAAGTACCCCCCAAAAAAATATTAAAAAAATGATTTTTTTCCTCAGTATAGACCTATATGTATTCTTCTACATATTTTTGGTAAAAAAATTACCAATAAGCGTATATTGATTGGTTTGCGCAAAAGCTATAGCGTCTACAAAATGGGGGATAGTTGTACGGCATTTTTAATGATTATTTTTTTTTTTACTGGTAATGTCGGCGATCTACGATTTTTATCAGGACTGCAACATTATGGCGGACACGTCGGACAATTTTGACACATTTTTTCGGACCATTTGGCATTTTTACAGCGATCAGTGCTATAAAAATGCATTGATTACTGTAAAAATGTCACTGGCAGTGAATGGGGTTAACCACTAGGGGCAATCAAGGGGTTAATGTGTTCCCTATTGTGTGTTCTAACTGAAGGGGTAGGGGACTGTGTAGGGGAGATGACAGATCACTGTTCATATTCTGGATGAACAGACAATCTGTCTGTTCTCCTCTCAGAGAACCGGGATCTGTGTGTTCTCAAGTGATTGTGGGCGAGCAGGGGGCACGTGCGCCCCTAGTGGCCAAACCTAGAAGTGACGTAACATAAGAGCGTACAACCCCAGTACTCCTTTCCAGACTTAGGGTATGTAGCACACTCAATCCTGGAGTAGAGAAAAAAAAAGCATGACAAGTGTCAAGCTGCTGCGGTGGCCAGGCCATGTGTACAACCCCAGTACTCCTTTCTAGAATTAGGGTATGTAGCACACTCAATCCTAGACCCAAAGAAAAGAATGACATGCATTTTCTTCCTTAGTTTGCCGTGGTTATATAGCCTGTAGCGTTCACGGATGTACTGTGCAATGGGCTAAAGAGAGCTTGTAGACAGTCCTCCTTTGGGCTACTTTGGGGAAATTTACTTAACGTGGAATTCCAGCTTAAATCTAAATAGCCTCCCCCCCAACATCCATGCAAGAAAGATACTTATTTTCAGGCCAGTCTGGTCCGGTCACGTGAGTTCTTCTGTGCCAGCTAGTGGCAGTGACCGGACCGGAAAATAGGCAAGTATAGCAATCTTTTTTTCAAAGGTTAGTTAGCACAGAGGTTGTCTCTCCAATGGGACACAGATGCCAAGAAAATCTGACAAAGGTCCTAGGCTTCCCTTACTCTCTCCACAATGAAAAAGAAATGTTTTTCTTTTTTGTTCTATTTTCAATTGGGGCAGACAGGACCCAGAGTAGTTGTGCATTGTAATCAGTCACCTTCTCAATTTAGCTTGTTTAATGAAGGTTTGAAAATGAAAACTAGAAGCTGAGTGGTTGTTATGCTCAGCGGCTTCAGATTCTGTCTTGTCCATTTTAAGTAAACTCCCCTCAAAATACTACAAAGCTCTTCACTGCTGTCCCGTCTGTGTGTGCACGCTCGACTGTAAAACGGGGAAGAAGGTGTACCCCTTTACGGAGGACAGACAGCAGGACCTGTTCGCCCAAAGTGTGGTTTTCCCGAGGAACAGACAAGCGACAAACCACCGGCTGCCCTAGTGAAGCACTTTACGGACCTGTTCAGTGTGGAAAAGCGGTATAGTATGGTATTGTATGGTATGTAATATGCACGCAAAAGATATGGGGCTTTTAGTTTGATAAGCTTCTTAACTGATACAGCCCCGGAAGATTTTACCCCCTTCCTGACCAGAGCACTTTTTGCGATTTGGCACTGCATCGCTTCAACTGACAATTGCGCGGTCATGCGATGTTGCACCCATACAAAATTGACATCCTTTTTTTCCAACAAATAGAGCTTTCTTTTGGTGGTATTTGATCACCTCTGCCTATTTTTCTGCACTATAAACAAAAAAGAAAATCAATTTTGAAAAAAAAACGCAATCTTTTTTAACGTTTTCTATAATAAGTACCCCCCAAAAATATATAAAAAAAGATTTTTTCCTCAGTTTAGGCCTATATGTATTCTTCTACATATTTTTGTTAAAAAAAATTGTAATAAGCCTACATTGATTGGTTTGCACAAAAGTTATAGCATCTAGAAAATAGGCGATAGTTTTACGGCATTTTTAATTATTACATTTTTTTTTTAAAAGTAGTGTTGGCGATCTGAGATTTTTATTGTGTTTGCGACATTACGGCGGACACGGACAATTTTGACACATTTTACGGACCATTTGACATTTTTACAGTAATCAGTGCTATAAAAATGCATTGATTACTGTAAAAAAATATTACTGGCAGTGAAGGGGTTAACCGCTAGGGGGAAATAAAGGGGTTAATGTGTTCCCTATTGTGTGTTCTAACTGAAGGGGGAGGGGACTGTGTAGAACTTGTGTGTTCTCGAGTGATTGTGGGCGAGCAGGAGGCACGTGTGCCCCTAGTGGCCAAATCTAGAAGCGACGTAACATAATGGCAATTCGTGCAGCCGAACCATGTTGCCACAGTACAACCGTGGCAGCTGGTCGGCAACTGGTTAAAGAGGATCTACGGTCATCTTAAAAAAAGAATTAAGAGTCAGCAGCTTCAAATACTGTAGCTGCTGACTTTTAAAAAACAGACATTTACTTGTCCAGGGATCCAGTGCTATCCTCACCCAGGCAGGTTCTTTTCCGGTCTTCAGGTCCCCTGCACTGTCATGTTGACTGTGGGATACCAGCTGTGACTCCTTGTGACTCACAGAGGGCCCCCCACCACACATGTATGAGCTGAACTATGATTTGTAAGTTGTCCTGCAGCCTCCTAGGACCTGTGACATGTCCCAGGAGGCTGCGGATGGTGCCACCATGTAGGTGGTAACCATTAACCTAATATAAATGAACATATTATGTTCATTTATACCGCATTTCACCGAAAATAAGACCTACTATGATATTTGGGGAGGGCTGCAATATAAGAATCCTCACCTTCGCTGCCTGTGTGGGCAGGTCGTGATCGAGCCTGCGCAATTTCCCCTGTAGGAAGCTGCTTCCTATGCGGGCATTTGCTAAAAAGGAGGAGCCAGGAACACCAGTGGGGGATACCAGAAGAGGATTGGGGCTGCTCTAAGCAAACCAATGGAACAGAGATTTTAAATATGATATGTTCATTCATTTAAAAAAATCCATTTATATGTGTTTTTTTTTTTCAGACCAGAGTGATTCAGATGACTGGAACATGGAAAATGTTTACAGGGCAGCCTATCGCCACCAACAGGAGCTTTGGAGAAGAGAAGGTGGTTCCCTAGATTCTGCGCCACAACACTGCTAAGAATTCTCACCTTTGTTGTCTGTGTGGACAGCTTGGGCAATCTTCAGTCAGTCAGTGTGTGTGTGTGTGTGTGTATGTATGTAAGGTTGGGCATTTTGATTGTAAGAGCTTTCAGGGCAGGGACTGATGTGAATGAACAATATGGCTCTAGTATGTGCGTGTATAGGGGTGAAAAAACGAATCGATTAATCGACAACTAATCGATTACTATTTTCATAATCGATTAATTGGCCACTAACATAATGGGGTTAAAAACAAGAAAAAGAAATTAGCCCTTTATAGTACAGAAAGAGCAAATCGCTACTGTAAATATTACTTTCACTGTCCCATAGTAAAAAATGAACCCCTTACAGTAGCGATTATTTGCTTTCTTTGTAATAATTTTAGTTTTTTTTAACCCCATTATGTTACTAAACATCTCAGGCCTGGGTCACACCTCGGTGTTGTTTGGTGCTTTTTGCAGAAACACACTACAGTTCATTTACATGGTTTCCTATGTGACACGTTCACATCCATGATTTTTTCAGCTGCTGTGTATTTTGAAAAGACAAGGACTTTTTTTTTAACGCAAAACGATGCTATTTTGTTTTTTTGGTTCAATACACTTCAATGGAGAAGCTGCAGAAAAGCATGTAATGCGTTTTTGCGGCAATTTGTGTTTTTTAATCTGCCCAACAACAAATTGGCCAAAAAAATATGCAAAAATGCAAATTGCAGCAAAATTACCCTTTTTTTAAGGTTATTAATCTATTAATTGAAACAACAATCGACCAACTAATCGATTATGAAAATAATCGTTAGTTGCAGCCCTATGTGTGTATGTATGCATGTGATATTAGAAAAGCGGTATAGTATGGTATTGTATGGTATGTAATATGCATGCAAAAGAGATCGGGCTTTTTGTTTGATAAACTTCTTTTTGCAATTTGGCACTGCATCGCTTTAACTGACAATTGTGCGGTCGTGCGACGTTGCACCCAAACAAAATTGACGTCCTTTTTTCCGCACAAATAGAGCTTTCTTTTGATGGTATTTGATCACATCTGCGTTTTTTTTTTTTTTTTTTTGCACTATAAACAAAAAAGAGCCTCAATTTTGAAAAAAAACGCAATCTTTTTTAACTTTTGCTCTAATAAGTACCCCCCAAAAAAATATTAAAAAAATGATTTTTTTCCTCAGTTTAGGCCTATATGTATTCTTCTACATATTTTTGGTAAAAAAATTACCAATAAGCGTATATTGATTGGTTTGCGCAAAAGCTATAGCGTCTACAAAATGGGGGATAGTTGTACGGCATTTTTAATGATTTTTTTTTTTTACTGGTAATGTCGGCGATCTACGATTTTTATCAGGACTGCAACATTATGGCGGACACGTCGGACAATTTTGACAAATTTTTTCGGACCATTTGGCATTTTTACAGCGATCAGTGCTATAAAAATGCATTGATTACTATAAAAATGTCACTGGCAGTGAATGGGGTTAACCACTAGGGGCAATCAAGGGGTTAATGTGTTTCCTATTGTGTGTTCTAACTAAAGGGGTAGGGGACTGTGTAAGGGAGATGACAGATCACTGTTCATATTCTGTATGAATAGACAATCTGTCTGTTCTCCCCTCAGAGAACCGGGATCTGTGTGTTCTCAAGTGATTGTGGGCGAGCAGGGGGCACATGCGCCCCTAGTGGCCAAACCTAGAAGTGACGTAACATAAGAGCGTACAACCCCAGTACTCCTTTCCAGACTTAGGGTATGTAGCACACTCAATCCTGGAGTAGAGAAAAAAAAAGCATGACAAGTGTCAAGCTGCTGCGGTGGCCAGGCCATGTGTACAACCCCAGTACTCCTTTCTAGAATTAGGGTATGTAGCACACTCAATCCTAGACCCAAAGAAAAGAATGACATGCATTTTCTTCCTTAGTTTGCCGTGGTTATATAGCCTGTAGCGTTCACGGATGTACTGTGCAATGGGCTAAAGAGAGCTTGTAGACAGTCCTCCTTTGGGCTACTTTGGGGAAATTTACTTAACGTGGAATTCCAGCTTAAATCTAAATAGCCTCCCCCCCAACATCCATGCAAGAAAGATACTTATTTTCAGGCCAGTCTGGTCCGGTCACGTGAGTTCTTCTGTGCCAGCTAGTGGCAGTGACCGGACCGGAAAATAGGCAAGTATAGCAATCTTTTTTTCAAAGGTTAGTTAGCACAGAGGTTGTCTCTCCAATGGGACACAGATGCCAAGAAAATCTGACAAAGGTCCTAGGCTTCCCTTACTCTCTCCACAATGAAAAATAAATGTTTTTCTTTTTTGTTCTATTTTCAATTGGGGCAGACAGGACCCAGAGTAGTTGTGCATTGTAATCAGTCACCTTCTCAATTTAGCTTGTTTAATGAAGGTTTGAAAATGAAAACTAGAAGCTGAGTGGTTGTTATGCTCAGCGGCTCCAGATTCTGTCTTGTCCATTTTAAGTAAACTCCCCTCAAAATACTACAAAGCTCTTCACTGCTGTCCCGTCTGTGTGTGCACGCTCGACTGTAAAACGGGGAAGAAGGTGTACCCCTTTACGGAGGACAGACAGCAGGACCTGTTCGCCCAAAGTGTGGTTTTCCCGAGGAACAGACAAGCGACAAACCACCGGCTGCCCTAGTGAAGCACTTTACGGACCTGTTCAGTGCGGAAAAGCGGTATAGTATGGTATTGTATGGTATGTAATATGCACACAAAAGATATGGGGCTTTTAGTTTGATAAGCTTCTTAACTGATGCAGCCCGGAAGATTTTACCCCCTTCCTGACCAGAGCACTTTTTGCGATTTGGCACTGCATCGCCTCAACTGACAATTGCGCGGTCATGCGATGTTGCACCCATACAAAATTGACGTCCTCAGTTTAGGCCTATATGTATTCTTCTACATATTTTTGTTAAAAAAAATTGTAATAAGCCTACATTGATTGGTTTGCACAAAAGTTATAGCATCTAGAAAATAGGCGATAGTTTTACGGCATTTTTAATTATTACTTTTTTTTTTTTAAAGTAGTGTTGGCGATCTGAGATTTTTATTGTGTTTGCGACATTACGGCGGACACGGACAATTTTGACACATTTTACGGACCATTTGACATTTTTACAGTAATCAGTGCTATAAAAATGCATTGATTACTGTAAAAAAATATTACTGGCAGTGAAGGGGTTAACCGCTAGGGGGAAATCAAGGGGTTAATGTGTTCCCTATTGTGTGTTCTAACTGAAGGGGGAGGGGACTGTGTAGAACTTGTGTGTTCTCGAGTGATTGTGGGCGAGCAGGAGGCACGTGTGCCCCTAGTGGCCAAATCTAGAAGCGACGTAACATAATGGCAATTCGTGCAGCCGAACCATGTTGCCACAGTACAACCGTGGCAGCTAGTCGGCAACTGGTTAAAGAGGATCTACGGTCATCTTAAAAAAAGAATTAAGAGTCAGCAGCTTCAAATACTGTAGCTGCTGACTTTTAAAAAACAGACATTTACTTGTCCAGGGATCCAGTGCTATCCTCACCCAGGCAGGTTCTTTTCCGGTCTTCAGGTCCCCTGCACTGTCATGTTGACTGTGGGATACCAGCTGTGACTCCTTGTGACTCACAGAGGGCCCCCCACCACACATGTATGAGCTGAACTATGATTTGTAAGTTGTCCTGCAGCCTCCTAGGACCTGTGACATGTCCCAGGAGGCTGCGGATGGTGCCACCATGTAGGTGGTAACCATTAACCTAATATAAATGAACATATTATGTTCATTTATACCGCATTTCACCGAAAATAAGACCTACTATGATATTTGGGGAGGGCTGCAATATAAGAATCCTCACCTTCGCTGCCTGTGTGGGCAGGTCGTGATCGAGCCTGCGCAATTTCCCCTGTAGGAAGCTGCTTCCTATGCGGGCATTTGCTAAAAAGGAGGAGCCAGGAACACCAGTGGGGGATACCAGAAGAGGATTGGGGCTGCTCTGCGCAAACCAATGGAACAGAGATTTTAAATATGATATGTTCATTCATTTAAAAAAATCCATTTATATGTGTTTTTTTTTTCAGACCAGAGTGATTCAGATGACTGGAACATGGAAAATGTTTGCAGGGCAGCCTATCGCCACCAACAGGAGCTTTGGAGAAGAGAAGGTGGTTCCCTAGATTCTGCGCCACAACACTGCTAAGAATTCTCACCTTTGTTGTCTGTGTGGACAGCTTGGGCAATCTTCAGTCAGTCAGTGTGTGTGTGTGTGTGTGTGTGTATGTATGTAAGGTTGGGCATTTTGATTGTAAGAGCTTTCAGGGCAGGGACTGATGTGAATGAACAATATGGCTCTAGTATGTGCGTGTATAGGGGTGAAAAAACGAATCGATTAATCGACAACTAATCGATTACTATTTTCATAATCGATTAATTGGCCACTAACATAATGGGGTTAAAAACAAGAAAAAGAAATTAGCCCTTTATAGTACAGAAAGAGCAAATCGCTACTGTAAATATTACTTTCACTGTCCCATAGTAAAAAATGAACCCCTTACAGTAGCGATTATTTGCTTTCTTTGAAATAATTTTAGTTTTTTTTAACCCCATTATGTTACTAAACATCTCAGGCCTGGGTCACACCTCTGTGTTGTTTGGTGCTTTTTGCAGAAACACACTACAGTTCATTTACATGGTTTCCTATGTGACACGTTCACATCCATGATTTTTTCAGCTGCTGTGTATTTTGAAAAGACAAGGACATTTTTTTTTAACGCAAAACGATGCTATTTTGTTTTTTTTGGTTCAATACACTTCAATGGAGAAGCTGCAGAAAAGCATGTAATGCGTTTTTGCGGCAATTTGTGTTTTTTAATCTGCCCAACAACAAATTGGCCAAAAAAATATGCAAAAATGCAAATTGCAGCAAAATTACCCTTTTTTTAAGGTTATTAATCTATTAATTGAAACAACAATCGACCAACTAATCGATTATGAAAATAATCGTTAGTTGCAGCCCTATGTGTGTATGTATGCATGTGATATTAGAAAAGCGGTATAGTATGGTATTGTATGGTATGTAATATGCATGCAAAAGAGATCGGGCTTTTTGTTTGATAAACTTCTTTTTGCAATTTGGCACTGCATCGCTTTAACTGACAATTGTGCGGTCGTGCGACGTTGCACCCAAACAAAATTGACGTCCTTTTTTCCGCACAAATAGAGCTTTCTTTTGATGGTATTTGATCACATCTGCGTTTTTTTTTTTTGCACTATAAACAAAAAAGAGCCTCAATTTTGAAAAAAAACGCAATCTTTTTTAACTTTTGCTCTAATAAGTACCCCCCAAAAAAATATTAAAAAAATGATTTTTTTCCTCAGTTTAGGCCTATATGTATTCTTCTACATATTTTTGGTAAAAAAATTACCAATAAGCGTATATTGATTGGTTTGCGCAAAAGCTATAGCGTCTACAAAATGGGGGATAGTTGTACGGCATTTTTAATGATTTTTTTTTTTTTACTGGTAATGTCGGCGATCTACGATTTTTATCAGGACTGCAACATTATGGCGGACACGTCGGACAATTTTGACACATTTTTTCGGACCATTTGGCATTTTTACAGCGATCAGTGCTATAAAAATGCATTGATTACTATAAAAATGTCACTGGCAGTGAATGGGGTTAACCACTAGGGGCAATCAAGGGGTTAATGTGTTTCCTATTGTGTGTTCTAACTAAAGGGGTAGGGGACTGTGTAAGGGAGATGACAGATCACTGTTCATATTCTGTATGAATAGACAATCTGTCTGTTCTCCCCTCAGAGAACCGGGATCTGTGTGTTCTCAAGTGATTGTGGGCGAGCAGGGGGCACATGCGCCCCTAGTGGCCAAACCTAGAAGTGACGTAACATAAGAGCGTACAACCCCAGTACTCCTTTCCAGACTTAGGGTATGTAGCACACTCAATCCTGGAGTAGAGAAAAAAAAAGCATGACAAGTGTCAAGCTGCTGCGGTGGCCAGGCCATGTGTACAACCCCAGTACTCCTTTCTAGAATTAGGGTATGTAGCACACTCAATCCTAGACCCAAAGAAAAGAATGACATGCATTTTCTTCCTTAGTTTGCCGTGGTTATATAGCCTGTAGCGTTCACGGATGTACTGTGCAATGGGCTAAAGAGAGCTTGTAGACAGTCCTCCTTTGGGCTACTTTGGGGAAATTTACTTAACGTGGAATTCCAGCTTAAATCTAAATAGCCTCCCCCCCAACATCCATGCAAGAAAGATACTTATTTTCAGGCCAGTCTGGTCCGGTCACGTGAGTTCTTCTGTGCCAGCTAGTGGCAGTGACCGGACCGGAAAATAGGCAAGAATAGCAATCTTTTTTTTCAAAGGTTAGTTAGCACAGAGGTTGTCTCTCCAATGGGACACAGATGCCAAGAAAATCTGACAAAGGTCCTAGGCTTCCCTTACTCTATCCACAATGAAAAAGAAATGTTTTTCTTTTTTGTTCTATTTTCAATTGGGGCAGACAGGACCCAGAGTAGTTGTGCATTGTAATCAGTCACCTTCTCAATTTAGCTTGTTTAATGAAGGTTTGAAAATGAAAACTAGAAGCTGAGTGGTTGTTATGCTCAGCGGCTTCAGATTCTGTCTTGTCCATTTTAAGTAAACTCCCCTCAAAATACTACAAAGCTCTTCACTGCTGTCCCGTCTGTGTGTGCACGCTCGACTGTAAAACGGGGAAGAAGGTGTACCCCTTTACGGAGGACAGACAGCAGGACCTGTTCGCCCAAAGTGTGGTTTTCCCGAGGAACAGACAAGCGAAAAACCACCGGCTGCCCTAGTGAAGCACTTTACGGACCTGTTCAGTGCGGAAAAGCGGTATAGTATGGTATTGTATGGTATGTAATAGGCACGTAAAAGATATGGGGCTTTTAGTTTGATAAGCTTCTTAACTGATACAGCCCCGGAAGATTTTACCCCCTTCCTGACCAGAGCACTTTTTGCGATTTGCCACTGCATCGCTTCAACTGACAATTGCGCGGTCATGCGATGTTGCAGCCATACAAAATTGACATCCTTTTTTTCCAACAAATAGAGCTTTCTTTTGGTGGTATTTGATCACCTCTGCCTATTTTTCTGCACTATAAACAAAAAAGAGCCTCAATTTTGAAAAAAAAAACGCAATCTTTTTTAACATTTTCTATAATAAGTACCCCCCAAAAATATATAAAAAAAGATTTTTTCCTCAGTTTAGGCCTATATGTATTCTTCTACATATTTTTGTTAAAAAAAATTGTAATAAGCCTATATTGATTTGTTTGCACAAAAGTTATAGCATCTAGAAAATAGGCGATAGTTTTACGGCATTTTTAATTATTACATTTTTTTTTTAAAGTAGTGTTGGCGATCTGAGATTTTTATTGTGTTTGCGACATTACGGCGGACACGTTGGACAATTTTGACACATTTTACGGACCATTTGACATTTTTACAGTAATCAGTGCTATAAAAATGCATTGATTACTGTAAAAAAATATTACTGGCAGTGAAGGGGTTAACCGCTAGGGGGAAATCAAGGGGTTAATGTGTTCCCTATTGTGTGTTCTAACTGAAGGGGAAGGGGACTGTGTAGAACTTGTGTGTTCTCGAGTGATTGTGGGCGAGCAGGAGGCACGTGCGCCCCTAGTGGCCAAATCTAGAAGCGACGTAACATAATGGCAATTCGTGCAGCCGAACCATGTTGCCACAGTACAACCGTGGCAGCTGGTCGGCAACTGGTTAAAGAGGATCTACGGTCATCTTAAAAAAAGAATTAAGAGTCAGCAGCTTCAAATACTGTAGCTGCTGACTTTTAAAAAACAGACATTTACTTGTCCAGGGATCCAGTGCTATCCTCACCCAGGCAGGTTCTTTTCTGGTCTTGAGGTCCCCTGCACTGTCATGTTGACTGTGGGATACCAGCTGTGACTCCTTGTGACTCACAGAGGGCCCCCCACCACACATGTATTAGCTGAACTATGATTTGTAAGTTGTCCTGCAGCCTCCT